>NC_061459.1:7908220-8516545 GCF_022581195.2 Helicoverpa zea | reverse complement strand
TCCGGCTCAGGGTGACCGCTACGGGCGCCCGAATGCTGGAGGTCCCAGGGGCCACCATCGCAGCTCCTGCGGCCTCCGCCGCCTCCAATGCTGCCGCCGCTGATGGCGCCGTCGCTGCTGCTGCTGCCGCAGCGCCCGTCCTTGGGCCTCAAGAGGAGGAAGACGTGATGGAGTGCTAGTCTGGCTCCATTACGCTTCCTCCAGGCGAACATCAACCACTGCGCCCGTGCCCAGGATCTGTTGCTCCAAAGCATGGCGCAGTGGTCGATCAACATCGCCGTGGTCGCTGAGCCGTACTTTGTCCTTCCCAGGGATGACTGGGTTAAGGACCTTAGCGGCTCAGTGACAGTGTATCGTCGGCCGCCGTTGGTACTCCTTCCCTCGAAGGGGTGAAGAGTGGAAGGGGTTGCGTCGCAGCACGGTTCGGGGAGATAGTCGTCGTGGGGGTGTACTTCTCCCCGAGCCGAACTCTCGCCGAGTTCCACAACTCCCTCCTGGAGTTGTCCGTCGTCGTCGGAAGTTATTCCCTCCCTGTGCTAGTGTTAGGGGACTTCAACGCCAAGAATTTGGCCTGGGGTTCCCGACGCACAGATGCACGGGGTAGGATGGTGGAGGACTGGGCGCTGGAAGCAGGCCTGGTCGTCCTCAATCGGGGTTCTGCCCCCACGTGTGTACGGATGCGGGGCGAGTCAGTGGTGGATATCTCGTTCGCCAGCCCCGCTCTGCTGCCGCGTGTCTTTGACTGGCGCGTGGAGGAGAGGGTGGGGACCTACTCCGATCACCGGTACATCCGGTTTGACGTCTCCGCCCAGAACCCTAGCGCGCCGGTCCTGCAGACCCCGAGTGGTCCACGTTGGGCGCTGAAACATCTTGACCGGGAGCTTCTCCTGGAAGCCTCAGTCGTGCAGGCCTGGGTGTCATCACCGGACAGGCCCGCCGACATCAACGACGAGGCGGAGTGGTTCCGGGAGACCATGTCCGATATTTGCGACGTGGCCATGCCCCGAGCCCCGCCAGGACGCGCCCGACGCCAGGTGTACTGGTGGTCTTGCGAGATCGCCGCCCTTCGAGAGGCGTGCGTCGCTGCGAGGCACCTGTACACCAGACACCGCAGGCTTCGCATCCGCCCTCCGGATGCAGAAGCCAGGGAAGCGGAGCTGTACGAGGGATACAGAGCTGCGAAGACCGCCCTCCAATTGGCCATCATCCAGGCCAAGGAGGTGGCCAATGCGGAGCTGCTGGGGTCTCTGGACAGGGACCCGTGGGGGCGCCCGTACAAAATGGTGCGGGGCAAGCTCCGCCCATGGGCCCCCCCGCTGACCCAGAGTCTCCGGCCTCAGCTGGTGGAGGAGGTGGTGAGCGCTCTGTTCCCTTCGCGCGGGGAACATTCTCCCCCGCCCATGGCTCTGCAACCCGCGGTGTCAAGTACGGACCACACTTCCGACGACGACGATGTCCCCGAGGTGACTGGGGTGGACCTGAGAGTGGCGGTGGCTAGGCTGAAAGCCAAAAACACCGCCCCAGGGCCTGATGGCCTGCCTGGCAAGGCCTGGGTCCTGGCCCTTGAGGCTCTCGGGCCTCGACTTAGGGGGCTTCTCAGCGCATGCTTGGAGAGAGGCCAGTTCCCACTTCGTTGGAAGACAGGGAAACTGGTCCTCATACGAAAGCCGGGGTGCCCTGCGGACTCTCCGTCCGCATACCGGCCTATCGTGTTGCTCGACGAGGTGGGCAAGCTCTTTGAGCGAGTTGTCGCACACCGCCTCGTCGCGCACCTTGGGGGGATAGGGCCGGACCTTGCGGACCACCAGTTCGGTTTCCGCAAGGGGCGCTCAACGGTGGACGCCATCATGCGCGTGAGAGCTCTCACGACGGGGGATGCTGTGTCCCGGGGGGGGGGGGGTCGTCTTGGCGGTGTCTCTTGACATCCCCAACGCCTTCAACACCCTTCCCTGGAGTTGCATCAGGGAGGCACTCCGGTATCAACGGGTGCCGACCTACCTTCGTCGCGTGGTCGAGGCCTATCTGTCGGATAGGTCCATCATTTACCCTGGTCACAACGGGGAATGGAACCGGCGAGAGATGTCGTGCGGTGTTCCGCAGGGGTCGGTACTGGGGCCGCTCTTGTGGAACATCGGCTACGACTGGGTGCTGCGCGCCGACCTCCCTAGCGGCGTCAGCGTGGTCTGCTACGCTGACGACACGCTGGTTCTGGCACAAGGGAGGTCGCACCAGGAGGCGGCCGACATAATGACGCGCGGGGTTGCGACAGTCATCGAGAGGATCCAGCTGCTGGGCCTGGAGGTGGCCTTGCACAAATCCGAGGCCATGTGCTTTCATGGGCTTCGGAACGCGCCACCTTCAGGCTCCCAGGTCACGGTGGGAGGGGTTACCATCGGCGTCGAGAGGGCGATGAAATACCTGGGACTCGTCCTCGACGGCCGGTGGAACTTCGTCGAGCATTTCCGACGTTTGGGCCCCAAACTGGAGAAGGCAGGTGCTGCATTCAAGCGGCTCCTGCCCAACCTGGGCGGCCCAAACGCCCCCTGCCGCAGACTCTACGCGGGGGTCATGCGGTCCATGGCCCTTTACGGGGCCCCGGTATGGGCACGTTCGGTACGGCCGCGGGCTGTACACTACCTGAACGTGCCCCAAAGGGTGATAGCCATTAGGCTAATCCGGGGGTACCGCACGATTTCCCGCGAAGCAGCTGGCCTACTTGCTGGACTGCCACCGTGGGATCTGGAGGCGAGGGTCTTCTTGCGCCTGTACGACTGGCGCGAGGAGGCTCAGCGCCGGGGAGAAACCCCGTTGCCGCGGCAAGTTGTCGCGCAGCGGGCGGAGCTCCGGCGCGATCTCATGGTGGCCTGGAGGGAGCGACTGTCGCAACCCAGTGCAGGGCACGCCACCATCGTGGCGGTAAGTCCCCTCTTTGAGGAGTGGCTCGGGAGGAGTCACGGCGCCCTCACGTACCGCATGACGCAGGTCCTCACCGGACACGGTTGTTTCGGGAGGTACCTGCACCGCATCGGTCGTGAGGAGGCGCCCGGGTGTCACCATTGTGCGGACAGCCCCGAGGACACGGTGGACCACACAGTCCAGGTGTGCCCCGCATGGGAAGGGCACCGCCGGGTCCTCGTCGAGGCTTTGGGCGGCGGCGACCTCTCGCGTCCGGCCCTGGTTCAGGCCATGGTCCGGGGCGAGAGGGAATGGGATGCCGTCGCCTCCTTCTGCAAAGCGGTCATGCTCGAGAAGGAGGAGGTGGAACGCCAGAGAGTTCGCACCTCTCATCCCGGCCGCCGCGCTGGACCAGGTAGACACCATGGGCGCCGGGTGTCGCGAGATGACTCCCGGCCACCGTAGGCGTGGGTCTGTGGGCGGTGAGTTCGGGTGGCTCATCGTCCCTCTGTCTTTCTAGACGACAGACCCGTGTCGACGGCGCGCGTTGTTCCACGCGCTCCTCAAAGAGATGTCAGCAACCCCAGCGGGGCCCAGCAGGGCCAAGGCCTGCCCCCCTGCGGGTTGTTCGAAAGAGATACCGCGGCCCTGGTACATAAAAGGCCCATGACGGAACACGACGATTTTAGTCAGTAAGAGTCTGACACTCCCTCACCGCTGCTAACCCACAGCGGGAGGGGTCATTTGATGATTTTACGTCGCTAAAAAAAAAAAAAAAAAAGGTATGAGAAATATACTATATATTTATTGAAGATACAACCAAGTGGACCTTGTGCTTGTTATGCTTGTTGACCGTGGTCTGGGTGTTACAATATGTATTTATAAATATGTATATGTGTAGCTATATGTAGTTTATCAGTTGTGTTAGCACCCATAACACAAGTTAATTAATAACTTACTATGGGGCTAACCAACCGTGTGTGAAAAGGTGTCCTGACATTATATTATATTATTATACATTATATTATAGTATTAACGCTCTGTGTAACGTTGAGACTAAAAATAAAAGCCTACATAATAAACTGATAATTTCCTGCTATATGTATGAGTCTGAATACTTTTGGGTCCAGCTCGAACGTCAGCAAAAAGTTCCTTAGACTTTTTATAAATAATTTGAACGTATTTAATAATTAGCAGCTCAACATTGTTAACAGGAGGTAACTTAAGTATTTTTAATTTATCAAAAAAAGCTGACAAGCCTTTCCTTTACAAAAGCTGACAAATAATTTATCTCGCCAAAATTCTTGCGAGCTGTCCTTGAACCTCACGTCCGACAACAATGTGTAACATTTAAGATTATATCTCTCGACTGGTACAAATTGCGAACCAACGAGCAGCTGGTACAGTTTTAGTATTTCCTTTATACTCCTATTAACACGGAAACCATGTGTACATTTAGGAACCCTAAGTCGCTGTGTCAAACCTGACTTACGGCGTTTTTACACTAGCTGATTTTCCGCTCGGTTTTTCTGAGCGTCATCGCTCGGTTCGTATGGACGGTGTTGCCTGTATACGCACTATAGCAAAGAATGTCCATTTATCGATGCGAAAGAGCATGTTTAAACCGAGTTACAGATTTCTGACGGTCGGAATGTGTCGCGGGTATTCACTCTGTTTATTACGCGCGGCAAAAATTCTTTAGTGTAAAAGCGCTGTAAGCCATGCCTTGGCTAATTCACGTGTTTCATTGCTATCACAAATCTCTCGCAGGTGCCGTTCCAATGGAGAATATGATTTTGTCAAATTTTTCGACAACGGCCGCGCAGATTGCTTGCATTAATTGTTATGACTTCATTTAAAATTGCTGCACCTGCTTTTGGCAATAAACTTTAACGTTAGGTCAGTTAAGAATAACCTTAAAACATAATACAATATTTGAGTAAAAAATGTTTGATATAATGATACTTAGGTACTGTGCTCGTAAATTGAAGTTATTGTGATTAAAGTAATAACCCTTCTAATGAAGTGTCATAAAATTACCCCTTTCTTCTATGGGAGACAGAGGAGGATATTAACTGCAACTGCAATACGTGTAGCTTCTGGTGATTGCAATGTGTAATGTGAATTTGATAGTCGTCAATTACAGCGTGTCTATAATTAAGGACCACCGTGGAGGCGCTGACGGGTTCCTGTTATTATCAACACAAAGTCTGCACGGTGAGGGTTAAATTAATTTCACAGTTTCAAACTGTCTTATCTAACTGTGCGTAATGAAATGCGGGTAATTTTTCGCTGCTATATTTAGAGACTAACGCGTGCAGTAGCACATGAGTTAGTGAGGTTTAACATTGTATAAATTTAGATAACTAGGCCGTTTTATCAGTAAGTGAGATATTTTGAAGACTATTCGAACTAAGAAGACATAGGTGACAGACAGTATCCAAGCTTGATGGTAGATATAGTTTGATAAAACCCAACCTGAAAAAAAAAACAATATTTTAAGACAATTTGTCATAAAATAAAGAAAAGTTTAAACATTTCCATCAACCTGTCGCGAATATCAAACTGAGTCACTTGAAGTAAACGTCAGTTGTACACTCAGAGTTCAAAACAGTTGGCTACAACAAAGGCGGGCATGCATATTCATGTTCCGCGCCCCCTTTACTAGCGTCCCGCCTGAATTGCGGCGAGGTGACACCGATTCTGTGCGTTCAAGATTCTTCGACTGTGCACCTAAATAAATCCTTTGTTTACTATTTGGGACGGACAGGTGGGACTAATTGGTACAAGTGTATATGTGGAGCAATGTCGTTTTATGTTTTGAGTATATTTTTGATTTGTTAGGTTAGGTTAGAATTATGTGATTAATATTATATAACAGACATTTTACTATCTATTGCATAGTACATGTCGTCAGGTCTTCTTGGCTTATCTTCAGACTTAAGCGGTACTTTTATGAGACAAATTATTGAAAATCATCAGTACAACGCCAGTAATTTAGTGCTACTGTATGATAGTCTAATACTCCGAAGATTCAATGCAGATTTCATAATGAAATTAATAGCGTAACCTGATCGTTTTATAGTGCGATAAATTTTCAGATCGATCATTTTACTAAGGAATTAAATAGGAAATGAAACGGTCATAATAAATCTCATCATATTTTTTATGGTGATGAAGAAGCATAAATATAGTGTTAGCTGCCAGTAGTTACAAAGAGGGCAGCAGAGACGAGCGACCATAGACATCTCGCCATTCAGCCGTTCATCTATGCTTGGAGGATTCTTTTTTCGAACGTCATGGTGACAAGACATGTTATCGTTTGACAGAATAAGATTTTGCCGCGTTCTTGACTAATCTTAGTTGATTTTTATGTTAAAACTATTTCTTGTAATTTCCTCGTTAAACAAACCTGCTTCTGGTTTTTAAGATCAGAAGTGGGATAGTCTCACTCCCACTATAAAGTTTTTGATTTCAGTTTAGATTCATTGGCACTTTTACTAAGTACGACGCGGTGTAAGGATATCCGCCATTACCGAAGTTTTTGCCGTTCTATTTTAATTTTGTAATGGATTGCAGTGCGTTGCAATCTACGCAACAGTATATTCAAGATGCTATGCAGGCAGCGTAAGTGATACCAATAAATATGTCTTGTTGTGGAACAAGGACATTCAATTCTGGTCTATTCCATTCTGAAGAGTTCAGCGGCATCAAGTGCCCAAATAACTTTAAGAATACATCCTATTATCCTTCAGGATAGCATTAATGTGGATTGCATTATTGGAAAAATCGAAAAAGGAATATTGGTTTTTATTATTCTTATGGAAACAACAGGTCTGGTAACTATGATCATTGGTTAACAAAATTTATTGTCATAGTAACATGTTAAGGTGGTATCAAAATGTTTGTGTTATAACCGAATTAACGATTGCTTTGGTTTTCATATGTATATGACGGTGTAATGAGTCGAGAATTGCTCGAGCTTAGTACGCTGATGCTGCTCTTGTGTGTTTCGGGTGGAATGAGTTTCTGCCTATGTACCTATTGCTGTGGTGTCCGTGAACAACATGCCTTGCTCCTACTATGCTCCAGATGTTACGGGAAGAATCCTGTAATGTACATACCTGTATGTAAATGGTGAGATCGATCCGGTTTTATTTAGCCTTTATGTAATAATGTAAACTTGTAATCCATATTGTTGGGTTATTAGTTAAAGACATACTGAAAGTGTATGAGAACTTGAGTTAGATAACTAACATGCTTACTATGTATATGAGCTCAATAATATTTATTTCTAAACATTCTGCTCATGAGAGTTTCAACAAGTACCTACACAGAAATATAAGTTTACTGCTCTTGTGATATAAATGCACACTGTTTTGATTTTGACTTACTCAATTTGTTTTTAATTGAAGTAGAATAGTTCAAATTGTGCATCAGGCTTGAGATTTTTGCCCTCGAAGGCCTTGGTATTGTCACCTATGAGTATTCTGTGTAGCAAAAGCTGAAGTGAAGTTAACTACACGTAACTTATCAAACCGCAATGGTAGTTGTGTTTTCAGCGTTGCTGACACATGATTAGTAATAATGATATTTCTGAGACATAGTTTCAAAGTTATGCCTTGAATTTATTTCTTTGAGAGCGAAAAGCTTTCCAGATTTGACGAAAGATTTTGAAGGTCAGAAGTGGCCGAACGAAATGTATGTCGTAAGTGCTTGTTCGCAGACTTATACACGAGAATGTGTAACGGCCGTGTCGTGGCCCAAGCGCTTCTGTGCTGGTGCTGCTGATTGCGGCACGAGCGCTGCTCTGCCGGTGCTCCTGGTCGCGGCACGAGCGCTGCTGTGCTGGTGCTCCTGCTGGTTCTGTTGGCTTATGCCTTCCGAATAGTCTGAGCCTCTGGCTTATGGCTTCTGTATGGTCTGAGCCCATGGCTTATGGCTTCCGAATAGTCTGAGCCTCTGGCTTATGGCTTCCGTATAGTCTGAGCCTCTGGCTTATGGCTTCTGTATAGTCTGAGCCCCTGGCTTATGGCTTCCGTATAGTCTGAGCCCCTGGCTTGTGGCTTCCGTATAGTCTGAGCCCCTGGCTTATGGCTTCCGTATAGTCTGAACAACTGGCTTGACTATGACTTGCCTTGACCATGACTTCCGTATATTTTGAGCCCCTGGCTTGACTATGACTTGATTTGACTATGACTTCCATATAGTTCGAGTATTTGTTCTTGATAACATATTTCTTGCGCTTGAGTGCACGCTTGCACCCACGGTTTAACTAATAAGTAAAAGTAATCGTATTTCTTCTTACAACTAATATGTTTCAGCTTTACACTCCAAACCAGGTTAATAATTTACATGATTTCTTTGTATGTTGTGTGTTTATATGTGTACAACTAATATGTTTCAGCCTTACACTCGACACACTTACACTGGGTGGTATACCAGTGTTCTGTTATTAATGTTGTATCTGTTAATTGATTTAAAGTTGACGTTATTTATTTTCGAGTCGCTGGGTGATATACCAGTGTTCTGTTATTAATTTTGTACCTGTTATTTGATTTAAAGTTGATGTTATTTATTTTTCTTTCTTTAAATGGATTAGTACTTTGTTTGAGGTTTGTAAGTCCTCGAATAATTTTTATTCTGAAAGTGTCATTGTTCAGAAAAACGATGACGAGCACGATAACCAATCGAGATTTAAATATGACGAAATTGAGCCAGGTCCAACTCGCTTATTGCATGTGCAGGTGTTCCGAGACTCAACCAGGCTCACCCAGATCCTGCCGAGGACGTCAGGGTGTCAGGAGAGGCCGTGTTAGCTGCCAGTAGTTACAAAGAGGGCAGCAGAGACGAGCGACCATAGACATCTCGCCATTCAGCCGTTCATCTATGCTTGGAGGATTCTTTTTTCGAACGTCATGGTGACAAGACATGTTATCGTTTGACAGAATAAGATTTTGCCGCGTTCTTGACTAATCTTAGTTGATTTTTATGTTAAAACTATTTCTTGTAATTTCCTCGTTAAACAAACCTGCTTCTGGTTTTTAAGAATAGCATTATGCCTTTAAGTTAAAGAGATAAAGATATTGACTGAACATTAATGGTACTGAAATTACCAATCGCGTATGTACATTAAGTGCTTTATTTTGGATATTATTCAATAAATGGTAAAATTATATTCATGTCAAGGTGAGCTCTGCATATACTCTGCATATGCTCTGCAAATACCTATATAAAATAAAATAAATGTAATACAATGCCAAATTAAACAGAAGAATCAATTATTGCTATCTTATAGTGTAAGTATTTAAGCATTCCATCAGCTTAACTTAGTTGTTGTACTCTTATTTAAGACAGCGAAAATTACAATAGTGTTAGTTGCCAGTACTTACAATACATAGACACCTCGCTATTCAGCCGTGTATCTATGCTTGGAGGATTCTTTTTTCGAACGTCATTGTGTCAAGACATGTTATAGTTGGACAGAATACGATTTTACCGATGTTTTGATTAATCTTAGTTGATTTTCATGTTAAAACTATTTCTTGTTATTTCCTCGTTAAACAAACCTGCTTCTGGTTTTTAAGGAATAGATTATTCAGTACCTTACTATCTTACCTTACTTAATGAGTACCTAATCATTGAAGAAGAGTCCCTTATAATGCCATTTATATAGGTATACAACATGTAAGAAACAAGCTGAAATAAAAACTAAGAAGCACGTCACAGAAACATTGTCTGTTTGGTTGAAAAGAGTTAGTTTTATTGCGAGACGTAACGCTATTCACGATGTATTCATTACATCGCGTGATACAGCAAAATAATCAGTATTTCATTCTTAGATCGAATTTACTTAAAATGCGCTGGAAAATGCTGGCTGGCTTTATAAATCTTGGAGATTTATATAGTAATGGTTGATTCCGCCGCTATTTTTTGTGATGACCTAAGGTTGAAGTTAGAAAAGAGAATCAGGGATTCATTATCTTGAGGAAATTAAAATAAGTACGAAATTCATGCAGGTGGGATTTTGTTTTACAACATTTTTAAGCACACATGTACAAAATTCATCCTCAAAACTTTCCCTTTTCTAAACTTTTAAAATTAAAGTGAAATAATAAGTGCATAAATTCACTTATCCGGTACTTTAAGTAAAGCTACTGGTAAAATGAGATTATGAGGCAGGTGGAATCTAAATGTAATCAAAAACAGTTTAATACGCACCCTTCGCAAAAACGGTAAGAAGTTAAGTGTTTACAATTTAAGAAGGGCCCAATAAAAGTGTCCAGGATAGAAGCATATAAACGTTGTTTGCCTTCTTTAAGCATTCGCATTTTTTCAACACTCGATTAACATTTTTCTCGCTAAAAAAGTTTAAGACCGTTGTTTTATTTCAATTTGCATTTCGGCGCGAAGGTTACAAGTTCAGATTTGGATCATGTTTTTATACCTAACTTAAGCTTATTCAGGTTTTATACCTTGCTGTCTTTCGCGATTATTCCTTATTCCTTTCGCAGTCTTCAATCCACTTCTCTGCCTTATTTTGATGTAAAAACAGTTTTTTTTTGTTTTAGTGAGAATGTCAGTGTTATGTGAAATGTACGTTTAACTTTTATGCAAATGCAGGATTAGACATGAAGCTGGTTATTGAGCAATTCATAATTAATTGAACAATCTAAAATAGCACTTTATGCCAAGCATATTTGGTCACTGGCCTAATAATTCGCGAGTTAGTTGATGTGTCATTATTTATTGCACCTTTTTGAGATCTAGTATCATTTTGCAAACAGTGACTCACACAATGATAATTTACGCTACTAGTTAGTATTGGACCTAATTAATTGTAAAAACCTAAACAAAGTGGTTTTGATGAGTCCAATCAAAGTTAAGTAAATCTTACCATTGTACCTTGTTAATTTTCTAAATAATCTTTAACGGTTTATTTTTTTCATTCCAACGTAATTTCTATTAAATAGTGTAATGTTTCGAAATGGTACATCGTTCAATTGTAAATATATACTTAGATTTACAATGTGTCGTTGCAATACGACCTGACGCGACGCCTTGACCCGTCTGCGGTTAACGATTCGATCTAATTTGTGACTACTTAGTAAACCGACGCTTAGTACATTATGTATCAGTAGGTACATAGGTATGTTTATTTGTAGACTATTGATTAACGGGGAAGCATTGCAATAGGGGGGAAATGTGATACAAACTCGTGTTTGAAAGCCTTCTGTGCTTGTTTCGGGGCTTTATGATCGGAGATGTAGATATGCTACGATCTATCGAATCTCTACTACGGGACTAATGACTAAAAGGACAGTTTGCCTTATTTATAAATATGTATATCTACAATAGGCCTGTTATAGCGTATTGCGATTTTTAATCTAAATATTGAAGAACACCATAGTTCGGTATTGGCAGATTACTTATCAATCTTTCTGTTTCATAAAATGTGGGCCTAGTACTTGTGTACAGTAGAACTATTTCAGTCGTTCTAACAATAAATATTCATACTAATTACCAGACAACAATGAGATTAAGTGTACGCGTCTGTTTCTAATTAGGGCATTGCCTTTTATCACGATTCAGCAACCGGCTCATGAATACAAAACAGTTAATAGATATTACCAAAGTATTGACTAATTTCAAATTGCCTATTTACTTGAAGACAAAACCTATTTTACGTTGAAAAGATTCATTCATTTCATTCATTGATCTGTTTGAGTCTACTGAGTGTAGTTTGATCTCAAGATTTTCTTCAAATTCACACTAAACTTGTGCATGTTAAGTTAATTAATCACATACTTATTATAAAGACACGTGAATTTGAATCAAACTATCGGTAAGCTCCCAATTAGACAAAGCATGACGTACACCTTTGTGACCGTTATTTACAGGAAAAGTGATCGCCCAAAACGCGTTCAAAGTCCTCGGGATATTCCCCACAGCATCTCATAAAAAACTATACATATAATGAGCATTACAAGTAGGTCGGTATATTATTTTGTGAAATGCATTGGTCATTAGCCTAGCCACGGCAACGACCTGTAGGGATCAAGCGATATGAATGGCCGCCGTGACGTACAATATTATGATGAAATAAAACTATTGCGATGTAGTGATAATTGACGCAGTCTCGCTACACTTGAATATAGACGTTTCTGGACCGTCGTGAAACAAGAAAATTCATTTGTGGTAAGAATGGGTATACGTACGCAGAAAGCAAATGCAAAGTTTGATAGTTAATTACAGTCGAGATTATTTTCATGCATTTCAAATTATTGTCTTCAAAGATTTTTTTCAGTTATTACCTTCCTGTTGTAGATGTTAACATTTTAAATGTGTTAAATATACTTTAGTCAATCCAGACAAGTAACACTTGTCGAGTGATATTAACTATTTACCTACACCTACATTTTCACAGACAGACTGAATTTTCGTATGTAGCGAATGACGGATACTCTTACTAATAACTTTACATAAGTTTTGTTCGCGAGCATTCTAATTGCTAGCAAGTATAAAAATGAATTCTCATGCTCTTAGTATGAGATACACTACATCAAAAATAACCTTTGGTATTTTATAAAATTTATTCATAGAACAATTATTTCTTCAAAGTGATTGATGTGTATACCATAATTATTCACATAAATAAATTACTTAAGCTTTGGAATAATGAACTTAAGAGCAATAACCGTATCAAAATGTAAAGAATTTTTATTGCGTGCGGTGCAGCAAATACTTACAACTTAAATACATTCTTGTACTGCAAATTAGTTGCTGATTTGAACTGCAGTATTTGTTAAGTAAACGCTTACATTGTTAATAGGACATGGAAATGAGGGATGCGATAACTTTATGTCACTTTACGTGAAATAGAGTGTGAAGATAGTAGAACAGAGTTGCATCTGATTAAAAAAAAAAAAGAAAAAATGTTTTAGCATTTTCAATAAAATACTATTTTATCAGTTGCCTAAAGGCTGAAAGTGGTCCAATCTTCGCAAGTACTGAGGCAACTGAGTATCTCATTGTGGACGGTTTAGTATATACCTAGACCTCTGGCATTGCAATATTACGTGAACATTTCTATGTGAAAGTCACCGTTATTCGTCAAGAATTACTCAAACAATAAGTTAATGATGCAAAAAGGTTATTCACACTAGTGTTCTAGACATATCCGAGAATATTTATACATTATGTATCATTTCCGATTCAGAATCATTTTACATTTATAATTGGAGAGTTCCAGATTTTTCTTCTCGAATTTCCTGTATTCAAAATTTTCGCAGCTGCTTTCCTTTTTTTCCTATTTTGAAAATCTATTAACATTTTTTCCATTTGTTCTACATATATTCGAAATCAATCAAGTGATTAAGTATTTAGTCGTTGTATAGATAAGCAATGCGATTAATTCAGCATACAAACTATTTGCACTAATTTATAACCTAATTATGTATAATTTAGTCTGTCGGAATTTAGTAGTCGGAAACAAACAGTGGAATATTGATTTACTTCATGGAATTAAAATGTATTGAGGCCACAGCAGTACAGTTACTCAGGACTTGGGAGAATACTTTTAGAAATTATTAGAATTCGTGTAACTGTTACATCACATCTATTTTTCTCAAAGAACTTAACGAACTGCACTATAATAACGCACCTTGTAGATGAGGCCAAAAACACAGTTCCCAGTATTGAAGCTCTTTGTCTAACAAAACATACAATTCACTAATCAATATTAGATTTATACTCATCGCCAAAATAACAAAAAGTCTATACTGCTCTGAAGCTGATGCCAACACCTATAGGTACTTACATTACGATTGAATGCGAAATAAATTCGGAACCGATGACGGCCATTGTAAGCATTGTAAGCCGAGTTAAAAATCTAACTGAACACGTTGGTCGATGACAAAAAACGGTAATGGATGCAGGCGCTGCACGTTCGCGCGACAATGACCGACGGAAGCCGAGCGTCCGGTGTCACCTGCGCCAGAGCACTTCCCTACGCAACCTGAATTATTTCTAATTAATTGTTTGTCTGTCTCTGCAGAATATATTATATACTCCTCGATAGAATGACGTAAATAGAACAACTATTAGTACTAACAACCCGATAAATGTTTGTCAAGAAAAGTGCTGCTTTCATTTTTTCTCGTCTTTTTTGTCCTATAGGATACTAGCGACCCGCTCCGGCTTCGCAGGGGATAGCAGTATTTCCCCACTATTTGATCGCTGTTATTATACATATAAACCTTCCCCTTCAATCACTCTATCTATTAAAAAACCGCATGAAAATCGGTTGGGTAGTTTTGAAGGTTTAAGCGCACAGAGACATAGGGACAGAAAAAGCGACTTTGTTTTATACTATGTAGTGATTAATTGTTTGCCTATCTCTGCAGAATATATTATATACTCCGCGATAGAATGACGTAAATAGAACAACGATCGGAAGCTGATAAATGTTTGTTAAGACATGTGCTGCTTTCATTTTTTCTCGTCTTATTTGTATAGGATATTAGCACGCAGTGTGGTCCTCTCGCAAATGTCAAATAGAAGACATTTGAGGTTTTTATTTTTCGTTCTTATTAAATCTATTTCCTGAGATTTCATAAATATTGCAAGCTGCTGAACTAACGGGATGTTAATGTTAAACGGTGTTGTTTTATAATTTTTGTGATTATAATTTTTTCATGTTGACGTCCATTCAACTTTAATTTCCATTAAAAAGAAAGCGGTCATCCCCGTTTATCTCTTAGCGACACATATATTAATGTTTAGTGGGCCCAATTTAAATACTTCGATTCCATTGATATTTTTTTTTGAAATTCATGAACACTCGTCAGCTTTTCTCAACAGTGATACTTAATTTAATACAAATTATTCATAATATTGTAAGCTTTAGGGAAAACGGGAATTTTGGTAAGTTGTATGGTAATCTGCTTACATCCTACGCTTAGGTATAAAATGAAGAAGAAATGTTAACAGAATGAAGTCTTATGTGCTTATTTTCATAATATTGTAAGCTTTAGCGAGCATATAGCGGTTTGTTTTCACAAAAGGTGATAATTTATCGAATTTACTATGCCAATTTTATTCATTTAAAGCTACGGATTGTTTCCATATAGCGTAGAGATATCAAAGATGCTTGCTAAGATCCTTAACTTAATCGTCAATTTTTATACCCACTCCTACGAGAAATACAGATTGTAGTTGTAGTATGAGTTTCATGGTGGTATGAGGAAACTGGCCAAAGTTAATGGTTAATGAAAAATTATAATGGCGCTTTCTTCTCAGTCCCACGAGTGTCGTTATGAGTCACAGTTCTCGAGTCCATGTGATGACCACTGGTAATTAAGCCTGAGATTTCCCATGAAATCTTATCGTTTAAAAGCTCGCTTAGATTACAATCATAATGAATTAAAACAAGTTCCTAACATTTTGGAATAAGATGTTCCGAAGTGTGGGATGTTAATTTATTAAGTTGATGGCGAAACTCAATGGACTTGTATTCTGTTAATTAAACATAGGAAAGAATAACCAAACTTTTCGGAAAAAGTAATTACAAAACGTAACTTGTGAATGCTCAATAAGATTTAAGATCGCATTGTAACAAAATGCGTACAAATTTCTCCCCAAATCATCATACATAACCACAATTTAAGCTTTAGAGTATTACTGCTATATATTATTTTAGAGTACTATATTTCTACGTTTGGGCATGTTTTGAATATATTTGGTTCCAGGCATGTGTTGCTGTGGTGTTTATTGCAGCACTTCTTCTTCCCATCAATAAAACATAAGAAGTAGTCAAGGATGGGCGGCTGTCTTTTGATTTTGACTTTCGAAAACTGCTGATTTATCGGCCTAATTTGCGTAAACATTTTTTAAGTTTGAGTTTACAACATTGCCAGAAAGGTCACGTTGAATAACCGTCACTTTTGTCAAGTGTCACTAGTTAGAATTTAGCTATTAGCCCATCGCGAATGATAACTAGGCAAGATAAATCCAAATCGGTACATACATGAGCATCAATCAATCAGTATCAATCAAATAGATTTCTTAACGACTTTAAGTCCATTATTGGGCACGTGGGCATATGTTTTACCTAAACAGTTATAGATATTGATCTTTTGCCTATTAACGACTATGCTAACTTTAAAGGAGGATTGTTCTAAAAAAAGAATTGCAAATTCTGTTTTAAGTAAAGGGGTAACTTTTGAATTATGTTTCACTGATGTGTTGGTTGTAAGCGCCAAAAATAGCGGCTTCGATTTATAAGTTACGTTTTAGGTATAACATCCAGCCTTACGGAGTTATCAGCCAGTATTATCCTATTGTATGATTCCCAGCAATGTTGTTTCCTTTTGGCATTTAAAGATTACTTGGTAGACTTAAGTATTTAAAGGAAGTTTGTATGACAGAACAGATAACTTAATAGATTTGCTGCAAAATCGATATCAAATTTGCATATCGCTGTCTAGCAAAGTCTAATATTTTTCGTTGAAAAAATTATTTATTGATGTGTTACTTGAAAGGTGATCTAAAATTAAATGCAGTACCTATAATGTGTTATTAGGCTATCGTTGAAAGGGTATTTCTGTAGCTAATACAATATTATTCCACAGCCAGTTGAAATGGAAATTTTCCTGCTTGTTTTGCGTATTATCGTTAACTCGTAAAGAATATAAGGATATAAGCGTACAATCGTAAAAATAGTATCAAGAGTGAAAATGTTAAATGCGGGTACCCACACGACGCGACGGAAGTAATGTGTATGCAGATATTAAACTACCTACATTGAACTAAATAAGTTCGTGCCAAGCATTATAATTAAACGCTTTGTCTTTGTAAACGCTTTTGTTTTGTGCCAACAATGTTTCTGAGAATCTGTTATCTTTTGTGTTACTAACTGAAATAGTAGCGTGAATTTTTCTGTACCTCTACTTTACTGGAAAAACGTAGGTTGTGATCTGTAAGTGATAATTCTGTCTATTGAACACAAGTTTTCTATTGATTTTATGATCTCAAGAAGACAAGTTCGTTCTCTTAATTAAAAAAAAGCTCTGCTGGTTTTCAAATAATTATTGATGTGCTAGAAAAACAGCTATCTCCATAATATCCAGATGTTTCATAAATATTTATTTTTAAACATGTTGTAATAATCCGTAATAAGATAATAAACAGATGAATATTTTATAAAAATACAAAATAATCCTTTTAAAACAGTTTCAACATTTCAGATTCAACTTGGGAGACGAATAAATTATATTTATCTTAAAATACTGTTAATCTGATAACGTTTTGAGAAATTTCAAACAAATGCAAGCTCAAGTTATTGCTAATAATTTAGGGGTTAGAGTTGATATCTTAGCTGTACGTAGAACTGCGTTTGTGAATGCTCAGTTATAAATATTTTCTTTATTATGAATTAATCATGCCAATTAATAAACGCAAATCACTGTAATTATTTCCCTAAGAATTTAAATATGCAATCGTGTTAATTATCTCGCTTCTATTATCCGATCCTTGATTGTATCTCATTATGTTAGTTACGATTCCGGATTTATAACTCACCATAACTTGGCAACAGGCCGCGAAGTTAACTGTAAACTTGACTTAGCCAGAGGATTATAAAAAACTTAATCGGTAACAACTGGAGCGAATCAGGTGAGCGCACTAATTGTGGAACGCCAATTAAAACAATATTGTGCAATATTCGATAGGCGATATAGTCACGGAAGGCGATGAGGTCACTTACTCTACATCGGTCATGACAAATGTTATTCACCGGAACATTAATTGTTGTGAATATGATGCGCCCACGCATGCCCCAACAGTCTAATGACCACGGAATAACATCAACACTATGAACACATCCATATACGAGGTATATGCACTTATTAACTTGATCATTTTGAAATTTTGCAAGGTTTTATAGTTTGTGCCTATCACGAGCATCAAAAATATTCGTACACTAATATATGCAGGATATTATGAATTAAAGACTCCACGGTCATTTCGAATATTTCTACATATAAAAAATATCCTGAACTAATCCTACCCTTAATATTATAATACTAGTTGGACCCAGCTAAAAAAGGAATACTTTTGTGTTTAAATTGATGCTGCAGTGCAGCATTTTCGGATCCTTTAGAATAGGTACAATCAACCAAAAAAACCTCTTGTGCTAGTTTTTAAGTTTAATTAAGCTAATGCAATTCGATTGAGTACGTCGTATTGACGTATACAAAATTTTGTTTGTTTTCCCAAAATGACTGGACGTAAAATATAGAGAGCCAGGGTAAAACCAGAATTCGCATATCGCAGGCATGATCGCGGCCTAGTTAGTAAACTGGTTACTGTTTCTTTGCATCAAGTTTGGAATCCGGACCTAAATGATGAAGGATACCTAAAGAAAAAGAGGAGGGAAGAAATTAATGATAAGAAAGACTTCAAAGAAATTTTGACACAATCGTAAGTGTCCATCAAGTAATAAGGTGTGTTATTAATTTTATTTGGAGTGCTGAATCAGATGAACAATGACACGATGTAGCCTTCCAAATATAGAAGGGATCCTTAAATGATTGCGGTGAAAAAGATATTTTAATTTGAATATTATTTTAAAAGATAATAAACTAAAATTCCTCGATAGAATAAAACTTGTTTACATCAATGAATCGATGGAAGCACATAGTTATGTGCGTAGATGTCAATAATGATATGTAATTTAGTGGCCATTACATGGTTCGATTTGTTTCGCTCAACTAAATTTGGAATAGAGCGAACGCCACACATTCTCTCGCGCTCATGTTAGATAAAGCTGCTATTGTGAGATGGTAGTTTGGTAGTATGGTCATTGTTGGTGGCAGCGAGCGTTATAAAGATGTTGGATTGTGGCAAAAAGAGGTCGCGGGGGCGCGGGAGGGGACGGCCGTTGACCGGCGACAACCTTATTGCGTTGAGCCATGAGCCAATGTCTAGGGTAAGGTCCTCGGACCCAAAGTGGAGTGCTGTTTTCATTGGTACGTTTCCGTAGGCGGCTCGACACGGTTCGGATTTTTCAATGTTTGCAAAAAGAGGTTGCATAATTTCAGATCATAAGTCTGTGTGTTAGGGATACTTAGTATGGAAACAAACTCACGAATATTTCGTTTCCTTTTTAATTTCTTTGTTAATGCAAAAAAAATTTGCTTCAAAATTGTTCCATAATTGCAGTAATGTAAATTACTTACAATAAAAATAATCAGTATGAAAAATTTTAACTCGAATAGCAGCGGAACCACCACGTTGCTATTACAGGGCAGTTTTTCTACAAAGCAAATAATTGCTTTGCAACTTCTTTTTAGAATTACGAATCAAAGTATAAAAGCTCGCGCGCTTTTTATAATGTGACGGTGATAGTTTGGCCATTCGCCTCAAGGCTAGATGTTTCCATTCGAGAGTGTAAGAGAGGGTAATGCCCTCCGAAGTTGTTTGTGGCAAAAAATGGGGACACAGAGACCGGCTCACTTATTTTGGTTAAGTTATGAATCAGCGTGAGAAAAATAATACTAAATTAACAATTCGTTTTTGTTATTTCCTTTGCAAAGTCTTATGCAAGGTGAAGAAAGTCTTATTTAAAAATATTTTATTTGGGTTGTTATTGTATTTATTTCGATCTGTTTCTGATACATAATACCAATATCTTGACGTATTGGGGTGAAACCAGGGGCCTGGTTATATCTCTATGAATATCACATGTTTAAGTTATATATATGAGCAGTAAGGGATGTACAGATAGAGAATAATTGAGGCAATTGAGAAATCCGTAAGGTATGGGAAAATCCAGTTTTCCCAATTTAGCCTGATTTGAGGAATCGAACTTTTCACACAACACTCATGCTAAACTATACAAACAAGGGATATTTATTTTTAACCAAAAACCCTTTTATTCAATACCACTCGGTGTTCAGTACGAATTTATTAAATTAATTCAAATTTTTCCATATTTAGTCTCCGCGTTAACCCAACAAAGGACTTCAGGGACTTGGCCAAGCAAACCAAAACGGAATTATAAAATCATTCGGAATTTCAAAGTTTGCCCCACTTCATACTGAGATTCAAATTTCTTTAAATATTCGTTTTTCTGTGCAGTGTTTACACTGTTTCAGTATTCCAGGTATTTTTTGATCGCATCGTGGGTAAAAAGTACTCATAATTCTCAAATTGTTTCTGGAAAATTTCGCCGAAAATGGAGAATATTAATTGAAGCAAACTTCCGCAGTGACGAAATGATTGGCAGTTTGGCTTTTACGCTGAATATTACTCATTAGAAATTCCTTTAGCGACCTATTAATCCGCTGCTTCGTCGAAGAGTACGCCAACGACCTTAAAATTGAATTCAAAATGCAAACCAAACCCGAGATCGTTGTAAACAAGAACGTGCCAAAAACCTTGATTTTGATTTGGGAAGTCAGGGGCGACTGCCTTATACTTGGACTTGTTTTTCTTCCTTGGACAAAAAGTATTGCGCAATTGATCCAACCGGGATGAAATTTATTTTAATGAAATTTAGGGTCACGCATCTTCAGGTTTATTTATGATCGATATGGTAAAACTGTTGTTGTGGCCACGTTTAAATCCATTTAAGATTGATTCGATATTAGCATGATGTTTTATTTTAGCTCTGTAACACGCAGAAAGCGAATGTTTAAAAAAAATAAGATTACAATCAATTTTATTTCGGTTATTTAGGAATATATTAAAATCATAATATTAAGGGTGAATTATACCATTTAACTTAAACTATAAACAGCCGTGAAATTGCCACCCATTGGTCAAATCGCCGATATGACAACTGAAAATGGTTTGGTTATCGTTACAGTTTAAATTTTGCAACTCACCGTAAAATGTCGACATTTGCTAGTACTTGCAATATTTCATACTAATTTATCGAAATGTAAGTTTTATTTTGTGGGAATAATCGATTATATATGTTACGGGTAATGCTAGAAGGTGGAGTAATCCTAGGTTTACCCGGGTTGACTTAGTATTACCCAAGCTTCTTGAGTAAAGTCCGAATAATAAGTAAAATAAATTTTAATTCGGGGTTTTCTTCAAATTATTTATTTATTTTTATTTAGCAGTTTACCTACACAGTTGATGAGACTTATTGCAATTAATTCATATGAGTTTTCTGAGTGCTTGTAAAAATATGAATTGTGAATAAATTAATAAAATACTCAATGATTTTCAGTATAAAAGGATCTATTTACCACTGTGTGTGTCACTGCAAAGTTCAGTTTCATTATAGTGAGTCGTATCATTTATGAAATATTACGAATGTGTGAAGTAATGAATTTAAATTGAATAGTTACTGTAATAATTACAGTAAAAACATGGTCTCTAAATATTTTTATGGAGGAGTTACTTCAGCTTATTTTAATATAAATTATGATGATAAAATACAATTTATAACTAAGTTTTACGTCTCAAAGTACTTTCAAAGTTTCTATTCTATACCTATTTAAATGCTAATATAGTGAAGAGGAATATTTTTTTTGTTTGTTTGTACCCTAAAGACTCCGATACTAATCAATCGATTTGAAAAAACATTTCACTGTCGGATAGCTATGTGACTACTTTTCTTAAGCAAAGAGAATTGTATTCCTGCAACGGAATTTTACTAACTAAAAGCATAACAGAAGTCAGAAGAGCTGAATTATGTTATCAAAATATTGTTTATAGATAAACCTTCCTCATATCTAAAGACTGCTTACAAGAATTATGTCAATTCATATTTTGACGTCATCAACGCCGACAAATTACGTACGAAACATTACATGCGCACATCTTATAATGACATTCATTTAATAACGTACTAATTTATCTATAATGCACATCCACTTTAATTATTATTTTTTCATCTCATTATAAGGTCGGATGAGCAGTCACGGGCCGTTTTCTACACGTTCTTTTGAAAATCGATGGTTGACATTTGAAAAAGTAATTTTAGTCTTGGTAAGCCTACGGTCACTATGATGGCAGTTTTAATTTAAGGAGTAAAAACACAAAATAACGGGAAAGCAGTTATGGTAGCATAAAAGAAGTTCTCATAAACGATGACTTTCATTAAAAATAAAGAGACAACTGAAATACTCATGGCATGGTAAGACATACCGCACTTGAACCTAACACGACCAAGTTAGTCTATAATAAAATATCTCATAGGCGCATTTGCGCTTATGAGATATTGCGCGGTACTCAATCAAAATCGTTCAAAAGATGGCTGACGTGACTAATAAAAGACATCAACGGGAGCACTCAATGTAGGTACCATATTTGGTACCTACGTATGTTAAGGAAAACCTCAGAAAAACTGTTGTATGCAAGACGTGAGCTTCATTGGCGTCATACGAAGGCTCTTACGCTAATGTTGATAAGGTTAACGTTGAATACAGTAAACAAGCTGGACCATTGAATCCGGGTTAGTAAGAAAAGGTATAATAACGTTTTTATGAAAGGGTAAATAAACTATTTTGACGCATCCTTTGATATAAATCACATAGTTTGTGGTTAAAAATAGCGATATGAATGTTTCAAAATGGATCCAATTTCATGATTTGTGTTAGTTACATCATATAATTTGTATATTTTAAGCTGCATTTTTGTATACAATCTAATATTTTTGTAACTGATCGTAGTTACGGCTTTTGAATTTTCTGAATACTATAATATTAATTGACGACAGAAAATACTCAAATATTTTTATAGTTAGTTACGCAATATACGTTTTGCTGCACCATGTCGAAAAAATCTCATTAGAAGCAAACACGGTCGAGACTTCATTTGTTTGATTTCCTGCAATACTAATAAGCCACGTGTTGGTCCCGCTTGAAATTATACTAACGATACACTCATAACGAGCAAATTATCGATCATTATTTTCGCAAAAAAATGTCTATCGATAATCGGTTTTCCACACTATTACCTATTTGAAATAATTGAATAACGTTTAACGTTTAATACACGACACGATCCACAAATCGATGGTAATTGCTTCAGTAATAAAAGTGGCGATAAGAAAAATATTAGTTCAAATACTGAAATCAGTATTTATTTCCCTATTCAAAACGTTTGGAGAAAATATAACACCATCTATATTTTGTAGTTATTTCAATGTCTTTATTTCTACTTGATGAAACAGTTAATATACGAGTATCAATTGGGTTTACACCCGAATAGTTTATCAATTGAATATGTAACAAAAACTAGAGACACAAGGACATGCGTCAACGTTTACATTATTGTCTAACCTTGATGTATTTTCCTCCTAGCATTACATTCTGAACAGTCAGAATTCAACACCTATTTCCAGTTAAAAACTGATAATGGAATAAAAACTTCACCTTTTAAATTAATGTTGAAAAGTGTAGGTCAAGAACGTCGAATAGGATAACGTCAATTCAAAACCTTGCAACAGTTTTATAAAAAAGATGTGCGTACGTATCTTATACACGGAAAACCTTTTCTGTTTTCTATCGAAGATTAGCCAGGCATTCTTCGGTATACTTTAAAAAAAATATATAAAGTTTTCACAGCAATACCCTGTTTATAAAATACATTAACATTGTATTGTCCAAGTCAGTGCATCTATATTTTTTCATATTTTTCCTGAACACTTGCAGCATAGGTATGTAATGCATTTTCGCGTGGATAAAAATACATTTATGGTAAACAGGTGACTAAAAAAACAGTTATATTACCAATACATGTCTGGAATAAATATGGATTACAACTGTTCGGTATGTTTTTCTTTTTAATTAACACTGTATATTCGCGAGATATAAACTTAGCCGTTTATCTTTCTGTTCTACAAAATGCCTCCAAAATTGGGTCAGACTAGCTCAAGCGATAAGCAACCTGTTGCTTACTGAAATGCACTTTGAATACCAAAATACTATCTAAGTTGTCTGTCTTAGCGCGTCACTTAAATCTGAGCTTACCTCATTATGCTTAGACGAGAGATACATAGATACAGCACTAAGCATTGTGTCAGGTTAAAACCCAACAGTGTTCTATTAACACTTATTTTTATCTGTATATGAAAATGCTTTCTTTTCTGTCTTTCTTTCCTTATTTGAAATAAAAGAAAGAAGTGGTTCAGAGGCTACTAAACTGCTAGGTATCTGCATTATTGCATAGTTGCTAGCTGGTACTTTACTGCATCGTACTGCTGAATTCAATTAAACTCATGGAGCGAAAGAAGTAACAAAAATGCACGAGAGGTACTTTGGAAATCCCGATTATAATCTGAAAATGATTCCCATATCTCTCCGTTGCCAAAATCAAAATTAATTAAACCTGTATTTTTATTGAATCTTAATGAAATACTCAGTTCAATTTGCAAGTGATAATAAATACGTATAATTTATTAAGTTCAGACTGCACGGTATTGCACTACTTATTATTTCAAAGAAATATTTTTGGAGCTTCAAAATGTCGGTCGCGTCAGGACATAAACAACATAGTTTATATGTTAGCGAATAAAAAGTTATGCGATATAACGCACACATACATATATCTGACTAGGTTAAATGATTTTAAGCTTTGTCCGTAAGAACATAAGGTTGAAAATAAGTAATTGATATGAATAACCGCGGGAAATGTAGGGTTGGCAAACTAGTAACGGATGTTTGTGGTGGAAAATTCTAGAAGTTTTTATTTATTTATTTCCGTGAATTATTCAGTAATTGTTTGTTATAATTTACCGTTTATTTTATTCAGGATGTTGTTCTTTTATGAATTCTGTTTTAAATGGTGATTTTACACTATGTGATTTAATATACAAACTATACGATGCCTGTTTAAAAACAACAGAAATATAAAACTTATTACAGTTATGTTCTGAATTCCAATTTTACGAATAATAAGTGAAATAATTAGTTAATTATACTATAAAAATCAAAATTAGTGCATAAATATGGCCTTTGAATTTAATTTCCTTTACCAACTTAAAAAATAGGTCCATGTCAAAGATAGATACCATACCTAAACAGCAATGAAAAATTCTCACAATGCTAACGCTACTATTTCACAGATTTTCCTTTCCATGTGTTTGAGGCCCTGGCCTGTGCAGGCTAACGGTATCGCTCACGTGTCTCCGCGAAGCCATCGACCCTCAGCGGCCTCCGCGCAATACACCACCACACCAAACAAAACGACTTATATCACACACGACACACAAACAACTTTGAACCTTATTGAAAAGAGCTTAAAGTACAGTTTAGCTTACCCCAGTCCCGTTAAATAAGCTATCAATACTTTTCAAAATACAAGTTGCTTCAATTGATCGCTCGAACATAAATCCTTGCATAACCGATTATAAAATGTATTGCTCACATAATACAGTCTAAGTTCCTTTAAATTCTATCAAAGTCTCAAGAGTAAGGATCAGTTAATCTAGTTATTCATACATTTATGTACTTCATGTATTATTTATATGATATTACAATCAAATGAAAACAATAAGAAGGTATTTCCACAATATTATTTATTATGACGCAAGAGAAAACTTTAAGCTTACGTGGCAGTCATATTCATATGTGATTAAAAATAATAGCTGCCGAGCATATGAGGTACATGTTTCTGACTAGCATATGAAAATATCTACTTAAGTAACATTCCATATTAAACGTAAACTCAGTATCAAAGTTTTTTTTTTCAAGTAGGAAACAAGCAAATACAAACATATTTAAAATATATAACAAGTCGTTCCCATGTTTCAATTTCCAATAACAGTAAGCAGGAACAAAATATTTGTGAATCATAAAAGTTCCCATTATCTTCCCATACGGAAGTCCCTTTCCTTTTCCCACTTACCTTATGCGGAAACCTTTATTTCTTATGGTGTCTTAACTTCACCAAAACCGTTCGCGTTACGTTTTTCATAGTGACAACGAACTTGATTGTCACCAAACGAATTGACGACTTTATTTAAAAGGCTTGTTCCAAAAAGGTTCAGATACAAACTTGGAAAAGTTTATAACGCACGTCTTATTTTTTGAAATACGAACACAAAGTAGCTGGCAAGATAAATGTTTGAATCTTTGATTAACAAATGAAAAGTAAAAACGACCCCACGCAAGGTCGAATCTGCTTTGAATGGCGACCCCATACTCTTCATATCAGTAACAGCTCATTGTAATACTTGGATATAAGAAAATACTAACAGTTTAGGAAAGTTCAATTTTATGTTAATTTTGAAATATTAATAATATCATTTAAAAAATATCTGAAAATTTGTTACCTTACGGTTTGTAGACACAGGTAAAACCTATTAGGTACTGTTGTGATCGAATAATATAAAACACTTTATTTTCAATATTTATGATAACCACAGGTTGCTTCATTTGCTTAGAACGATTGCAATAAAATGCAATAATTGACTGAATATATTTACAACGTAAACGTTTCCTTTAGTAAAATCTTAGTCATAAATAGACAGGAAAACCTAAAGTTAACTCAGAAGTATGTTTTCCTTTCTTGCTTGACTATTGAATGATGCTTCATATCTACGTAGAAAGGTATTACGTGTTACTATTACCCGCATTTTCATTGTTCATGCAAAGAGCTAGATTTTAGGTACAAGGAAATTGTATTTTAATTATTGTTTACACAAAGTTATGAATCCGCAATTCTTATTACCTTTCAACCTTGTCACGTACAAAGTAGAGGCATTCGAGTAACAGAGTGGACTAAATAAGTACATTCAAACATATAACTTTTGGCACATACTTTGTGGAGAAGATAGAAAAGGTGTAGCTCTCTGTATGAACAATAGAAGTAGGTACTTATTCCAAGTATTTTATATCCTAATCCTTTATATCAAAGAAAGAACTAACCCTTAATGCACGTGTAAAACAACGCACGTGAAAACGTGATCTAAAAAAAACACAAGTGATCGAGCCGAATGTGGTTAATTTTACATTTATTAAGACTTTCCTATTATCATAAAGTCACGTGAACATATTGTGTTGATAGAAAACAAAATAGAATATTGACTGAATGTATGGGTCGAGGCTTGTGAATATAAACCTGCGACCTCACTGCAGGAACGTGACCTTATTTATCTTTTTAATTTGTAGGAGTTTCTCATTGGCTTTGTTTGGCCCGCTTTGAGAACGTTGGGTGACGTGAAACGCCTGACCCGGGAAATGTGACACGGCATTGTAATATGCATCTGATTATGCAGTCATATTTAATGCATGAATACTAGGTCCATGGTATTTGGGTCTAGGTATGCAATTAATGAGTAATGAAACATATCACTGGTATGAACCAAGATCAAGCTATATGTCTGAAGTTTTGCTGAAAAATCAGTAAAATATGACCTGTTTGCATTTGGATCAAATGTGTAATTGTAACTATCTACTACCTTCATTTGGTTTTATTTTCAAAATACCTATGAAAAAGCGATTATTTTCGTATCCATGTAGTCCAAGGTCTAACTCGTATGGCAACGAAAATAAATCACAATAACAACATCTAGTTAGGATAAAATTGAATCTCACCTCATTGCTGAAACCATATATCTGGGGGAAAAGCAAAATTAAAAATTATAATAGTTTAAATTTAGAATTTCTGATCTAGAAAATAAATCGGCAATACTTTCGACTCACGTGTTTCACGTGCGGGTAGCAGTGGTCGCTAGGGTTCACCACTTTCTATTTTGCATACATTTAAAGTTTTTCAGCATGATATCAAGGGGAAGAGAAATGAGATTGCAGGTGCTTTAGAACAAAGTATGCGGAATTAATTATCAAAATTTGTCCCTAAACTATTAATAATCTATATTTACCAATTCTATTTCAGGTGTCTTATCAAAATATTTTATTTTTATCTGCTCAATATTAATTAAAAATTCATGTCTTATATCAGTTGGTAAGAAAAGTAAATATTCAAATAAATAATCACGACAAGGGATTTTAAGTTAAATCAAAATTTCACATCGTGTCAGCCCTGTTCAAGGATAATAGTCACGTTTTACGATGTCCATTCAAATTTCCTGAAACTTACTTTATTTTCAGAATAACAACTACTTACCAAGGACATTTTCATATCTCGAAAATATGGCTAGACAACGATTAACAGTAATGTAGATTTTAAAGAAGCTTTTATAAAATAATAAAGATTAGTCGAGAAACAAGTGGTTCTCTTTGTGCAACTCAATATTGCATAAAATTACATTCTTCAAACAGCTAAATACTTGGGGCATAATCATATTGATGGAAATTCGACCAATGTCTAAATCACGTTAGCAACACCTCATACCTACTGATATATAATATTACTGTAAATGGATTTGTTTTTCTTTACGCCCGAACGATCATAGGATAGGTCAATGCGCTGAAATTTTCCATTACTGTACAACCTTCATAGATTATCGTTCGTCTTTAAATTGTAACTTATTTTCTAGGAATTAGTAGGTACTCAAGTTTCCCATAAAATGAATTGATGACAATAGTCACCGCGTGATTATTTTTTTATATATTATTCTTACATCATTTATATAGCTGAATTGTGCATATGAGTTGATCTATTATTAAAATGTCTATATAAAAACAACGCTATTTACGTATTTCTAGGTAGTATTACGTCAAAATATTACTGATGAAAATATGAAAGGTGCATATACTTTGCCATATTTGAACCCGCTTAAGACAGCTGTTTAATATCTTCTATAGTTTAGTACTTATATCGCGTTATTTTCGTCCTTCGCAAAAACTTAGGATAAAGTATATAGACAGGTTCTTATGATAACATCATGATTGTATTTTTTTTAATAAGTTGGAGGGACAGGAATTTTAAGTAAATAGAAAAATTGTTATGTCATAATTCCCATTTTCCCATTAAAATGTTATACATAAAGTATTTTAACTCTTCGATGTTACACCTAACTTCAGTGCCTATAATACTAATGATGATAATACACATTTTTATATGCACTGCAACTACAATTGAATGTTTGTCACCTACTAACTTCTAACAATGTTCTTGTTAGAATTAAGATTAGGCCGTACATCGCATATCTTAGGGTGCGTCCACATCTGGCGAATGCGCCGCGAATGCGCAGCACGCGAGCCGATCGCGAGCTGTCCGCGAGCTGCGCGCGTGCATTTTTGTTCGTGCGCCGCTTCTGCGCCGCCCGCGCGCAGCTCGCGCGCGACCTAAGCGGCGCACGCGAGCGGCGCGCCGGCGGCGTGCGACGTCTGCCATCTTCGATAGTACTGAGCCAATATACGGAACTGTAAGAGCGAGAACTGATTGCGCGCAGATCGCGCGCTCTATACGAGCCTTGCGTGAGTTGCGCTAAAGAGGCGCACCGAACTATTGCAGTGATTGCACGCGCGCAGCTCGCGGACAGCTCGCGATCGGCTCGCGTGCTGCGCATTCGCGGCGCATTCGCCAGATGTGGACGCACCCTTAGATGCCAAATATATGCTGCCTTCATTGATACTCAACAAGGCATACGTCATCGATTCTTCTGTTGACCGTACATAAAGTAGCATAATTTCTAAAGGGGACAGTCACGTGGCTATTACCGACCCCATTTGTATTGATTTCGACTATGAATACTTATGTAATGAATTCTGTCAACAGTGAAATGGAGTACCAGGCCGAACGGACGAATCGGGAATTCTGTGTTAACCTGTTGATGCTGTGTGTAGTCTACTTTCTGTGTGATTTGTATTTTTTTCCGGACAAATTCATTTGTTATACGCTTTTTTGCTTTTGATCGCTTATATTCTAGTAGGTAAAGCTTCACCGATCGAGTGAATTTTCACGATCAATTTTCAGTGTAAACAATTACTTTAAGAAAAACGAACGATTGTCTGTCCTTCGTTAAAAAGAAGAATAACTTTAACCCTAACACACTTACGATGGCGATTATTTGACTATTTCGTCGGAGTCATTGGTGCAATTAGGTACATGTCTTTACATAAATACGTGACATGAATTATTTTCTTCTTTACATAATCTAAGTATTTTCACATAATTCACGTCAAATTATAAGCCTGTCATTTACGTTTAAAATTGGCCGCAAATTGCCAACGTTTACTTTTGTGTCATAACCAATTTTTATATTGCAAACCACAAAAGCGTAATTTTATCTTTAGACTTACTATCTTACTGTACTATCTGGTACTCTTTTATTACATTACAATTGTTCTAAGAATCTAAATCTAAGCCGATAGAACAACAAAGGCATCAGTATCGTACAAGATACTGGTCTGGATTTCCCTCTGATTTTCATACTAACGTTGATAGCACCTTTGTTGCAAGGCTAATATCACTCCTGCGGTTTCGTCCGCATGGGTGCAAATGATCAGGTTATAAGGAAGCCATCACGCGACGCCGCAGGGCATTCTATGCAGTTTTAGTCCGTGAGAAATGAAATGAGGGTACAGTACATCATTTACTATGTTTCTCACAATAATTTATAGAGACAAGTAATTTATTGTAGTCACTAGGATTGGGTTGTTGACCCTAAACCGTGTCAAGACAGCGTAGAACTACGTAGTACCTATGTTAAGATCTTTACGTTACGTCTTCTTTCTCTCTTTTGTTCATTGCCCCCGTGAAATTCCATCTTCGTTAAAAGGCTGAACCAATCGGTATCAACATAGCCTGAAGCCTAGGATATTAGTAATGGTACTTATTAAAATATTGTTTCGTGCTATTTTACTTCATTTCAAAAAAAGAAGCGAAAACATCAATTGTTTTGTTTTCTAGAAAGAAACATAAATCTATTGGATCAAAAATTTGTTTTCGGAGAAGCTGCACGTGAATACAGTATGATGCATGCAAAGAACGAGTGTTATTACATCACAGACACATTTGTTAGCCAAATTCAGGTATCACCCGATATATGGTGATTTCACTTTTCGTCTGTATTCATAGAAATAACCCAAGGGACTGTTGCAACACTACTCGATGCTGTTACTTAAGAAATTATCGTGATTTACTTTAATGCTGTTCTTTCGTGAAAGTGTTCTTGAAAGTGATTTGGCTCATCGTATTTTTAAATTATTTCTCCTGATGTGTGTATGTCATTTAACATTGATTTAGGTAGATACTTTATCATATGTGTAGTTTGATGATTTTTTTTTATTAATTTTATTTATTTCTGAATTTATTTATTGAAGGACATCAATGTTTCGTGGAATTAATGATCATTTGTTATAAGCAAAATCAGCACCTGTAAAAACTTATTCGCTAGTTTACCGTAGCCACAAGCTTGCTTGGTAAATGAGCAAAATAACTTTTTATACACAGAGCATTGTTCATATTTAACACAATCGATAGTGAGTGTTATAGGTAGATACAATCATTGTAGGTTAATATCATAGCAGTTACATTTTTTTGTTTAGTGTATAATGGATATGAATAAGATAATATCACAATGAAGCTATTTTTAAAGTGTCTTCGCAAAGATAAAACCGTAATTATCGCCGCAAGATGAATCTGAAAACAAAACATAAGGATTTATCGTAAGTAGGTAGCTATTTGCTTCTTAAGAGTACAACAAAAATTATATTCATGTAACCACTTGATTTCCTATAATGAAAACAAAAGAGGCACCAAAAAGTATTGAATACCGTTACATAACAAAAAATATATAACTGGCAGTTTACAGTTCACATTCTAATTTCAAATTCACCCCAATGTCTGTTTGCGACACGTGTCGTGTGTCCTTCAAGACTTGAAGTCCTGCGCAGACTGTACCGTTTGCTAAACATTTGTTTATGTAATGTCCAACTAAGGTACTACGTATATGATCGTATCTCAGATTGACTTACAAATAATATTAAGCGTTACTGAAAAACGTGAAAAAAACCTCATAACCAGAGTTCCTGCTTATAAAGAATGGGATGCTTTATATTGTTGGTATTTCGGTTTTACATTAGGATAATCTGAAAATGATTCTGACATTCGATTAAACTGACCTATGCATCATTGAATATAGAATTTACATAACTGGGAACTAAATTCTTTTGTTTTGGTAATCATGCAAAATACTTAATTTAATGGCAAATTGGGTCAGTCACCAGTGGCACTAGACTGAATATCGTAGTACCTATAACCGCTACTTTACTGTACGTATTACTTTATAATATCAGACTATAACAAATTCATCCAACAATGAAACCGACGTTAGAGCCTATTAAGGCTTTACAAGTTCACACGACGGCACAGGTGCTACGCTGCCATTCATCCCGATCGTTCCCACGGCCGAAATATATTCATCCATTGTTCATCCCCCGCAATTCATACACCCCATTCAAAAGGTTGGGGGTGAATCTCATACACAGGTAGTACCTACAAGGTGCTAAGAAATACGTTATGACCGTTGAGTATACGTTATAGCTACAATACGGTAGTCAACACAAATAAATAAAATCTCTATATGGAGCAGTTTTTGAGTCTTTGTTGTATGCTTATAGGATGGGCAGTAGCCAACGGTTATTGAATGTTTGGACTTTTTTCTTCGATGATTTTGATGGCCAGTGTTACGAGAAACATTTGATGGATTTTTATTCACAAGACAGGACAGATACTTTCGTCATTTTTTTTGTTACTTATCACTATCTGATAAAAAATATGTATACTGTTTTCATGACCATTTCTAAATATTAAATTTTTGTTGTTTCTGGAAGAAATCCACATAACACAGGTGAGCATATGTTTAATTTCTATACGATTCTGTATTTGCCAGAAGTCTGGGTTTCGTGGCAATGATACTTATCTACAACATGGACCCGAAGATGTGATTGCCTCCGACAGGAAAATATATCTCTATTTCACTGTTGGAGGATATCAGGCTTGATTTCATGTTTATGATGTTAATTAAAATTGTGACGTTACTTTAATCAACTTACTTGTAAAATACATAAATTATAAATCAAGCACGTGAGGCGAGAACCGGTAAACGTTTGAATTTAAAAATTCATTTATTCAGTTCGCGATAAATATTCATGCCATTAGTTATAAATATTGCTAATAATAATTTTATATTTTTAGAACTTCTTCTAAGTATATCGTTTTAAATGTGCATGCTTGAAGAGTTTATAAAAAGCACAAGGAAGTACGTAACAATGGATTGCCGAAAAGGAAGTGTATAGACCTAACGGCGGCGGCCATTACACAGCCTTTTTAGAAAATGTACGCACCTTAAATTTATACGCAAATAAATTGACCTCGAATGTATATATTTGTTTTATTTGAGTGTCATGGTGCACGTAGGCCATGGACAAACTATCACTTTTGCAGCATTTACAGTCTGGCTGTGTTGTGTCTAGTTACGTATTTAATGTCTTGTTTCCGCTGTGTGACGGTTATTGCGCTATCTAATTAAATACAAAACAATCTTAGAGTAGATATTAATCTATCAATAATGAAAGCCTTTATAAAGATTTGAAATGAAATTGGAAACATTAATTAGTTGCGCTAAGAGTAGATAGCCTTGAAAGTAGAAAGCTCAGCAAATTAGGCAGGATTTTTTTTCGAAATCTTAAAAAGAAATATGTGACAAAAACAAACCCCCGTTTTTATTCAAAGTAGCAATAAATATAATAATATATGGCGATCGAAAAAAAATATTGGCGAGCCGATTAAGCTTCGACATAAGTGGACGCGCGCCCAGTCAATATATGATCAAACAATTATTGTTTACGCACTATAAATCTCCAAGACTCCAGGTTGTTACGCGGCCGAAACGCCATAAATCCTTCTGTATCGTAAACTTTAATTTAATAATTATGAACGTCATGACGCGGAAATCATGAAGCCGGTCGTGATATATAAAATGGGAATGATTCGCGTCGAACAATGGTTCGGGTTATCGAACTGCAATAACATTTCGGTGAAGGTCCCTAGACTACGAGGTCATTGCTAGATGCTGTTTTGCACTGTGATTTCATTCTAATTCGAACAGAAATACTTCCAGTTTTAAATATTTCACGGTTGTGTTCATTGATTAGGTGACATCTTGCAAATGGATGCAAATACGTAATGCATACTTTTCTTGTTTACTTTACAATCCTTGAATTTTAGGAGTTGGCTTGCAAATCATTTACTAGGTGTATTATTCTTGGTAACCTTCCAAAAAAATTAAATCCTTATTTGCCGAGAAAGATAAAAAATATTAAACACCCGAAATTATTTTATCATGCAACTTTCATTCTAATATCAAAATTGACAAGTGATCGCACTGTCAATTTTGTTAAAAAATAAAATTAAACTTAATATTATCTAGCGAGTCTGCTATTGAGATTAAAGATTATTGACACTTTAACGGCTCAATAATATTTTAATTTGGATTGGAATGCCCATAAATAATGTAGATATGCCAATATATATTTAAATATTAGTATAATAATGATTTAGCTTCTAAAAAATTCGCAGATGATTTTAATATGGTAAAGACAAGCATTGGTTTTGAACATAATCTTTATTGCAATCTGTTGGTAGCTGCTAATTTACTTCGATTTTACTCCAATGTAGACGTATACTTTTAATTGGAGACTAATTTTATAAATCAGTTACTCACCTAATTATATCACCACGGGCCAAAAATCTAATTAATATTCAATATTGTAAACATTTATTTTGATAAAGTAATAAATTATAATTTTGCTTAACCACTGCCACACTGCTAATCACTAGGATCTGGTCAAACGGTTTTTTAAATAAAAAAATGCTCGAAATGTACCTATCAAATGCGGGTGTCGTAAACCTATTTTTATATTTATAGCAATATGCAATGAAGACAGTTGGCTTAGTAGCCTGAAGATAATAATGTAATTATATTACATACATGACAGCTTTAACCTCCAAAGGTGAACTTAAATATGCGGGACGGAGTTAATATGTATGTACCCGAGTGTACCCATTTAGAGCTTGCCTGTCAAACGTGCACTCCCACTTAACAAAGCCGTTTGTTTTTCGTCAAGTTACGTCATTTTTTTGTTCTTGAATATTTTAGGTTTTTTTTTTTTAACGACGTGAAAAATCATCAAATGACCCCTCCTGTGGGTTAGCAGCGGAGAGGGAGTGTCAGACTCTTACTGACTAAAAACCGTCGTGTTCCGTCATAGGCCTTTTGTGTACCAGGGCCGCGGTATCTCTTTCGAACAACCCGCAGCCCTCGAACAACCCGCAGCCCATATTTTAGGATTACAATAAAGTATAGCTATAATAAGTGGATTTTCTCAGGCAAAGCTTCACCATTCGGATTCATGAAATTCATAAGATATTTATTATTTCCTCACATACAAGTTAGTTTATTATACACATACAAGCAAGTTATGTAAGCTCACATTCCGACCACCCAATATTTTTTTGAATGTCTAAATGACACCGGAATGTCCGTAACTCAAACCCTTTACAAAGTCCCATCGATCATAGATCTACGCGAAACACAATGGAAATTGAGAATGGAATCGAAAGCTTCTATTGTAAAAAGAAATGTATGTATTCAGTCTATTCTCAAAAAATATGTTTTTTGTACTTTAACGTACATTTTTGTCTATTATTTCAAGTTGCTACTGACTTTAGAACTTCGTCCTATACGTCGCATTTATACTCGTATCAATCAATAAATTGATAAGAATAGATTACGAAACAGTAAAGTTTAGCAGTTCTTTATGGTGGACAACTCTATCTGGAGAACTAAGTTTTAAGCCTATTTCCCAGCCTCGTACAATGACAACTATGAAGCTTATCTAACAAAGGCAATCTTAATCAGATATGAAAGGAACGTCCTTTAAAATACCTCTGTTAATCTGGATTAGGTCACATTTGTACGACTGGAAGCGTCAAGGTTTGCGGTCAGCCGTGGGCGTATAATTACTATATTTTGAATATTAGTTTCCATTGTTCCTTCGTGACATTTTGGAACGACCTCAATTATCAAAACAATGCCCGTGCTTGATTTTGACATGTGTTTTCTGAAATGATAATGTGTTATTGGTATTTATAATGTTTAATTGTATTGAAGGCACGATTAGCGCCGTGACTGAGCGCTGCGTGTTGAAGGTTTTGTTCCTGCAATGATTAAGTTTATTTTTGTTATGGGTGTTGGGGATAGTAGATTTGTTTCAATTGGTAACAACGGGCTAGCCGTAGTGCCGCTAGTGTGAGTTTAGGATTCCTGTAATACGTCGATCAGGTATAATTAATCCTTTGACAAATCTACTTTTCTTTCTGTTTTCTTCTGATGAATTCTTTAAATTCTTACTCAAGTTAAGTTATCATCTATTATAGAAAAAAATACATCAAGATAAAAATTTACCTCGTCATGAATATATTGTTACCAAAATTAGAAATTTAAAATATATTAAATAAGCTTCCTCTAAAGGCTACTCATTACGTCATTGCTTTATTAGCTCAATTTACTTTTAAAAGGTGAATTCAGACGGTTTTAGTACTTCACTCAAATATCACTGTGTTTGTGGTCATATTAACCGTATTAAATGCGTAGTTTTATTATTATTGCTTGTAATTTAGGCCCCATAATACGTACACTGACTTTTGAAGAGGCGCGGGAAAACTCCGCGCTTATATAGGCACACTTGAATTTTTATGTCTGTGTAACTAAATATGGCATATAAAATCTTCAGTAATTTGTACGATAAAATGTAATTTCTTATATTATTCATAATTAATCCTGTAATAAAGGAGAAGTAACAAGAATTCTGTCGGGTCTGAAGAAAAGACCTTACCACCCGATTTGTACCTTCTGTTATAGTAGCAAAACAGAAGGGCTGTGATGAGGGACTAAAGATAGCAGTAAGTTACTCGTACTATGCATTGTTTTAATCTTAGCTACAAAGCAACATCAGATAAATAAAATACAGTAGGCACAAAAATACACGTTCTTACGCTATCAAATAAATAAATAGAGGCCATTTAAAAGAGGCAGCTCAAGTGTCTGAAGCTCGAAAGTTTTGCCCTTCAATAAACAAAAACCCCGGGTGAAAATAAATACGACCAGCACGGGACACCTGCGGTACTCAATTATTGGCACTATCTTCACAAATAAACAAAGAATCGACTAAATGCTTTCATTTGCATACTTTAAATAAGTCTATTAATAAAAGTGAATAGATTGTGTGTTATGTGTTATTGATGGAGCGTGAGTTTCGTATCTTGGTTTTGCCCATCTATAAGTATTTTTTTGTTTGGTTGTTATAATTATAGAAGTTCCGCCATAACGAAAGGATAGATATAATATTCCCTGTTATAAAATAGTTGACACCGAATCTTCATAATTTCTGAAAATCTCGAAAGAATATAACTCAAGGCCTTGTGGTATTCAATAAGCCAATTGGATCAGTACCAATAGTAGCACCAATTTTCTAAAACAATACTACATATATTGCTTTTTCTCCCCGTGACTCAAGTTAAGTAGATATATTCGATATATATTCGTTTATATCTTACAAAATTAAAAGGCGATTAGCTTAAAAGCTTACCTCATTTGAAAATATAGATACAAATGCAGCTTAAATACGGCGTATTTCGCCAAAAGAGATATAAAAAACACTCGGAATATTTAAATGTCTACACAAATGTCGAGCATTCACCTCAGAGATTGATATTTAAACCGAGTCGGTACGAGATATATCGCTCGATCATTAATCGCCATTAATTTTTATTTAAAGCTTTATTTAGCTTCTAATTATCGCAAATAAATTACCGTTTCGATGTTTTGCTCGATGAACGTTAATGTAATTAAGATTTCTGGTGCGCGTCACTAATCTAACTAATTGTAATTTGTTCTCAACTTTTTCTGTACTTTCAGGTGTTTTTTTGCATCATTTTTGTTAAAAGTGTTATTGGAGGTATACGACTATCTACTTAAACATCGATTCATTTCGATATTTAAAAATATTTAAGCCTTCGACTTTTTGACCCATGGGTCAACTAATGCAGTGAGTTAAATTTTATATTATGCTGATTTAATTGATTTCATATTATAAACACTTTGAAAAAGACATTTGTGTGGTTTACTGACTACTGAATAAACAGAAAATACGCATAATTCCAATATTTCAGTTGTAGACTTTCGCTTATTAATCAAGTTGGTGCATACATTTTATTTACAATCCTTAAAATTCAAATAAGTTATGTCGCCGTTATATTAATCAGAGTGCCAAAGTTCATTACACATATTTGCAGAAATCGCTGGAAATGTTCTTTTTAAAGTCGACGAACCAAATAATTTTCTTATTGAAAATTATGCTTTATTTTTCCCGTACCACACACCATTCTTATGCAAAACTGATGTGCCGAAGAGTCACCTGAAAACTCACGTTGCAACATGATATTGTGAAAAAACCTTCACTTTGGCTATTCACCTCCCGGTTGACAATAGCCGCAATGCTATTTATACAAAGAAGTTAATATAAATAGCAATATAATACTTTTTGCACATAAAAGTCAAATTAAGGAACCACAAACGCGTCAAGACTATTTAGTAACGCCACCTAGAGAGTAAAAAGTTAAACAAAACTTGACACGCAAGCTTACAGCACACTACAAAATTACTGTGCGGATGTATGCGTCTACATTCAATTCTAATCACGCACACAGGCGCAAAGACATAGAAAAACGAACATTACGTACTCACACAAACACGAAGCGTTACAGCCTCTTACGTGAAGAACGTAAGCGACTGCGGAACTCAAGATGGCTGACATTGGCAATGGCAGGTCGTTGACCCAGCGCTCGCGCAGCCTTCAAAGCTTAGATCTAGCATTAGAGTGGTTGTTATTTTATGTCGTGTTTTTATTTTATTGTTGGATTGTTTGCTGGCCGAATGTTTTTTTTGCGTTCAGCTTTGAACAATGATTTTTAAATTTGTTCTATAATTGCTTATTGATTTGTAAGTGATACAAAATAAGTTAACGTTTATTTTTGAATAACCAGTTCTTCGTTCTACTTGTACGTTTTTATTATAACGCTTTTACAATATGATTAATTTATCAGCGTTGTAAATTGTTGTTATTTAAAAGTATGTTATCGTTTCAATTCACGCACGATTTCTGCTATATAGAAATCCTAATAGCCGCAATTTACTGCAATATTAAAATGAGTTTAAATTAAGACCAAACCACGGATACCAATTTATCCACGCATAATAAATTACTTTTTACTGATTTACTACTTTTTTTGCAATAGTTATAATGAAAATACAGTTTTTTTTCTTAACATCGCTTTAATTTCAGTGCTGTAAAAATTATTAACGAAATTAATTTTATTTAACAGATTTTATTTACTGTTTTATATCGATATCAAATAACTTGCTAGCTATATTGCATTACATAATATTCTAGCCATAAAAACGAGCCCAATCTTAACAGTACTAAAATAAATTATCAAAATACTTAGTTACGAAACAGAGCATCCGGCTCCAAACGACTGCAAAAGTAAGAAATAGCAAAATAGATTGTGTTAGCGAGACATGATTCCGTGAACATTGATCGTTGCGGTGGTGGCTCCGCGCTGCGGCGGCTCTGCGCAACCGCGGAATGTAGCGCAAAGTAACGGTGCGTACGCGCCGCGAAAAAACTCAAGTTCACTATCACGGAAGATTGCGCCGACGACGCCATTACGGGCGGTTACGTTGTCGCGCCGGCTTCTAGGCATTATGCCACTATGTATAGTTACATAGTGGTGCATTCATTGCATAACGCGTGCTATATACTTCAACACGCATTTGACGTTGAATCTAGATGATAATTAACGTTTCTGCACGTTGTCTGTTTTGTTTGTTGGTGAGTGTTGCTTGTAGCGTTCGTGGCTTTTGATTTCATAGAAAGGCATGTCCTGACTACAGATGGTACTATAGGTTCCGTTATGCCTATGGAGTGATCTTTCTAACATTTTTGCACATAGGCTGCCTTAACGTATGGATTAGTAGGATTTATTTTTATCTAAATTCGATGTTAGTTGAAACAAAAACTTTATCATACAGTATATACATTTCAGAATTTAGGTATTTCACATAAGCCAGAAAGTGCTTCCATTTAGATATCGCAATATTCTGCAACAAAGGTATAATAATCTTTTGAAAAACGAACAAAGATTTTGTTCATGTGTTCACAGATAATAAAGATTAATTACTAAACATAATTATGAATTCAGTTTTGTACCTTTAATTGTTACTTAGGAACTTTTTGCTGAACACCGTTAACGCATAGAGTTGGTAAATAAGTAAATAAAAATGCTAATTGTGGGTTGGTAATCACAATGAGTATTATTCAGTTCACATTGACATTAGATTCGCTCTCGTAACGACTGACTGTTAGTTACCAGAAGCATCCGGTAGGCTTATGATTCATGGAAAACATTTTTGAAAAAAATTGGGGTTCCGTCAGTTAAGGGTGCTTATAGGAAAAGATACATTTTTTTTATATGGATGTAGAGAAGACATTCTGATTATTACTGGGATTGACGTACCTAAATAGTCGTTTTGAAAATATACATAATAATATGTAAGTGTTGCAAAACTGCAAAGTAGCACTTAAACTTTTTGTTCCTGCGCCAAGTTTGGCTCGATATCAATTAAGGAGCATGATGTCAGATAACACACAATAGGCTCTAATTAAATAAAGAACATCACACTTGGGTCATAAAAAACAATTCAATGTTTTGTTTAAAATTAGAACGACAAAAATTGTTGATAGAATTGACTTGCAATTTTGCTTATCAATAATAAGAAATAAGGATTTCGTTACTTATCCATTTTGCATAAAATTAGTGTATATCGATTAACGAAAAGTTTTAATTTGAAAGTTTCATTAGTTTAGTCAATTTATTTTTTATTTATTCCTTTATTTATTTTCATACATACAGATGTATAAGGAACCCAGTAGTCACATGAACTCGTACTTGCCTCGCAACATTATCTTACATCTATTACCACTGTTATGACGTGAGAACCTCGATTGTTCCATACTGTGGGTAAAGCAGCTTACTCTTCAATGTAAACGCTGAATAAGTGCGCTGTTCTCTCACTGCCAATCATGGCTTGCTTGCAGATTTTGCAAATCAGCAAATTTTGATTTAAGCGCTTCTTCAATTTGGCGATTGTAAAATTCATCATCAATACTTTTTCGCAGACTTACTGAAAATTGAAAAAAAAAACTTGATTAAAATATACATTTTACAATAACGTAGGCTCCTGCAAATGGGTTGAAAAACAAATTTTGCATCTTATCGAATTGGCTCCTCAGTACAATACTTTAAATATTGAGGTAAAACCTCTATAGTACCTAAGAAGCCAAATGAGATTTATTTTGAGAGAAAATCAAAAGAAATACAATATTAGGAGCCCATTGCTTGATGTGCAGCAAATAAAATGATTTCAAACACTTCAAAGACTGTCTGTTTGCAGATAATGTATTTCATTGGATATCGTTGCTAAATTGTCTTAAATCGAAGTCTAAGTTGTGGCAGGCTGCCAGACTATTGTGCCAGAACTGTTGCTATTTCCGTGTGATCTAGTTTACTTAAGTTGTGATGCAAAGAAAATAAACATTCAAGGGATATATCAATTGGCATATACGTTACCATTTAAACTAACTTACGGAATAAAATGGTCCGTGAGAAAAACAAATACAATTTAGATAAAGTAAAGTAAAGTAAAGTAATCTTTATTGTATTGACTGTGTAGGTTACAGGTGTTAGGTACATAGTTATAGTACAACAATCAGCCCGTTTGGGCATACAATAATTAAAGCCCATGCGGGCAGCTACATTATTATTTATTACATTTAACAAATTAAATAAATTACAATTTATCATTAAATCTAGAAATTTTGTATGTCTCTACCAGACCTCGGGACTACAGAGTCCCGGATTTTTGGGAGGCGAACGTGGGGCTGAAGGGTGAGGATACCTCGGCGGACTTTAAACGCAGATCATGCGCTCCCTGTGGGTCCAACATCACCGGCCCACTCACCACTTACCACGAGGCACCTACCCTCCGAGTGGGCTGTTAACCCTGCTCTAGCGACTCCACTCTGACCGGCCGATGAAGGCAAGCCAAGAGGCGGGAGACCTATCCCCCGTCATGCTTCACTCCGGCAGGCCGGAGATGGGGGACAGTATACTCTCCCTGGAGCACTCGGATATATAGCCCCGCGGGGTCGCTACTCCCCGTCATCCGCCTCAGATGCCCTTTGTTATTATTATATGTAATTTATTACATACATTCTAATTACTTATTTTCTAAGAAATCCTTAATTGTATAATAACATTTTTCTGCCAACCATATATTACGTAAAGTATTATTTACATTAACTTATAATAGTCGACGACAATATTATATGATTAGGTTCCAAAACTAAAAGTATGTCTAGGGCAAAATAAACAGTTGTAATAAAATTATGTAAGAAGTATTAACAATACGTTATTGTTCCAAATATGGTATAGTAAATAATGTTAAGTGCTTGTAACATGTGAATGAAATTATATGCAGGTCAATAATTTAATGTTTTTGATGAACTTGACTTCATTGTGAATGATTTATTGTGTGTTCGTTTCTAGTTACAAAAATCACAAAGGCCGTAAAACACGTGGTATTTATTGTTCAAAATTAAAAAATGATTAAGTATAACATACAGTGGAAGATTGCTTAAAAATGGGTTGAAATCGAGTTCGATGAACTTATCAGACTCAACGGACGTGCAAAATTGAAGTTTAATTAACAACACAAGCAGATTAATTAAAAGTCAATATCAATAATGCTATGATTGACACTCGATAAGGTGTATCTATTTCTTTCGTCTGATGATATATATGGGAGGTCTCGGCGTTCGCAAAATTTCAAGTGTTAGTTTACCGGCATTCCTCTCCTCGGTTCACGGTACTGATACATTAACCAGAAAAATATTGTCGTCTTCTGCACTGGTTGATGTTAGATAGATAGATAGATAAAACATTTATTCAGACAAACAAAAAGACACCACAAAGATACACAATAAGAAAAATAAAACAAAACAAGAAGTGGGTAGAAAGAGAAACATAAAATATGAAATACAATCAGAGATTAACGGCGCGCTGTATGTTGAAGTACCATGTTTGACCGATGCGCTGGATGCCTGAAAAATGGCTACTCCCAATACGGATTTGCCCGGCAACCGCTGCTCTCAGAGACAATGGGACGGGCCGCTCTGTAGCACTATACGGAATAATCTTTTAAATACATGTAATAGTGCTGCTGAGCGTGTCCGTTTGTTGGCTGTGGGAGAGTGGGAGTCGGGCCTCTGGTTACAGGCGACCCCGTCATCTAGCATAGGCACTATGCTGGATGACACAACGTTCCGCATCGCTACATGCTTACGGTTAGGCGCTCCCTGTGTTGCTCCGCATCGCTGCCATTGCGGTGAAGCCGTCGACAGCCTCGGGCACCATGGTCTGTCGTGCTGCAGACGTGCTGGTCGTATTGCACGGCATGCCAGCATTAACGACATTATCCGTCGTGCTCTTTCCACCGCCGGCGTACCAGCCATGTTAGAGCCTAATGGACTGGTAGGTACGTGACGATGGAAAGAGGCCAGATGGTATGACGTTGTTGCCATGGAAGTTGGGTAGGCCCTTGGTGTGGGATGCAACGTGCGTCGACACCCTGGCGCCATCGCATCTTCCCTGCACGGCAAGTCATGCTGGTGCGGCTGCTGCTTCTGCAGAGACCCCCAAGCGGCGCAAGTATAGTAACCTTATTGGGAACTATACTTTTGAGCCGTTTGGGGTCGAAACGCTCGGACCATGGGGCCCGAGTTCGTGGTTACTTTACAAGGACATTGCGAAAAGGCTTGTCGACGCTTCGCGTGACCAGCGGGCTGGCTTATTCTTTGGACAAAGAATTAGCATTGCCATTCAACGTGGCAATGCAGCCAGTCTTCTGGGCACGTTTCCGGAGGACAGTGATGCGGAGGAATACTTCGACGCCTGATCGATGCTCTTTTATATTATGTTTTATGTTTATATATATTTTGTATATAGTATTTTATTTTTAGTTTTGTATAAAGATAAGTAGTTTAAGTTTGTATATATATATAGTGTGTACAGTATATCAATTGATTTATAAATTAAAAATACATCAGTCTTGATAGACGATGAAATCATTATAAAAGGACCGAACAAAAAACTTGATAAAAAAAACAATCACTTTCTTTTCATTGTAAAATAATAACTCAATGCAGAGATCCATTCTGATTCCTTAAACAAATGACTGTTGCAACCACCTGCACCTGTCACCAATTTTCGACCATAAAATAATACAAATCAGGTGCCTTGTTTTAGAAGATTCATTACCACTGTCCAATTTTGTTTATCACATTTTGGTATTTCCTTTGAGCTCACAAATTGAACTTAAATTACAGGAGTATAAAATCTAATATGGCGTAACATTGTCGGTTCTAATGACCTATATTTGTAACATATGGGTCGACACGAGGCAGCTGATGGTAGGTCAGGAATGGGTTACTAAGGCAATAATTTCGGCTGCTATTATCGAATATCGGTTTGCTTTATTTTGGGACTGAAGGGATTGCTTCGGGCGTCCCATGGTAATAAGGTGTTCAGTTTCTCAAACTTTTGCACCTTGTGTTATCAAATCTTGTGCATCTAAAAAGTTTATTGAAAAAACAGGTCGAACAGGTGGGAAAGGGTTTTGCGGATTTTAGTTTCTATTTTCTTCGTCGATATATTGATTTACGATATTGTAAATAATACAAGTGGTTGTATTTCAGTTAGTTCGCACGCAAGGTGCTGTTTTACAGCTTAATGCTTGCGTAGGCGATTTGTTTTGTTGAATAATTTACGTTTGCTTAGGAATAAACTTTGCAGTCACAAACATTGTATGATTCTTTTCATATGTAATGTAAATTGATTTGTATATGCTTTGACATTTAGTATTTTCTCGAATGAGTCTGTAATTTGATTTAATAAATCACTTCATTATTTATTATACAAAAAATATTTTAACGAATGCTGCGTAGGTAAGCTAATTAGTTGAAGATACTAATGTGACTTCTAATAATCCGCTGACTGCTGTATGAGATCCCATTTTTTACAATGAACAGGTATTGCTAGTCAATAGATTAAAACGACAGTAATAATATTTATAAGGCAATACTGACTACATATTACATTTAACGAACACACTTCTAACGTTCAAATTGGCAAAAACTTCATCCGTACTATACATAGATTTATGACGTCTAGACAAGGCAAATTGCACAAGTAGCAAGTACTTTAAGTCTAAGGTATTCAATATTCTATAAAGTTATAATGTCAGGCAGTTTGTTGATGTTGCTGTCGACATTTATATTAATTGAATTTCCTTTTGCTGTTAAGATCTAATCTATTCATATTATTAACAAATGCGAAGACCGAGAAATAAACGTTACGTTTTAGATTTTTTATTGCGTATTTTAACGTGCACTTGTTTTCAATTATATCATTTTAATATAGCTATAAGCGGACATAAACATCTCAATTATGAACGTAGAATAAAAAAACAAAAAGTACTTTATAATAAATATTTTTTGATCCCTATTTTACAATTGTGGGTCTCATCTACCACATTAATAGATCTTGGTCGGTGCATCTGCACGGTGCTCGTAGGAAAGGCATCGATATTGCACCTGCGGCAGGCTCCCACGCTCGTGAACTACCTATTACAGTACGCGACTGTACTTTACATGCTTCTTACTGTTTGACTTCTTACCTTTGTCTAGACGGGGTTTCATCTCACGATATATGTACAAAACTCGAAGGATTTTAATCCCTAATTAAGCATTATAATAGTACTGGAATGGGCAATGTCAAATATTCACTTGTTTTTAACACGCCTTTATTAGGTCGATTAAGATAAATAACGTAACCCTCTTCCTAGGATCGTATCAGGAACATTGGCAGCTGTATGTAGTTCTGATGACAATACGATAATATGGAAAATAGGACTGATCTGATGATGGAGCTTGAAGATATGAACTAGTTTTTTTTTGGTTATTACATCTATTTATAACAGCGTATTTATTGTATTACTAAAATTTTGGTGCCATCTCAAAATGTAATTTCGAAGTTGGCTTCTTGCATTACTGTCTTTAATAATGGCCGAACAAGATTACGTCTGAAAAAATGTTTAAATTCGTAACAGTATCAACTTGCATTCTGTAATTCTTACAAATGATTTTAAGCGTTCTACATTTAGCTGTGTAACGTACTGGACCTGACAGACACAGTTAAACTTAAGCCGATTTCTGGAACAAAGTGTCTCCTCAAATGTTCATTCATTATTATGAAACGATGCATTTATTTTAAAGGAAAAACCCTTATTATTAAGGATAATACCGTGTAGGTATAAGTTTATCTTTTTTTTTCGTAATTTATAGCAAATTAAATATCAAATTATGTAATGATTTCCAGTAAATATTAATCAATATTTATGCATTTATTTCAGCCAAATTTAAGGTAATAGACTAAGGGAAGGATGAAGACCGCAATAAACTCTGAAAATAGTATCTACAAATTATTTCTAACGTTGCGTCTTTCGGTACAATTTTTCATCCACAATTCAGCAACATAATTTCTAATTGGCTTTGACAATGTTATTTAAATGTTACACTGTGTACAAATTAACATTAATCGCATGCTTCCTAGGTTGTATCAATAAATAAATAAAGCCTAATTGATAGCTCGTCGGATAGGCACAATGGTAACGCGCAAGGTGTACCTATAAATAGGCTGACATTTAGTTACAGCTTCGGTTCAGAACATACGTTTATGACTCTCATTTATTTAAAGATCGACAGGAAACTAGCCCAAAGATCAAATAGGAGTGCTCTGTTGGTTAAAGATGTTTGGTTAAACTACCGAAGTGGTATTCAAAATATTAAATAAAGTATTTAAATGTATGTTTGAAATATTATTTTCTGTAATCCTTAAGATTATTACGTAATTTATTTATTATATTAAGAAGTTAGTTCAACTTAATATTGATTAAGTTTGATCGATATATTTTACTAATCGATTATTTAATATGACCGTCAAAAGACTGTCTTAGAAACTTTAAAAGGAAATTATACAACCTGAGACAATTTCTAAATTTTCATGACAAAAGAACTGGATTTGTTTTCACGATGAGAACCGCGATCAGTGTTTTATATGTTGGAAAGGATATTGCACGACCGTATAATTTAAGTTTACGATTATACGTGACCTCCTTGTCTGAGATAAAAGAGCATATCATTAATTAAATTATTTAGTTTAAGTACGCTTAAAATATTAACCATCCACCAAATATTTATCCATCTGTTTTCTGTTGTCGCTCATTTTGTGATGAAGCTACTGATAGAAAACTTTTTCACCAGCCTCAAAAAAACCTCCAAGTTTTTAAGAACAATTTTTCTCACGGTCAAATCAAACGCTTTCACTGTTTTTTTTGAAATCATATCCTCGATGGTTTTTTGCTTTTGCTTACAATGAAGGTATAAAAACTTGGTGAAAAAATCCCTTTCGATTTCCGCTCAGGCGCCATCTGCTATTATTCTTGTCATGTGTTTGTTTAGATTAGTTTTTTTTAACTGTCCGGATTTCTCCGGAAGTCGCCTCTCAATGAATGTGGTTTAACATTTAATTTACTACATTATAGTGTAGTGGGGCCATGGTTAGAGTATACCATAATCAGTGTGAATGGGATGATTGGATCCGTAAGAGTACCTGCAGACTTTTAGTCGGTTGATAGTTTGTTTGGGCTGGTAAATCAGTATGAAAATGAATGGTAGTACGCACGTTACAAAGATTAGGTATTCAGCCGGTATCAGACCGACTGAAAACTTTGATTGAAATCAGGACATTCTTTTTTTTTAATTGCCAGTCACCGGGTCAACTATTAGCCGAATGTTTAGTCTGCAGTTTGTGGCAGCGCTTATAGTATACCATAATAAGTATGAAAGGGACGATTGGATCCTCAACGTTAAATATTGCGTGTTGCAAAAACTATGAAACTAAATTATGGTGTCGGTAAGAGGAATTTATGATTATCAATATTCAGAATTTATAGCGAAGTAAATATTGAATTACATGCTTTATGAATAATTCAAAAATGTTTTACTGAAATTGGTTAATACGCTTCTTGGCATTTAAAATTTCTTTGCCTAGGTGTTTCTCGATAGTTATCACAAAACGCGTTTTTGCATTTACAAATAAGTTGCTTCATTTAAATAAAACAATGCGCGATTATTTACAGTATATTTACTTCTAATGACCGTTTTACGATAGTAACATTATGTTATTTTCCACACTTGCTATGATTTGAAAACTAATTCGATTTTTACACTGTAGTTAGTTTGAAACTTAATTAAGACGACATGCTCGCTAATTGTTCTTTAATTTTCTAAATACCATGCATTATTATATTATGTTGTTAGGTATTACTACACTCACTATTGTGACACATTTTATTCGAGTTTTCCTTTCATTTACATACCTCATGTACATACCTAGAATTCATCATCTGCCGAGCCTTTTTCCCAACTATGTTGGGGTAGTCTTCCAGTCTACACGGATGCAGCTGAGTATCAATATTTTACAAGGAGGGACTGTCTATCTGACCTCCTCAACCTAATTACCCCAAAGGTTAGACTGTTATCAAACTTACTGGCTTCTGACTATCCGTAATGACTGCCTAAAGATGTTCAAATAACATAACAAACCTGGAATTAAAAAACAAACATACATACTTACGTATTGTATTATAGGCAAACATAGCTCCATATACCTCTACAATAGTTGCTTCAATAAAGATAATACCCGAAGAATGACCGTTTGTATTTGTTCATCCAATACCGTCAATTCTACAAAGGTTTTAATACCTTTGTGGATTGCCGTCTAAAGAGTCCGAACTCATAATAGGTCTGTGTTTCACCCTTCAGTGTAACAGTTTGAAAGAAAGTTTTACGGCTCAAGATAAAAGAACGTTAGTTCCTTTGCGTAAACAGGTAAATATTTTTATGAGTTCACAAAGAATGTTATCATCAAAAGGACCGCTCGACTTTCTTTCGGTAAAATTGTGTGGATCGGTAACAATGTACAGATAACATTTTTGGATTCAAATGCTTGTTCGTTAAATTAGTTCGCATTATTTTGGGTTTCAGGAATTCAGGTTGTTGACAAGATTCTGAAAATTCTTGTTTTTACTATACTCTTCTTACATAAATATAAGTAACACTGTTCCGTATTTTATGTTTTACTGTACTGTGCACCAAAGGCGCCCGTAATAACTAACACTGTTTTATTTTAAATCATAGATACAACAAAAACCTTTACTATACTGTATAAATCTCGAATATCTTTTAAATCTCATCATGTTTTTCAGTTTTAAAATATTTAAATAAAGCTATTAAGAAATGCAACTGATTCATTGTAAATTGTGAATGCAAACAAAAATAATAAACTTTTAAATACGAGAGTAAAATGACCTTTTTCGACTTCCCGACAGTTGAATGAATGAGTTGCAATTTTTTTATTACCTACATACAACCTTCTTTCTCGTTAACCTTTTTGGTGCGAATTCTGGAATCTGAAGAGTCACACCAATATCATGTGCACCGGATGCAATATAACCTTTGCACACAAAAACTCACAAAATTACGTTTATACTACAAACTCAGTTTCCGAAAAAATGAGTAACACATAGAAAGTTGTTTCCTGTGCTATTGATCAAATTGATGTGTATGGTGACAATACTTTGCGGATGCAACAGGGACTATCCCACTAAGATGTATTCTAAACATTGGGAGATCAAATAAATGCACCAATGATTCTAACTATTTTGAAGTTGTTATAGAGTTACCTACCAAATTTTGTTTTTGTTGATAACATAAATTAATAAAATAAGCGATCTGTGAAAAGTTTAAAAATAATTGAAAAATTAAGAGTAATTAAACTGTTTGACACTAGAGGTAGAATATGTAATAAAAAATTCCATTTACAGTCATTAATTTTAAAGAAGACCTAGAAACATGAAATTGGTTTTATTTGAATATGGTTCCTAAAATCTCCCATTTCAACAATTTTATGGCCACCCTATTCATGAGGTTTCCGAAAAAAGGTTCGTTGTAGCTAGGAGCGCATCTGTCAAGGTTCCCACGGGCAGCAAAGGATTGCACCCCTTCCAAGCCTTGAGTTATTAAATCCTTCACTCTCTGTTTATCTTACCTGCGACTTTAATGATTTGACCTATTTCTTATAATAATGGAAGTCGTAGAAAAAATATAGTATTTTTTTCACAATTATATAAAATATTACTATCTTATTATTTGTAATATTTATTTAAGGTTAAGTTTTGCTATCACCTTAGTATTTTGTATATTACTTTTAATTAAAATACGAGTCAACTAGAATTGACAACAGCGAAGAAAATAACGCGATAAGAAAAGACATCAACGCGTGTAATTGTGTCCGCCAGCGATAAAATTGTTACGCTTTGACATGACTTTATTTATTTCCCTTACGAATAACACGGGCGTTAATACTAAAATAAAAGGTATAGATAGATAAATTATCTAGTTACAAAATAATATTATCGCAAGACTTATGCATGTACTTTAAACATTGTGTGAGATAAAAGTCCATTTAAAATAATAATGGTAACACGCCGGACGATATCTAATGGCAAATGGTCACTGTCAAGTAAAAAAATAACAAAATATTCTCGCGAACCAGTTCTCCCAAAATTATTTGCATCTGCTTTTTAAATACCGGATGGCACGAACGAGAGCACTAAAATTGCTTTTTATTATACTTAACCACTGTCTTCGTAACCAACATTTAGGAAATGACTGATGTACGCAAAACGTTCATACATTGTTATCTTCCTAACATTAGCTTTGCGTGACGTCACTTTAGACTCGAAAGAAAATGGCAAAATATAAGTGGACTCGCAGACTGCAAACATTACATAGATCAGATATTTAGCCGATATCAAACCTACTGAAAACTTTGATTGGAATCAAGGTTTTTTTTAAACAATTGCCAACTATCGAGTCAACTGTTAGCCGACTGTTTAATTTGCATTGTGTGCTAAACCTATCTTTAACAGTGGCTATAAATAAAATAAAGTAATAAACATAGTTGGTGTCTCGTTAAGTTTGTAGTTTAACAAGCAGATATCTTTACGAACATTATTTATTTTTACGCAAACAAATTACATTTGGAATGCTAAGCTGTCTTCGCTGAAGTGAGTAATGTTTAATTTTTATGTTGCTTTATACTAAACAGTATTTTTACGGCTTAATCATACAATGCTTATTAAGAGCTTAGTGTTGGAATGGTTAGTTGGAAATATATGTGTGTTTTAGTGTCTAACCCCCTTACTTATAAAAATCTCTAATCACCTTCTAAGTAAGATTTTAACTAATCAGTACTTAAAGTCTTAAGTAGTGGTTAAATGTTAGTTAAGACATGCTTAAGCAACGTTTATACGTAAGAATTTTCTTAACCAGCCCTTAAGTATTACTTATTATTTAATTCACGTTTATAATTAGGCTTTAATATATTTAATTAATTAATTAATATTTTTAATTTTTTAGCATTGACAATACCTACGTCTTAAGCGAAAAAAAACAAAAGCAATTACTTGTGTTTTTTTTTTGCTATATATGCATAATAGATTGTATCTTATTTACTTCTTACTTCCATCGTCTTGGCCTCCTACAGTCTTCATTCAGATATCACGAAGCTTGGCTGTCTTTCTCCAGTTGTCCAACTTTTCCATCTTCCTTAAGTCTTCTACGAAGCAATATTTACAATACAGATTGTACCTACAAATTCAAAGATCCATCTTTAACTTCAAAAAAATAACAATAATTGAAACTTTCCTTCATTGTTAATACTTATAACCCTGCACATACATTTGTGCCAATCTCCTGTCCTGATTGTTTGGCACAATGGCCAACCCTTTAGCGGTTTGTGCAAGCTCGCCACATGACTGGCAATACTTGCATTATCTTGAACCGCAGCAGATTGCACAGATCGGTCACAAACGCATGTTATTTTTTTGCATATAATATGTATAATAATAAAGTACTGCATTGTGGCCGACAGATGATTTCTGTTCCTGTGTTAGTGCGTGCTACTTGCGTTGTTATGGGTTTAAGGGTCAGTGGGATTTAGAAAATTGTGCTGAATTAGGAGTGCTGTGAAGATAAAACCCACATTTATTATTGTATTTTAATTTTACCAGGAAAGGCTTCAATCCATTGACACTATATGATGATGATGATGTCCTCCTAGCCGATTATCGGCTACGGCGGCTGTTCTCATGTAAGGAGATCAGCCAACTGCGCAGGACATATTATAGTGCACGAGCATTTGCGCAGACACAGGTGCGCTCCCTATTCCTTCACTCTCATAGCCCGATGGGACGGCAATCCGACACGACCGGAAAGAGATCAGGCGCAGGACCGACATTTACGTGCTCTCCGATGCACGGGTGAATCAATCACCAACCTCCAGGCTTCGGGCTGCTTTGTGAAAGTCTTCTAAAACCCACAAAGCGATTTCGGCCCGACTCGGGAATCGAACCCGAGACCTCGTGCTCAGCAGCCACACTTGCGACAACTAGACCAACGAGGCAGACACTATATAGGATTTATGTTAGTTATTTTTGCTACATACAGAGATAGAGTAGTGAAAGAAGCATTGGTTAGATTATATTATTTCGGAAAATCTAACCTTTATACCTACAAATGTTAGTAAAAACATACAAACTTTGAAGGACCGATTGCTATCAACTCACAGAGAAAACTGTAAACAAATTATTTGATTTCATGTCCAAAATTGAAATATACAGAACCTTCTAACCCAAGCCATCAATTTCAAAATTTGCCTACAGCATTATTGTGTCGAATGTTTGAAAAGTTTCGCAATTGACAGGAGCACATTGCGTGTGTTTTGAGTGAAACGCAAATGTTCACAAGGTGCTCGTGAATTGTCACTTTTAAATGATCAATCATTATTTACCTTCGTCTTGAGTATTCAAATGTGTGCTGAACACATCTGTGGATTCGCGTCAACGTTCGAATACTTTGGAAGAATGACGGAGGCAAAAGCTGTGTTTGTATCAATGTATCGCAAATATTGTCTGTAAAGATGATTGATTTAAGGCCAGTGTAAGAAGTACAAGGTAAGAAATGAAATAGTCACCGTGATTAAAGTTACAACTTACATTTTCTCTTTGAATTAATCATTTGGTAAATTCTTCTATCATGAGCGAGATTGGAATACTAACTACTAATTGAAATAATATTTTACATTTAAATTATGTAAGTCGTCGATGGGTGCCGCTGTGGCAAGAAGACGGAATGTTTAAATTACCTCTGACTTGGAACACAAAGTCCAGATTAAAATACATGGATAAGGTGGTACCGACTACCGATCCTTGAAATAGAAAGTAGTAGTAGCATTTATATATAAATATTTAAATACAGAAGTCAAACATGATTGCTTTGTATCTCCATCACCACGCCCATTATAACCTAATTGTTAGTCAGCTACTTATGATACAACAGTTCGTTGTACAATGGAAGCCAACCGGTCGTCTTCCGCCCATTTCGGTACAAGTCTATCGGCCTCTTTGACATTTACACACCGGAAAATGAACATAATTTTGTACCAAATAAAAGATACTTGGAGTATAACTTGTTATACATGGAAGTATTTAAGTTTGCAAAGGCGCAAACTGTAAGGCAAAGGCATTTGTCAAACTGAGAAGGTAGGTAGTAGGTACCTACGAGCAACAAGCATTGGCCAACACATTCGCTGTAGGCGAGTTGGGAATTTCAGATGTTTATAGACTATTGTCGAGATCAACTAGTATGTACAGCTCTCGTTCATGAAGTAGTTTTGGTTTTCCTATTTGGGAAATAAAAAATGACTATGTAAACTACAAAATGAATAAATGTACAAATACTTCAAGAAATGCTATAAACTTCAAGATTTAATTTGATCACCACAGATTATCCCAGATTATCATCTCATTACTATTACACATACATAACTAATAATACAAAGTCCCACGAATCCAACCAAGTTCGCGCAAATTCCTCCATACTAAACACGAGCTATCCAAAAATCAATTACCGACCAATCACAGATAAATATGATACTCAGGTACCGCGCTTACGTCAGGTTGAAAGACCGATTAAAATGTTTGTGTAGCCTTAATTACTTTACAAATAGTACACAGTACACAGTACGTAGGCATGTGCTGTGTATTGCGATATGTTGGTACAACGTCTGTGGTCCTCTCTTGTGTGCAAACACGTGTCTGGTACTTAGTAGCCCGACGGAACAATGGCTGCTATTTAAGTTAGTTGGAAAACAGAGACTAATTGGGTACTAAGATGTTTGTGTGCCTGAAGATTAGATGTGGTTCGTTTTGCTTTTAGTGGAATTGTTGAAAGGCTTCTTCTGCAACGGCTTTTTCTGAAGATTTCATTGCCATAAAATTGTATAGAAAAATGGTCGCTGGATTTTCATCTTTGGAGGAGCTAAAAGAGGACTCCAGGAATGTTTTATGCCATAGTGATATATAGACCAACTCTGTGCAAATCTTTCGGAAAATGTGGCGTGAAGCTTATTTCTTTAAATATATACCTTTTATTGAATTCGAAAAAACTTCTACAGTTTCACTGCTATGTAAATGATGGCATATTTTTTTGCAAAATATGCAAATGAAATAACAGTTTCAATGTGAGTGGGCGTTGTAAAGCGTTAAATTATTTGTCAAAAATTGTTGCTGTGATTAATTTTTTATCAGCTTTTAATTTCGAAAAGCAGAAATAATAAATATAAAATGGCTGTAGATCGACATCAATTTAGAACTGTCTAGGAGTTGTTTCAATTGTGTTTTTTGCTGTATACAATTTCCGCGAGTTGACTTTGTCCTTTGCGGTGAACAGGTGCCTCTAACCAGCGGCTAGAGTCATGTGGACATGTCTATTAGATTGAACATTGAACCGTTTTACTTTTGCAATTTTTCGTAATTATAAAACTTTGGGTTTCATAATTTAGCACAACAGTGAAATAACATATTATAACCTTGTGGTGAAGGTACTTACACATTCACATATTTAAAAAATGCCGATATCCGTCAGAGTGCTTGAAAAGAGGCGAGGATACAATACTCCATAGATTATTTTTATAGAATGTCCAAGTCAAATTATTTTTATGAGAAAAGAAAAAGAAATATTAAACACAGAACATAATATGTACACACATAAGATATTATTCTAACGCTACTACATACACGTGGCATTCACTCACCTCCAATTATCAAGAGAATAATTCCATAAAAACTCTGCAGTCATATCCACGCTACTCCGTCGTCTATTACAGCGAGGTGAACGACCTCCCTTGTCCTCCACGAGAGCTGTAACTCTTAGAGGCCTCTTGCTAAGTCCACGACTTACGTGTACTTTGTTACTTTACACTGAACTAAAACTATACTTTCAAACTTCAAAGTACCCATCCCCTACTATATTCCACAAAATAAGTTACAAAAAATGATGCATCTTTGCACAAAATGTAACATAAAATCGGATAAAAATAGTCCAGACCACTTATGGTTGGCTAATCTTAATGCTTTGAATTCTTTACGACTGTAAAATTTGAAGTCAAAAAACTCATAAAACATTCGTATTTTGTGCATTAGAGCCATTTTGAAAATTTACGTCGCATTTTATTCCGAAAAAAGTTTCGTAAAACGAAAATTATCTGTTTATGACATTTTGCTACTAAATTATGATCTATGCGAAAAATATCTTGAAGGACAAAAAAATTGTCTGTTAAATTCGCCTTTGGTGATGAAATTCTCTCAGATGTTGATGTATTAATTACTATGTTCGACTCTGAACTAAACAGTAATACCTTTTTAACAGTATTGCACCAAAATTAAACTTTTTATGAACCTACATAGTAAACTGTGGTTACGTGAACAAACTTTGGCATATTACGAATAGTTTCAGAAAAATTTAGAGTCGGTGTTAATGTGCTACAATTTTAATTTGGCTAAATATCACAAGGGTGACCACGTATTAGCTCATGAAAAAGTTTTAGTTTAGCAAACGAGTTCAATTAAATAAATGACTGTTTCATTATGGTTTTGGTAACACCTCAATATAAGAAGTTTGGTGACGTTGATCTAATTTATGCCAAGCCAATGCACCTATTACGACTTTAAATGCATATTTCTCTCTCTTTAACACTTTTAATAAAACCACTTTGGTGGCGAGATCCACGAAAAATAGTAATGTTTTTTCAATCGGAACCTTTATGACTAAATTTTTTCGTTTAGTGAAATAATTTTATTAATTTTCATTTATTCTGTAAAAAAAATCTGCAATTTATTTAATTCAATAATTTATTAACACTTAAACAGCTATTGACATCAATAAATGTTACATTTTGTAAATTATTTTAATATTTAATGCCAGTTGATTATATTAATGCCAGTAGTGGTATTTCCATTACAATAGGCACAGAAATATTTCATTATCTGGACCATCGCTTGTAAGAGTGACGTTTACCTCTTTAATGGAGGTATCACAGTATCTTGCGTGAATCATGGATGTCAGATCGTAAGCAAAAGGCTCACGCCCAGGGACTGGTCTCTGGGCCTCTGCGACTCATTGCTGACCTACTGACGGAGTATTGACCCCCACGACGTTCACTCACGCTATTTTATTTACCATTCGTTCTTTCATAGAATTTTTTCAAAGAAAATATTTATTTACCTGTATGTATTTTAGTAAGATGTATGTTTTTCCCGAAGGCTTTGACGGTAATTTGATGCTGGCGGTGTTTTTAAATAAATGTTTTTTGCATTGTGATTAAAAAACCTTGCAGACAAGAGTATTTTTTGTTAGAAATCGAAACATCTTAGTGACAGCTTGAAAATTAAGCAATTGTTAGGTTCTTAATTGGTTTTGTCAAATCTATTATAAATAAGATACATCACGATTCAAAAGTACACGCTTCACCAAGTTAATGAACTACCAAGATTAATTTACATTATCAGGGAATATCAATCAACAATATAACATTGACACACAATTGTAGAAATACTGCTTTCCTAAAAGTTATTTATCCGAAACAGAAAGGAATAGATATATTTTGTTTTGTTATTTTCATTTTAGGACAAAAAGATAACTATGCCGGTTATAGCAACCTGCATAATACGAGTAAAAGTTGAACCGAGATAAAATGTATGTCTTACATTATGTCATTGTATATCGGTTACTGGCACATTCATTCAACATGGTTACCCCAGGTCAGATATTGTCAGCACTACACCTTTTAGGGAATGAGTTTATTGAAGAAATTCAGCATCACTTGGGAACTTTTTCACACACCCGAATAAGAAGGCTTCCGCAATAAATGGGCTATCTAACATTGGAAGTTTTTTTCAAATCGGTCCAGCAGTTACTGAGATTATCGCGTTCAAGCAAACAAACTCTTAAGCTTTATGAAAAACTATCTTATAAATGAACTCGTGACTCACTGATCAGCAATCAGTTAAACTTTATTGTTATTCATCCACGGAAACCTCTCATATTGGAATTTCACATCTTAGAACGACCCCCAATTCTTATCCTTTTCCTTGTAATCAATTTCGAAGAATTTGGCTTCGTAATCAGTGGCTTCTGCTTTTTTACGAGAAGTCTGCTTTTACGAAATTAAGATCAATGTTAGGTACCTCCTTCTTTTTTAGTAAGACTTGAGAATAATTGTTAATAGTTTATGCCACCGATAATCTACCAAAGAAAACCCAAAATAAGTGAATCTAATCGTATGTTATAAAATGTTACCTTAAAATTATTGTATGCCATTATGGCGGGTCATAGCTGTGTACAATTTAAAAGCCATTTAACAACTCACTGTTTACCTATGTACCGCAATAAAGAATATTTGTATTTGTATATTATGATCCTGATGATGACCTATATCAAAAAGGAATTAGGTACTTATGTCCACATCTACTCTTTTTAAGAAAAAGTAATAGATTCGATATCGAAGTTCAGACAAGTGCCGGGTATCTTACAAATCCTTTTATTTGTCAAAATTATAGAATAGACGACCTCGATGGCGCAATGGTCTTACCGCCGAACCTGAGGTCCCGGGTTCGATTCCCGGTTCGGTCGACATTTGTGTGATGAGCATGCTTGTTGGCCGTGGTCTGGGTGTTATGATATGTGTTTATAAATATGTATATATGTAGCCATATGTAGTTTATCAGTTATGTTAGCACCCATAACACAAGTTAATAAATAACTTACCATGGGGCTAACCGACCGTGTGTGAAAAAGGTGTCCCGACATTATTATTATTTTGTATGTCTCTACCAGACTTCGGGACTATAGAGACCCGGATTTTTGGGAGGCGAACGAAGCCAACACGCTGAAGCCCTTTTGAGACAACTTTAATGAAATGGTGACACAAAACCGACGATTATCCCTGTATACACTATTGCAATGTACCCAAGGACAATCCCCGGTTCTGTGCTAAACTATTGCTAACTATGGATGAAAACTACTTGGGCTATTGTGATGGGATACTTATTATTATAGGTACTGACAATCAAAACATTTTTCACGAGAATTGTCAGCAACTTCCATATTGAAACAGTAAATATCCACCATTGTCAAGATTGCATGTCTTCACGTCTTCTCCATCAAAAGTATGTAGGTAATCATAGTTTCATTAGGTGTTCCTCGCATTTTTCTCCTCACTGGTAATCGAGTGCCCATCGGCCGAGGGCCTCATGAGCTGACACACTTTACCATCGGAGTATTGACCTCAGACGATGTATAAAATATTAACCAGACCAGATTTTTGTACGTACCTTATTTTGAGAAGTTATATCTGTGAGAGAATTAAGTACCACGTTATTGGACCAGATTTTCTTTTAATGGATAAGTTAATGGTGAATATAAATTGTGGAGTGTCAAAAAATAAGCATCGCTCTTTGCGTTGGTTACCTATAACTTACAACGTAATGTAGTTTGTGTTATGTTTATCTATCATAAAAAATATTCGAGAAATGTATATATAATTTCAGTTATTTTTCATACTTTACATCAATTAAATAAATTTTATAAAAACCTGTATTAATTTGTTAATTTGTCTCAGTAAATCATAAAACACCCCATAGATTATATTGGTGTTAATTGATTTGTAAAAAACTATAAATCTTTATTTATAATTTTATTAATGTGTTATTCTTTGCGTGCGTCATTGGATTCCGTACACAAGATATAACTGTCAATTAAATATGAAATATGATATTAAGAAATGTCAAAAACAATTTGGGGAATTCATCGATACAGCAGTACTACATAACGTGTCTAGCTATTTATTAGATTAATTTTGACATCGAATTTCATAATAACATACCATTATACTAAATATATTGTTAATTTTCCCAAGCTCGTTCATTATCTCAAGCTCAACATAACCACAATAACTCTTTTGTGAGAACTTCCACAGATCTTTGGAGTGATAAAAATCAGATTTCCTCTGCTCCAAAATAGGAATAACGAACTTAAAAACCGTAGTGTTAAGTACAGCCTCATCGTATTTGGCCGTCCTAGTTTTTATGATGACATTACATATTTGTGATGGTAACTATTGCTGGATGTGTCATGTTCGAAGTTCAAACAACGAGTTAGTGGTTTGTCACGTCAAGTTTGTCTTGGTTCTTTGAATTTAGCACGTATCTGTGTCGTGACGGCCAGGTCGAAGACATCTGCGCTTTGCTTTCTCATTAGAGCGTTACAATTCTGTAAGTGTCATAATGCCTGTATTGGCCGACACTTCTCGAGTTTTGTTTTTACAGAGAATGTTTTAAAATAAATGTATTTGCGTTTGTCAGTTTGAGTTTGTAAGTCATGTTTGGGAACTAAAACTAATATTAGTTATTTGCTCTATATAAAAAGTTAGCACCTGTTAAATGTATATGCCTAGACAATTTCAGCCTTACTTATAAACGTCAATTAAATATAAGTAATACTTAAGGGCTGTTTAAGAAAATTCTTACTTATAAACATTGCTTAAGCATGTCTGAACTAACCTTTAATCACTACTTAATACATTAAGTAGTGATTAGTTAAAATGTTGCTTAGAAGGTGATTAGAGATTTTATAAGTGAGAGGGTTTATGTGCTTAACATAGACAAGGTTTTTTTATTGCCTGTGACGGTCGGTTAATTCTACATACAACAAAATGTAACTTATCACTAGACATTGTGACTACTGCTACATTTCTGCTATCAAAACTTAAACTCCTACCAGCACTGAAGGGGCTGTCATTTATTTTAGATTTCAACATTACAAAATTTTCTTAATAAACTTTACGCTTTAAGCATACAGTCATAAAACTTTATTCTATAAGTACGTGCTAACTCGTACTCTTAACAACTATCTGAAGCCTTATTGTGCATTACATGTGTTATTAAGGGGAACTCGTTACAGTCAATACATGGCCAGTGTTGGCATTTACAAAGGTACTTGTTAAGAATCAACAATGTTGTGGGGCTAGTCTTTGGACGAGCAGGATACGAACCGGTCCGGCGCAGCCCTCCCGGTAAAAACTAACATCCTACCAGTACTTGTGGCTAGCTACTCCTTAAGGCATGTACGATGTCTTGTCGTAAAATAGACGTTTTTGTTATTTCCGGGAAATTTGTTAGAAGTGGTATTTATTTTTATAATTTATTTTCCAGGTCGACTTTTAGATAAAAACTAACGGATGAGAAAAGAGGTGCTTGCATGGTTCAAATACTATTCAATGATTTAAGACCAAGAATACCCCAGAAGTCAATCACCGTGTCTGAATTTGTTACCCAATGCTTAGACACAAGTTATCCTCATAAGTTTTCCATGATGCACGGGTACCATATCTGCCAAAACCTAGTGTACATAGGTACACTATTGCACCATGTTTCATATACCTACTAGATTCTGACTCATTCACACTTAAATGACAATCAATAGTGTTGCATCATATTTTCCTTTACCTTACTTCAAAAGCCCCTTAGCACCTTTTTTATATGTCAAGTTTTATCCAAACATTTTTACATTCGTCCGGAAATAGTTGAACACTTAATACAGCTTGACTAATCGACTTAATATTGTATGATCATATTTCTAGCCTACATAGTCTTGAATGCTGCTCACTTGCATGTAAAAGTAAATTAATTAACTAAATGATGATTATAATCCTTGCAGTCATTTGGATTATGCCGGTTAGTTGTCAAGGATTGAATGGGATTATTGAGTATATCAATATACATATGTTTCCTTTATTTCAAAAATAATAATGATCATTGAGGCAGGGATACAATAGTTAAATTGATATTTCGGTCCTTCTTTTCAATTAAAAAGCCCTTTGACCATTTCTTACAAGTTTTTCTCGTTTTTCTTTACATATTACATATACATAAATGTCTCATTTCCTCAATTAAGTCCATCATTATCAGCATTTGATAAACTGAGGCCACAATCACACGTTTACATTAAACGGGTATGTTGATTGCGGAATGTATAAATAATGACAGGCCACTATCTCCGAGTAATACTAACGAACTAAGTATAGAACATATTTCCTCTAGAACTGTTCCTACAAGATGTTGATACATGCGCTAGATGATTTGCGCGGACACCTGCTTGAGTTTCCCGATCTAAATATAAATATATTTCCTCGTTACTAACGTATTCGGAAAGGTAAACGAAAGATTATAATACGTGATTATTATAATACTTTATATATAAACACAAGGTAACTAATAAGCAAAATAATAAAGTAGAAACAATTCTCTCTATTTGAGTTCTTCCGAGAAATTATTCATAAAAAGCTGCCCCTGGTCCCATATTTATTCGATGACATCTATATCTAAGACTTATAGACTTGTCTTTGCTCGATTGTGAATTCTGTGTTTACCAGATGTTAATGTCTTACTTTGCAGTAAATAATTTCAGTATTTATCAAGCAGCAATATACAACACACGTGGCTAAAATCATAGCTATTACATCTCAAACAGTTTCCGTCGAACTGTAAGTTCAAAACGGAGCTCATAAGCGTGACAGCACCCAACCAAACAAATACACTAGAATTAGAGGTACATGTACTGTACTGTATGAAAAACAAAAACTTGTCTACGTGAAACAATTGATGACTGCTATAGAAATGATAAATGTTGGCATGGGTTATAACAGCGGCAACGACATCAAATCGCTAAGTAATACATTGCGCTGCATTACACAAGCGTCGGTAATTTTGCGACGTAGATCGCGGCCAAGCGCGCCGCTTGCGCACTTCCAGACATAGATTAAGTTTGAATTGCAGTAGGTATAAAGTGTTTTGTAGAAATTATGGTATTATGGGTATGGATTAAAGTTGATCAAATGATATAAGGGCTTGTATATGTATGCTTTCAAATTTATTTATCTGGAAAAGTCTAGTGTCTAGTGAAACTCATCACCACCAAAGTATCAGTCACTATTATTATTTTCGTATGCGTGAAAAAGAAAATGGCTTGTCCATTTATCATGAAAAGCTAGGTATACATATTCCTACTCAGCTTCATAAATACAACCATAACCTTAGTATGGAAAACAAATCCCAAAATGCGTTCTAATTTTCCATTGAATGCACTGTTTTAATGAATTGGACTGATTATTTTAATGTTTTTACGGAAATATACATTCAATATGTACAATAATCGAAGACAAATAGGAATCCTGAATTATTCAGTTAAAGAGCCTTATGATAAGGTTTATATTATTCAAATACGGTTTGAAATCTGATAGTGGAAAATTATGTATTCACTCGTGCATTTTCAGTTTTAGTCTTTGACCCGGAGGCGCGGCGGCTCGGCGGCGGGAGGCGGGAAGTGCGCGGGAGTGGAGCGCACCGCTGCGCTGTCACGGTCAAGGACAGTATTAGCTACTACGGACACATTATGATTACACTTGTCGTACTGTTATGTGCACATGTTACGTACTTCATTTATTACTTACTCCGTGTCATTATACAAATGTGCGGTTGGCTATGGTTTATGTAAATCTAAAATGAATAGTTGCATTTACTTGTACAAGCAAGAGTTATGAATGTTGGCTAGTTGTTCTAGTGTTATATTTAGCATTTTCTTTGGAGTTTTATCTTTTGTTGTTTGCAAGACTTACTACAGATTAAACGTACTAATGTAACTAGTTTCACTACCTTTGAATGTTTGTATGTAAACCGCTATTCAAGTCATCTTGCATAACAGGAATGCGTAGGAAATAAACAATAATTTATTAGTTGTGTTTTAAGAATAGATTCCATCTACTTATGCAGGTATGTAATAAGCGGTTATTGCGGTTTTCCTTTTCGATTGGACTAGGTTTAATAATTTTCTTAGAACATTATAAGGTAAATTGAAACGAATCACCCTTTCGTAATTTTGCAAACTAAAACCAAAAAGATTGTGTATTGCACAGCACTTTAAATTGGTGGGTTCCGGCTATCATTTCCACATCTTCGGTAGTCGTTACGAGTAGTCAGATGTCAGAAAATCTGACTTCAAGTCCTACCAAGGGGCAACGCTCCATCATTACCTTTCAGCCATCAAAGCCATTGAAGGTCCAGATAAATATAACTCTCATCCAGTCGTGCAGTAGATTATAACTCGTTTAAAATTATGAAGTAATGAAATTAATGTAACTACTATGTACCGACCATTAAGTTTTATGACTACTAAGTAGTTGCAATACACTAAAAATAATATAAAGTGATTAATTTTATGAGAAGACATTAAATTACCGTTCAAAGCAAAGTGGTGTCAAATGGTAATTCTTAGTTTACTGCAAACCTAGTTTTACACACGAACATTTAAGAAAATTAGAAAAACATTACATTACCTAAATAACAATTAACTTTTATTAATTACAGCTTTAAAGACTCCGAGATGAGGAAATTGTATGTTCGATGACTCAAAGCTTTTCAAATATCATAACTTACAATATGTTGAGCTCTGTAATTTTAGGAACGCATCAAACGATGAACAAATAAAATGACATAATGCCTTTGCACAACGAGTAGAAGATGGAATTAAATATCCCGCTAACAGTATTGTAAGAGCGTCTACGACTGACACCAGTCGTCTGACCTAATTGTACTTCTTATGGCCAGGTCTAAAGTTCTGCTCATCCTGAAACGGTACACCTCTGCCTAGCTCCATAAAACGCGGAGTTTTTACTGCCACAGCACGCGGAGTATCCGGCAAGTGTGCGAACAAACCGGCTAGAATACTGTGACTGATAGAATTAACATTTGATGGTAATCGTTACGTATGTACTATTTGAATCTCATAAGAATGAATTGTTTTTGTTCAAAATAATCGCGGTAACTGTTCACTGGATTTTTTTCGACGCTTATTCACATTAAGTTCGTACACTCTTTTGTTTTTTTGGTAAGTTAATTTAGTTTGGTACACCTGCCGTCTTTGTGTGGCAGATAATTATTAGCTTAACTTCAGTCTGATGTTCAATCTTAATTTTACGCTTCAAATTAAAATATCAATTAAAAACCTGCTCGTCCACTCAATGTGGTCAGTTTCGCAATCTTTAATGATTTTTGCTGGATTTTATTCAAAGAAGGCAAACATTAGTAGGTATTCTGTAAGAAACAATGGTCGGAAATTTGATTTTACCAATGAACCACAAATTGTATTCAGAATGGAAGCCCACCGCAGGAAATTAACGGCCCTAAATCAAACCATGATGACGGTTTATTGATAGAGATAGAACGGGGCTTTTCCGATTTCCAGGTGTTTTACGGTGGGCGGTGTTGGGCGGTTGCCCAACCTAACTCGAAGACTAAGATTTTTTCATAACATCAAGAAATCTTGGTTTAGGTCATCTCTTTAAAATTTGAAGAAAGGCTTTTATTAAGGCTAGGAATTATATTTATTTTGTTCTCGATTAATCTGCGTAGGTTACAATGCAACAACCGTTGACAGCAAAAAATATTGATTATTATTTGCTTATTGCACAAGTTATTTTAAAACTCAAGGTCTTTTTATGAAAATTTGCATGAGTAAACTTGTCAGGCTGTATTCTTTAGTGTCCGTGCTGGACATTGAGTGATGAATCCTCAAAAAGTATCATTCAATCATATAACGCAAATATTTATGATGTCCAAGTCATACTGAGACAGATTCAATCATCTCGTTTTTTCAACATCAAAAACCAGTATTATTTATTCAAAATTATTAATCATTTTAAACGATGTAGTTTATTTTCGTGTAAAAATAAAAGGATCTACTCAAATGATTACTACAAAAGTAAAGGATGTCCTAGATTAGATTATGAGCTAAAATAAACTCATTACGATGTCGGTAGGCCATTAGGACACTCCAAAACATTAGCGTTGCCAAGCGTGGTAACATTAATGTTCCAAAAGCCTCCTAATGACGGAACTTTTATGACTGAACAAAAGTATCCTTTACTGTATTCCCCGTGAGCCTTAAATGTGATGTCTGCGTTGACTAATCGACACACTTCACAGTTCAATTTTGGATATTTTTTACTTACAAATGACTGACTCGAGATTATAAATAGGTCGTAATTACGAGTGCTGTGACCCCGTTTGAGAAGCGGAGACTCGGAGATAAAGGCAGGTCCACAAACACACGATCTGTCAGCAATCCATCAGTGCGTTTTTGTTGTTATTCAGCACACGTGAGGAGGTATTGTTACAATGGCCAACCTTGGGCTTGAAGTTCATTATGGCAGTTGAACATTTGATCCAAATTTAAACGGACTTTTTATGGAGCACAAGAATAACATGGTTATTTATTGATCAAAAGCTATTGTTAGCGGTTTTTACTGCGCGGTTTATTTGTGCCGTATGAAACAATTGGTTCGAAGCCATACAACGCAATTTATTGATAGGCGAATTACAATTTTGTACTCAGTTGTTTTTTTTAATGTTATTGGGGCCCAAGGGTAAGCGTTCACATGGACTTACATAGTACCTGCGAATAGTGTCTAATGGGAAAATGTTAGGTCGAATTTAGACTGGCGATCCAGAGAGTGGTTTATATGAAACACATATTTATTAACAGCGAGATCAAGAGATGAATATTGAATAATTTATTTTATAATCATTTTGCTTCAAGCTAGTGTATCAGTTAAATGAATATGTTACTTTTCAATAGTATTGTTTAATGACATCAGCAATTGACATATATAAAAATATCAATATCACGATTAAGTAACTATAAAACCCTGAATCAGCTAATACCGGTAGTAAAATGACATATTATGTAAAATGAATAGCCATTCAGCTATGCGATTTATAGCAAATCTATGGCTGTATCATAAAGCATCAAGTTAGCATTAATCATCCTCACCGATTACTTAAATCGTTTCTTAATTAACTTCGGTATAAAACTGGATACTTTGACCGTTAATTTGCTTTCATATATACTCTTATATCTGTAAGTTAGAGTGCTAACTGAAAGCCTACAGCTAATGCTACCGAGTTCTATCACTTTAAAATGAAAATGATTGATGAACTTAAGTAATAATATACACACTTAGAAGAAGCGTATTGTATCGATCGCACATTGATTCAATAACTTATAAATATTTCATGAGCGATAAACTCCTTTATGACTCAAATCAGATTACTTACATTAATTGACTGTGGTGATACAAATGCAAATTTCAATGCCATGGAAATCGCATTGCGAAGGGCAGTAGTACAATAGTTCAATGAGTTAGAAAGATACCATAAAGTGTTTGAACCTTCAAAAATTGTATGTACTTTTTATGGACAAATAACTGCTACTTTGTTAGTTTACGAGTATACGGAGGGAGACACTCTAGAAATAAAGTCAAGTGTCGTAGTATTTGCACCTTTCATGACATAGGGTCCATATTAAGATTTTAGTTTCACTTTAAGATGACTTAAGAAGAATACATGATATCGTCGCCATGTTGTAGGTAGTAATTTAGGTGTTGAAATAGCAATTTTTTTTTCAGCTAGTAGTTTTAGATTCGTACAATTAAAAAGATTGACAGTCCACCACTTACCCTAAGCCTTAAACGTTCCAATAAGGCATAACCGTCGTAACAAATTAAATGAGACTTCTGTAATTTTGAACACACTTACGCAAAGTCATGCGATTTATTACATGCAGATAAATGATTGTAATTTGCACAGCTGCAATGTTAGCTCGAGGCTTCCGTGCATAATATATGCGTAGGCAAACGATTGACGAACGAGCCGTCTTTTTCATTTACACGTGTGCTCTTAATTGGCTTCAAACTATCTGTTATAATAATTTATATGGCGTAAGGTGTTACTTGAGAAATTATTCCCCTATTTTATGCGAAGAAGTGCGTTGATAGACGGAGCGTCTGCTGTCATGGTTACTATTTGTTTTTGTTGAACTAATTTGTCTTGGGTTAGTAAGGAACCGTATTTTTTTACATTTATAATTATGATGACTTAAGAATGTTTTAAATTGATGTAGTTTATTAAAATCAATTAATTCGGTTTATTAATTTAAAAAATTATGTCTTTCTGCAGTTCCTACTGTGTATTTCAGATCAACTAGACCATGTGTCTTTACCTTTAGCCTCTAGCCATTAATAGTTTAATCTTACTTTTCTGGCCATAAATAAGGTCCCTTTCTGTCGTATTTTATCCTTAATTTAATTAAAAGGCACGTCATTATAATTTCATTTCTACGCAATTATGATAAAATATGCTTGCGGCTTATACAAGGGCCGACTTGATGCATTATTATATCTTCATGCATCTCCCGCCTATGTCGCAAACTTAAATATGAAGTTGTATATGTAATGTGCATGTTAAATTATGACGTACATTTAATACTACATTGTAAAATAATGTTGTAATACTTCAGCCGCTACATGTAACATTGTATATTTATGTACGAACCAACGTACTACCGCAGACTTTTCCGCCTGACCACTGTTGGATTTTTGTGTTTAAAATCTTAAAGCGCTACTCAAAGAAAACCTTTTGTACATTCATTTAACCTTCTAGAAAAGCATAATATCGTTTACACTTTGTTGTTTTTGAACTGAATGGTCATTTGGGAAAAACAAATGTTTTTTTTCTAATGAATAAGTAAAAAGGTAGCTACTGGTCAGGTGTGAGTGTCCCCTATGGTACATATAATTATGATTCGTACGATATGTATCTAACGTAATTATATTGTAGTGCTGACGTTTGATTGTCTTCTGCATTGAACGTGTCATCATCTGCTTTTATAGTAACAGTGCAATCCAAAACAACGTGTGTGTATTTCAATCCACACTTCATCTTGGAGTAGGTATTTGTGATAGTCTAAATAAATTTTCGTAGTCTAAAGAAAATATCGTTTCAGAGGATATAAATTATTTAAATATCCATAAGTTTGCAGGACTTATAAAACGATTGAAGATCCGGTATTATATTATGTTATAGAAAATGATAACTTTTAATTTAGCTTCTATTCTTTTGCGTAGAGTAGTTCAGCGAGAAACTACGTCATTAGGCACTTTGGAAATAGGTCGGTTTTTTATATTATATAAAACGGATAAATAGGTCAAACTCACGTCAAACTCAAAGAAACTCAAATTGTGTAAAATAAATGTGGTTGAGCATTTGCTGTTAGAATATATTTTTATTAAAGCCATTTTTCACCCCTACCATGCATTACAACCGACACCACTAATTGCCCTTGATAAAAGTTGACCTTGAACAGATGTTGGAAACAAAACGGCATATCTATTCTGAATGAAGGCGGTCCGTTGGTCGTGTTGTAACGCGAACGCTAGGCCAAGGCCGTGTGACATAACGCCTTACGTGTCGCGCCGTTACCTGCGCCGGCGCACCGGTACGCCGCACTTTAACGACGATCCGCGCTTTTTATGCGCACTCACTTGCGGCTTATTTACTTCTAAAGAATTTTATGTTTTAATACAAAATGGGGAAGCTGTTAGGTAGTAATTGAAAGCTAAATTTTATTTAAAAGGTTTACGTTTTCTAATTTACGATTTTAACCTTTTACAAGTACCTACTCTCTGGATTTGATTGCACTTTTAGCTTTTTTGAATGGCTAGCTAATCAAATTTTTTATCTGTATCCTTGTTTCTTTTACAAATCGCCGCTTTGTCCATAAACCCACCAGGTTTACGTTCCTGTAAATATTTGCTTCTGTCTGCAGAACCAAAACTTCGAAAATTGAGAATATACTCCGCCAGCATCATGTTACCACTCTATCTTAAGCAAAGCAATTAAGTGCTCAAATAACGCAGATATAGCAAGTTTTAGAGCGATCAGTTAAACGTTCCTATCTGCATTTCTAATTAGTACACCAACAAATCTTCTTCCTCGATATCTTCAGTCCACTATGAGAATTTAAATCGTATCTGACTATAACGACAATATAAATAATAGTCAGGTTTCTAACTGTTTATGAGTGTTTCGTAAGATTGCACGGAAATTACTCATTTGAATGAAACCATAATTATGCGTCATCCTTCTGGTATTATTGGCTTGCATTATTTTCCGTTTTACTGGTCCTTTTATTATACGGAAATTGTCTTAACTCCACTATACAGCTGTACAGTTTATACTCTAGAGTGTCTAGAGGTCAAAAGGACAGTCAAAAGTTCAGTCAAATGAGGATCGGGCGATCAAGGTCTGTATGGAGGTTCTTTCCAACTATGACGCATAATTTCTAAGAATTAGTTATTGATAAAAAAAAACCATTAAACAAAAAGACAAAAACATATTGGGAAACATATTATATTAAACACTATGTTACTACGTGGTTATAACTGTTATGAAATAATGTAGAACTATAGTTCGGCCATTCAGAGAATGCGTTCCTGACACGTCGCGATTGAACTGACGACGTAACTTTGCAATGGCGTTGCAGTTACGATAAAAATATTTTTGCTGGTTGTTTACCGTTTTAACAATTGAGGAGCATTAAAACAACATTATTATATCAATAATCAATGAATGTTATAATTTTGTGCCAAACTGAGTGTCAAATAACTTGGTAAACAATATTTTTCTAAATCTATACTGCGCTATTACAAGGTTATGTCAGCGGTTTATATTTTGTAGTGCTGTGCTAAAAATAACAGGCAAGTATCGTAATCTGTTCTTATACAGTTATAATATAAAATAATACGTTTTGATTTTCTTTTTAAGAATTGGAAAATAATGGACTATAAGACTTAATTATAACTTTTATGAAAAATAAAAATAAAACTATGACCAAACCGCATTTTTATACTTAGATTAAAAATGGTAACCCCAAATGGCGTTATGGGCCGCCATTTTGTGACGCTAAAACAGTCGTCCGTTGTCGTTTCGTGCGCATAGACCACGTTTTTCAAGTGTTTTCGATCTTTTTTTATTTGATTACCCGGCTTTTGTTAGACCGAGATATCAGGATTGATTCTGTTATTGATAATAATATAATTATACATGTAGGCGAAGATGATGATGAAGACACCACCTCCTCAAGCAAATCGGAGTCTGATTAATATTCTGTTCGCACATTCAATTCAATGTACTTGTAACAAAGAATAAATAAAACAATTTTATTATATGAATATTACCTTTTTTTGGTTTCCACTTAAATAACTAAAATATAAAACAAATGATTCCGCCAATTTAAAACGAAAATAATCTTAAAATAATGCGGCGGTTCATTTTGAAGGAACGGTAACGAACTCAGTGTTATGTTGTGCCCATCACTAGTCGTGACTAACTGATAGGTGTCAGGAACGCATTCTCTGAACGGCCGAAGTATAGTAACAGAACTTTTCATGTAATATCTAATCTAGACTACGAGCACTAAAGGTGGAATGGCTATTCTCACTTAATGCTTATTGTCTGAACAACTAGGTATAATAAACTTTGTGATTAAGAAACATGCAGTTTCTTGTCCCGGTTTTATAACAGTGATAAACACGAGAAAATTATCATTGTTATACCTACTTGAATTCACGAATTAATTGCAGACTGCTTTGTCAAGAGCATTAAACTTTAAGTAAATCTTACGCTGAGTAGAATATAATAAGTTTGAATTCGGTCAGTGTGCCGCCAGCAATGAGACAGTAACATATTTGTCAAGATTGCCATCTTTGAACATATTATAATGCGTGAGTCAAATCATTCATACGTATTTATTTACGTCGCATTTTACCGCTTAGCTGTGTCACGTAAGAGGAAAATTTACAGAGATAAACACGATAGCGGTAAAACTTTAAGATTATTCTATAAAAATAATACAAAAACAATGCATACTAAAATAACACCTACGTGGTGCAAAAATACTCCTAGTTGCTTACTTAGGTATTTGTATACTGCATATGTTGGGAGGTAAAGTATTTAACTGCGTTTAACTGCCTATTCTTCACTAAGCTACCACAAATCATGATGGAAACATGTACCAAACTCCACGTATTCGTAAATATTTATCGGTAAACTTCATTCAAATAAATCCAGTTAATCATAACATTATGTCATTAATACCAATATATTAACTAACATAAATATTCTTAATCGCTTCTTACGATACTTTGGGAGATAGATGGCTTGCACTTATTGCTTAAAGAGTAATAAATCTTGATGATAAAAGCGCAAATCCAAACACATTACGTTGTCGTTACGTGGTCGTGTCGCACTGTACGGCACGGCGGGAGGCGACCAACGGGACCGCCAATCAGAGATTACCAGGAAAATAGCGTATCTTCACATCACAAATACAGAAACAACGTTTATATTAGAACGTATAAAAATAACTAGAAATATAATAGTCTTATTAACCAGAACATATAATACAACCTTGTTACATTATGAGAAATTGTACAGGATCTTGCAAAATTTTATTCAATTTCTCAAAATTAAACTGCTAGAAAACTGTATTTGTATTTAGTAAAACCCAAGTTGTAGGAATTTGTAGACTGTATTGTTTACTAGAAATATGCTATTATACATATTTCGTGTTATCTAAACTAGGATCTTTTAAACAATGTGTGAGTAGAACGGCTCTAGACTGGCGGCGGTTTCCTTTTGACGTCATTGTGTGCATTTTCCGCTAACTTAAAATATACCTAAGAATAATTAAGTAAATTAGGTTTTCTGTACTAAACTAAACAAACATTGATACACATAAAGATTAGCTAGAAACGATGTAAGAAGTTCAGAAGGCTTGATTGTAATTGAAGAAGCTTCGAAATCCATGCAATTTGTGTAGGCCATAGAATGAAAATAAGAGGTTGGTTTAAGTATTTTTTATAGTATCTAACTTGCAACCAACTGTAAAAAAAAACTATTTGCAATTTATTTTTCCCATAAAATTGTATTGAAAAACAAATTGCAAAGCCTTTGAAGTTCCGATGACCTCAGCGGAATCAAGTAACTGTGGGTACGGTAACACGGAATTAATTTACTAGTTTTATTTTCGCAATAACCTTGCAGGAATGGTTTATTTCATAGAATTGCGTAAGTCGTGTGAGCACTTAGTAGTAGTTTTATTACGGCTGGTTCGCAAAGGCCCTTCAAAGTAACCTTGTTTAAACACTTAAGATCATGTAAAATGATCTCTACAATATCTTCATATTTACCTTGTCCATAGTTCAAGTAATAAAACTAAATCTAATCTAACCGTATCACAGAACAGAAATAAAAATATGTAAAACATAATAAAACTAATATACCTACTATTTGATTATATGCTTTAGCTAAATCAATTTCATGATGCATCACATTGAGATGGGTATTTTTTTGGTAGTGTGGGAAGTCAACAGCAAATCAAAGTCTTTTATCTTTGAAGAATACCTTATAATGCATTTCTAATTAACAAATGAGGAAATAACCAATGCAACGATACTAATAATCAAATACGACATCGTAAAAATAACTTACTTCCTCTAATAAAGTGTCTTGTAATGACTTAGTTTATTAATTTCCTGCGGGAGTCTAATAATATTCAGAGTCCAATTAATACTAACTTAATAATCGCAGCCGTCATCCGGGTTACACCGCGTCTATTAATACCCGCGTCCCGAGCCCGTGATAAGCCAGCGGATTGGCTGGTCAAACCTGTCCTGCTCTCCGCTACCCACTACTTGCGCACCAACATAATTTTCTTTGAAATTTCGTTAGATTAACATCTGAATAGCTATGCTAGTCTGTATTAGCGTTGCTTAAAAGAACGGTAAAAAACATATCTATGCATCTATGCCATCGTTGAATGCATATGAATGAGATATCATACGAACTTTGCGGATTTTTTGTGAGTCATCAATGCGCAGAACTTGTTTGTCATGGTGCTTAAATCGAACTTAAGAGCACCATTTTTTTAAGACTGCGTCATAAGACATGATATGACTATTCCACATTTATATATGGTAACACCAATCAGGGGCACGATTCTCCTAAGTTAATAATGTCAAAATCGAATAGAAATCGAATCTTAATATGATCGCAATAGCAGTTTTAACCATATCGGGCATTCTGCTATTAATAAAAGACCAATCGTATTCAATTGACATTTGATTGGTGTGCGATTGGTCTGCTATTTTGGTGATTTTGGTCTATACGGTAGTTTGCTGTACAATCATTTTGCAATCGTAAATCATTTTCAGACAAAATAATTCATTATTGAATGACAGAAAAGGATAAAAACGTTTATATCAAAGAAAAAATAGCGGAATGCCACATACGCTTCAATCGTAATCGAGTCGGGATTGGATCTCAGTCGAATCGAGTCGAACGTGAATCGTATGACGCTTAAGTAAAATTAGGAGAATCGGGCCCCAGATTGTCCTGAAACTAAAGATTATCTTTGCCTTTGCAATAATTAGTTAACACCTTATTAACAACAAAAACAGAACCCCGTTTACTTCATAGTTAAAAACATTAATAACGACAGCCAATTAAACTTCTTACTCAACATTGCCTCTTAACATGATACGGACACCTCATCAACCAGTCCTTATAACGTTTACGGTAGCCACGTCAGGCCATAAAGCTTACAAACCACTGATAGAAGCAAGATAGATAAACAAGTTGAGATGTCCACAGATTGCAGCAACACCATCCATTACTGACCAGCTTTATTAGCTCAACTTACTAAACAGTTCATTTGTGACCGTTTTACTTGATGTGAATTCGCAACTCAATGTCTACTGTGCAATGAATATGCATTTTCTGGGTTTATTCTAGAATTCTAAACTGCTCTGGGTACCTACTTGAGAATATTTTGCGAAACCTTTTTATTAGACGAGTCATGGTACTCTGCAAATATGATGTAGGTATAATGTAATGTAACGGATTGTTACGTAGGTACCACATAGCTCATACACATACCTACGCAATTTTCTTTGGTTTTCATGTAAACAGCCCTACGGCAAAAAACAGCTCATATTGTAAACAGTAATTGTAGTAGTTATAATAGCTGGAGCGAAAGAAGAAAGAGCATAGTCTAGTATCCCATCCCATCACCACAAACATTAATACTCAGAACAACGAACAGCAAAGGGAGTGTTTGATAATGTAAACGAGGCACATGACGAGATCCTAAGATAAACACTATTTGACATGCGACCAACGAACGATGTATGTAAACAACAAACTAATAGACAATTAAGGCTTACTTAGACACTTGAGGTTTCTGAAGACGGTCTGCTCGAAGGTAAATGTGCAGTCATTAGCCCCGTTTAGTGCCAGAATAAGACTTTGTAAACGGTTCTAGCTACCGCAAGTTTGTTTGTCGAGTCTTCTCTGGAAATAGGTTGATGATATGCAGCTGATTCAGGTCTGTGACCTTTGGAAGTTAAATCAATACGATTTTTTATTCTTCTTTAAGTCGCTTTGAATGAATAACAATTGCAGAATATCTGCATTTAAAATGAATGATGGTGTTAACGATCTGTAGATGTTTGTATCTATGCAAAAATTCCAGCGATTTCTTAAATAAATCAATTAAATAATGGTTTAGTTGGTATGTAATTGAAACACACCCCATGTTTCAATAGTCTGTTAAAAACACCACAATTAGACTGCTCTTCAAAACCTGTCATTGATGAATGTGTCTCAAATTACGTACATTAACATTGAATTAGGGCAATGTCCACGTAATCCTTGATCCACAGCCGACTACCGTATCCTTAAAAGGCAGGATCGTCCTTGTCCCTGAGTCGCAGTGGCGTCTGGTAGATATTTGGCGATAAGTACAGTTACTTATCGATTCGGCATTGTCTCGTCCTGGCATTCGAAGGCACCCAGACGCACGTGCCTCGAATTTCGTTGCATCAGTCGTGAGAACCGACGGTGAAGTAACGCATGTAATGGTAATGAGAGTAGGTACCCGCGAACTTCACTTCTAACCCATTACAATGTACTTGTGTCACGCAATATACTGTTTTAATTTCATTTGGAATTCTGTAGTGGAACGTGGATGTCATCGACAAAAGCTAGAATTCATTATAGAAGAATCTAAAAAATCAAGAAATTTATTTACGTTTCGCATTCATTTTACATTTTCCGCTTTCTTTCTAGAATCTTGTATCATAATAAATCCAGATAGACTCAATTCAAGCGTCATTTACAGTTAAGAAATTAAAACCCAATACATTTTATCATCCAGTTCATTGATTTGAATTTACAAGAATAAATTGTTAACATTATCATAATGTAATATTAATTGAGAATGTGAGATTGTTCCAGAAACTATAGAACTTTTATGTTTCACAAGGTCCTGGCCTAAAAACCTAGGTTGTGGAATATATGAATTTTAGCGGAGCCAAGGTTCGTGCAGCACGTGCAGACGCACGAGCCAGCGCATTCCCAACGTGACCGTCCACACCAGCCACCGGCCATCCTTTGAGACAATACTGCATGCAACGTGAACGATCCTAAGTCTATGACCTATTTGCATTTATCACTATGATAATCATTATGTACAGCAGTTCACTTTACAAATGAAGGGAGAACGAAACTAAGCACATAAATCTTGTTTAACTTTACGACGTTTACTGAGTTGTCAATCTTGGCTTTAGCAGCACACAAATTATGGGAGAATGATGAACGTGTTTAAAATTCTAAGCAATTTATGCTAAACAGTAAAGGCGGCGTACTGAAAAAAGGTTTTTTCGACGTGTAGGTATTTCGAATTTGGCTAGCAATAAGGGACATCACACACTATTGGAGTAGCGGAAGCTGCGCTAGATCAGATTTTGTACGGACCTTTGTTGATATTCAGTCACACGATTTGATAGTTTCTATATAAATACAATGCGTGAATACTATCGCTTTGAAGGTCACTCCAAAATTTTAGCATTACAACAATGGTCACAGACAATGCCATGAACGAATGCCATCATTCATTTGAATTCATTCATTGACATTGGCAGTGATACCATCTTATCTAATACAGTTACAGGACTTCAATACATAGATTGTAATAAATTGTTTTGTATTTTAGTCATACTTTTACTGGTCCGCCTACATGATCTGCCTAAATGTTCTCACAGTAGGACTTCATGAAAGGGTGTGGGTTAAATTGATGGTGTAGGCTCATAACATTAACAACTGTCAATTGTTTGACGCCAATTACGAGATTATTATACGCATAGAGCTGATGTATATTTATATAAAATCATATGAGGTGCGGAAGTTGAGGACAGAAGATGGATGGCGCAAGACAGATGCTCACAGTTAAATGTGTTAGTATCTAAGAGCTAGAGCATCTTATTTGGTTCGTAGGTACAGTGCTAATACGAAACAGAGCCAACGTGCTCATGAAACATCTCGAAGCATCAACTTAGAGACAGTAATAGAGCAAGCACTTATAGGTAGTTTATTGCTATAGTTCGGCCATTCAGAGAATGCGTTCCTGACACGTCGCGATTGAACTGACGACGTAACTTTGCAATGGCGTTGCAGTTACGATAAAAATATTTTTGCTGGTTGTTTACCGTTTTAACAATTGAGGAGCATTAAAACAACATTATTATATCAATAATCAATGAATGTTATAATTTTGTGCCAAACTGAGTGTCAAATAACTTGGTAAACAATATTTTTCTAAATCTATACTGCGCTATTACAAGGTTATGTCAGCGGTTTATATTTTGTAGTGCTGTGCTAAAAATAACAGGCAAGTATCGTAATCTGTTCTTATACAGTTATAATATAAAATAATACGTTTTGATTTTCTTTTTAAGAATTGGAAAATAATGGACTATAAGACTTAATTATAACTTTTATGAAATATAAAAATAAAACTATGACCAAACCGCATTTTTATACTTAGATTAAAAATGGTAACCCCAAATGGCGTTATGGGCCGCCATTTTGTGACGCTAAAACAGTCGTCCGTTGTCGTTTCGTGCGCATAGACCACGTTTTTCAAGTGTTTTCGATCTGTTTTTATTTGATTACCCGGCTTTTGTTAGACCGAGATATCAGGATTGATTCTGTTATTGATAATAATATAATTATACATGTAGGCGAAGATGATGATGAAGACACCACCTCCTCAAGCAAATCGGAGTCTGATTAATATTCTGTTCGCACATTCAATTCAATGTACTTGTAACAAAGAATAAATAAAACAATTTTATTATATGAATATTACCTTTTTTTGGTTTCCACTTAAATAACTAAAATATAAAACAAATGATTCCGCCAATTTAAAACGAAAATAATCTTAAAATAATGCGGCGGTTCATTTTGAAGGAACGGTAACGAACTCAGTGTTATGTTGTGCCCATCACTAGTCGTGACTAACTGATAGGTGTCAGGAACGCATTCTCTGAACGGCCGAAGTATAACGTAAACAGTCGTTACCATATTCATTTATTTTTTGTGTCTATTGAAGCTTCCTTTTCTTTTGTTTTCGGACAAAAGATATTATAATAAAACTATAGCACGGCCTCACCAACGCAAATCCCTTACGAGGAAATATGCAAAACTACGTAAAATTACCGCAATGTAGACTATTGTTTGTTTTAAGAAACAAACGGTAGGCCTTTTTGGTTACGACGTATTGTCCAACTCCCTTCTATATTGTGTCCCTTGAAACAAAAGGGTGGAATATAAAGAAATACTCTTCCTTTAACTTTCTATTTCACTGCTCCATATAATTTATTGCTTCTGAACTGTTACAAATATTAGACAAAAGTATTGCAGTTGTGTGTTGTATTCTCGATTTTATTTACTACAAACTATTTAAAAAGGGTACGCATTGTAAAGATGTCAAAAGATTTTGAATAGGTACTGAAAGTGAAATATATTTGAAATAGATAGGTACGGTATTAAGGTAATAAATAAGAGGTTCTGTTCCTTACTTTCTATGCATTTTATTATCTTGGTATAGTTAACAGCAACAGTCCCAATATGGAGATTCCTTCATATAAAAATATTGTAGGTGCAATAATAGGTCCTATAATATTTTCATACATCAGCGGCATTATCGTGTTCATTATTAAACTCTACCCAATAAAAGTACATTCGCTAACAAAGTCTGTATGTTACATGTACACTTGATGATACTACGCTACAGCCTACTAAAACATGGATATCAAAATTTGCTGAGCTGATAAACCTCTCGCCAGCCGTATAAGCTATCCATGACAGGAATCTTGCAAAATATAGATAGTAGGTATGCGAACATTTTTAAGCGCATGCTCATTATTTAGAAAGATTCAAGTTTCGAGAGGCCCAGTAGGTACCACCACGTACATCTATACATAAGGGAATATCTTGAAGATAGCCAGCAATGCGTCCTTGTCACGCCTACGACCATCCCCGTGGGTGAAAGGAGATAGGTGATAGAGCCGGCTCTCACGTAAGTTGGCCAAAGTGAAATGACCGCTGTTGACCATTTTGGCAGTTGCGTCATCCATCGAGTCTTGAATTCAAAGTTTTTTATTACAATACATGACACGAATAAATGCAGGAAAATAAATTAGAAGTTACGATGAAAACATAAGGTACCTCAATACTTTTTGGCATGCACTTGAATGAGTGTGTACATGTTATATAGAAATTAGCTTTTATTGTGGTTCTGAAACTTGAATCGAGGATTCTGTACACTTACATAAAAATTCGAGCTACATAATACTAAAGGTATGTTTCATCATTGACGATATGGCTGGAAAAATAATATCTTTAAGTATATTTTAAAATTTGCAAATTGGTTTGTCAGATAGCAGTAGTTAACAGAAGTGTTGTCTGTTACACTAATTTCAACTGTGCTTTAGAAAAGTGTAGAAAATAGAGGGGATGTGATTTATTTAGCACCAAAAGAGTTAGAACTTCCAATAGGCTTACTAACATATACTATTCAAATGTCAAAGGCGTTATGTAGGCAAAAGAAATTAGTCATATCTGAATACTTTATCTCAAAACCGTGTTTTTAACTACGAACGCGTTCAAGTTCAACGTCGTTCGCTCTAGACGCGGTTAAGGAAGGATGGAGCCGACCTACTTGTGGTTCCCTGACCTCCGTCGCAGCCTAGCGCTGTGCTCTTTCTCGCTTTGACACGCACAATCCCACCCACCACCATCTCTGTCACTCCCGGAATATTTTCGCAAACGCATTTGGAAAATGGCGCAGCGCAGAAGCGCGGAGGCAAGTTGCGTGACAATGAGGTTTTATGGGTTAAAACTATGACTGACTGTCTTGTATTCGAAATAGATTTGTGATATTTTAGTTAATCTTGACAACGAATAGCTTATGAATCGATTGATTCAAGTTTTATAGAGTTGTAGGTGGATAGTTGTTTGGAGTACTGTAACTAGTTGTGCGTTGATCTTGCGATCTGTGCGTTTCTGTAATGTGGCTGATCTTAGGAAAAAAAATAGAGTCGGCTTGTATTGTATCTACAAACTGGAAGTACCGACATTAGTATTAGTAGTCTGGGCTAGTGGTTGATGAACACATAAGATTACATCCTCACTATGTAATGTGCAATCGGTAGGCAGTAGGAATTAGTAAAAGGAATACAAGAAATAAACCATCAAGAATCATACGATAATAATTAAGTAATTTTGATCAAATTGCCCTCTAATTTTCTAAAATCTAGATGATATAGTAGATAACAGGCGTATTGACTTCAAATAGCATCCGTACATTACAGGTGCTTAGAACGTGATAGAATGCCAATAAAACAATATAATTACCTTGTTAAATCTCTTGAAAGGTGAATGACATTGGCGCAAAGATGGCGCGAATTGAGAACTATATACCTACTGTCTGTAGGTATTTACAAATTCGACAGCCTGCATCCGGTTATGCCAATGAAATGTTTTAATATATGATATCAATAATGTGCTGATTTAAATTTTAAAATTTTGCTTAGAATTGCCTTCTGATATAGCTCCTGAATACGATCGTGGTCATGGTCATTCGAAATATTAATTTTTAATGCAGTATTTAAAAGTACAGTTAGAATTAATTATTGTTTTTCTTTTAAGACCTGTAAATCCTGCAAATTAAGTTTGTAATGGTACTCTGTGATCATATTTTTAAATCTGATAGGTATATGAAAAAAACAAAATCTATATTATGTGCTTTTTGTACCATAGATTTGGAAGATAAATCTAAAAATACTTTCTGTCCACAATACAGCTTTGATTTGGGAAGTTCTATAAGGTCAGGTAAAGCCACGACTTTTGTCCGGGTTAATTTGTTTCAATTAGATGCATTATGTATTTAAAGGATGTTAAATCTTTGCAAATAATTTAGATAAGTTCATATATAGGTACAATGATCCCGCATCCGCGTTACAGTAATTGCACGTCATCTTCAATATTTTGCAATGAGGTTTTAGCACGCCAAAAAACTTCGCAAAGCTAAATTATTTATTCAAGCGCCCCGCTCAGCCACTTCAGTTTGTGGTGACGTAAACATCTTCATGTCGTCGACCACAACAGCATCAACCGCAAACGGGACAAAGCCTAAAAGAACATAACTTAGCCATATAAAGAAGGACACGAGCGCACTGAATTTCATTTTCTAAAACCCGATTACACGGGCAAGGTGACGCAAGGCGGTGGAGGTCGGCCGCGACACAACACTCGAAAACGAAAGGTGTTCGAAACTGAAATCGAAGGGAGTGATCCCGTTATCCTGTGCCGGACCGCGGAGATGGAAAGCTCCCGTTAAAGCGTTAACGTCATGCGATGCAATCATGCAACAATGACTCACGGCCCATGGTACAGCGCGACTCCCCGCCCGACTCTCTAGGCACTCCTTAACTGCTCTAACTGTACTCCCTTGCGTCATTCTCAAGGACGTTCTGACTTAACCCACATCGTACGTGGGCTGGTATTAAGTGGATTTGTAGAAACAAACTCATTTTCAGATGGTCTCCGTGTTTTCGATTATAACGGTAGCTTCCTCGTACGCTACTCGAAGTTGTTATTCTCTTGCGATTAGGTCATATGTTGCGGTCGCTTATGATGGAATCTAATATGGTGTTTCTAGAATATTTCTGGTCAGGACACTTTTATTATTTCCCAATTCTGTTCTATGCTTACTAACAAGCCTCCTCTCGTACCTGTGATTGTCCTTAACGATATCATATTATTTCATACACTCCATCGATTTCTCATTTATTTGTTTTCGCATTTCATGGTTTTGTACACAATAATTGTGAATCATATTTTTTCTTCATTGATAATAACTTACTGTAGCTCGCGAGCTGGCTTGGCTTCACATTTATAAAAAAATATTCTGATACAAGAAACCTATAGGATAAATAAACAAAATACATAGTTAACAAGCAAAAAGTATGCCGAATTTTTCGCAACATCACTGCAGCACGATGAACAAAGAAGAATTCAATACAAACAACCAGTGTTATTGACTCAAGTTTCGCACCTCATATTTTATACCATCTTACCTCATAAGGATTTCCGCTCACCTACCAACATGAGTAAAATCTTACTTAATCACAATATTATAGGTAATACTTATTTCCTGTTCACCTAAATCCTTCATATTCTTTCTTGAGAAAAACCCCACGTTCTAAAGCACATAAACAACGTCGAATAGACATAGGATTGTCCACACAATTCTTTCTCGACGGCAATGGCATTGAGTAGCGTGTCCTACTTTAATATAACAGTACTTCACGAGTCCTGACCAAAACACGCTGACGACCGAACGCGAATATATCCGCTAATTAACCTGTTTCACACTCGGAAACTCATTATGAGGGCTTTAACCTTCATAGTTTTTCACATAATAGGTAATTAAATCGTGAAACAAACCGGTGGTATCTAGTCTGTTATTATCTTTAAGTGCCTTCGAGGTGAACAATGAGAAGTTCTAGGTTATATCTTGCGGGTAAGCATGACGGTATTTTAGGGAGCAATAAACTATACAGCAATCATGAAATGAGTAATGGAGTAATCATAAAAGTCCCGCTTTGCCAAAATGCTTTGTTTTCGTAGCAAAGGTAATTGGGCTAGTCATATAGATAGACATTTCCTTAACAAGTATATACCTATTAGTACTGATGAGTGCTCCTACTCCAACGCTTTTCTCGAGTCGATCTCCATGGAAAACTATGAAAATGGAGCACAAAGTTTTTCTCAAGAAGTCATTTGCTTTCTGCGGATTGCTCTTTTAGATATTTCTTGCAAATCAGACGAAAAGTGGGATTCTGATGTTTAAAAAGTAAATGAGTACCTATTAGGTAAGAATCAGTTTGAGTTTGATGCATATGTAGAAGAATAGAATACCTAAGGCGATTATCACACTGCCCCGCATGATGCAGCGTAGTGCGTGGATGCGTTTTTTTCCGTTGTATGGAAATATCTCCGTTTGTATGGAAAACACGCATAGTCCAACACACTGAAAATGCATCCACGCGCGTTCATGCGGATCACGCACATACATGCGGAGAAACACGCACCCCCGCGCGTAGACGCAAGGTATGGCACACTGAATCCCGCAATGCCGCGCGTGATTTTGAATGGGCGTGACGTGTATATTAGAAAATGGTGCGTGAATTTACAAAACGCACTTACGCGCGTGAGTGCGTGAAAAACCCGCACGATGATGCAGATCTGCACTCCCGCAGGACCGCGCGTAGGTGCGTCGACACGCAAGATGCAGCGTGATGCGGGGCAGTGTGAAGATCACCTAAACGTGATTGAAGCAATTTTAGAATGACACCATTATTTTGATAGATACTTCTAATCACTCTTTAGTGACTCAGAAACAAGCAACATCTATCTGCTACAAAGTTAATTTTTTTTTGTATTATAATTTTGTACGATTTTCTTACATTTTAGTGCAATAACCTCATTAAATCTTGCACAGGTTACTTGCACGTGCGTTAGCCGGTGTTGAAGGCGCCTTGAAAAAATGGTAAGCAATTTTGTTTATGTATTATATTGCTCGACGAAAATAATTAGGCTCTTTTTATCACTTTAATTAATACACGAGAACTTGCTACTTCCTAGTATTGATCTTTCACATATTTAACTGAGCCTCTTGGCTTCTCAAATTATTAAATGTTAATTTATTCATATTCAGGATTAGGTACCTACAATAGATTATTTGAAGGCTGAATTAGTGCTCGTAATTTAGGGTCGTAGTGAAGTGGCCTATTTTCTAAAAAAAGGGTTTTTAATTTTCCATCTCCCTGTTTACCAAGATATTTTAAAGCTCTTAAACGCAACTTGTTCTAGTAAAAAGGGTTTGCACGCCATCTTCATGTTGTGTGTTCAACTACTCGACTCTGTCCCGTTGAGATTTATATAACTCACAAGAGCGTGTATTTATGGAAAGAAATTGGTTCCACACAATACCGACAGATGTCGCTGCAAGTGAAAATTCAAGAACATTTTTATTACATGAAAATAAAGGGTGTACTATGCCAAATCGAATAACAAATAATCGAATATCAATTGATCGACCACTATAAATCGAAATTCTAAATACTCGAACATTCATAATATCGAATGGTTATTAAATCGAACATTCAATACATCGCGCAGTCAATACATCGAGTGTTCAAAATATCGAATGTTCGTTTGATCGAGCGTTAAATGCATCGTATATTCATCCTATCGAAAAAAACATATTTTTTATGAATACAAGAAAAACTCAAAATTTACTTATAATAAATCACATTTTAATCTTTAATGCTTATCTTTTAAAGGTACATTTTAAAATTTTGTGTGAATTGAAAAGGCAAACGCGGGATTGGGAAGACCTACTTTACAAAAAAGAGGCAAAAGGGATGATAATGCGATTGAAAAATGTTAAATAATAATAAAAACTACACTAAAATGTGATTTATTCGTTAATTTTGAGTTTTTCTTGTATTCATAAAAAATATGGATTTTTCGATAGGATGAATATACGATGCATTTTACGCTCGATCAAACGAACATTCGATGTATTGACTGCGCGATGTATTGAATGTTCGATTTAATAACCATTCGATATTATGAATGTATTTAGAATTTCGATTTATAGTGGTCGATCAATTGATATTCGATTATTTGTTATTCGATTTGGCATAGTACACCCGAAAATAAATATGATTAGAATTTGATATTTACCAACATTTCATACCCCACACGAGTTTAGTTAGGTCTACAGTTACTCTGTTAACAGCACATATGATACAATGCTAATTCATACTACAATTACAAAGTTCTCTTCTTTACTGAATTAGTTAAACTAAGACCCTGATTTTATTATTTTCTCAAAATCTGAGATGATTGATAAAATTATGTAATAGTGAATGACATCACAGATTCGGTAATTTTCCAGTAGCACCATAATGTATAAAGTACGTAACACCTCTTGCATTTAAATTGAACTCGTGCAAGTACCGGTTTTCCTAGTAAGTGCCTACTTACGTACCTATTTACCTCTACCTATTCTTGAACTTTTAATTGGGCTACTAGATGCATTGAATAACTGGCAAAGCGAAGAGCCTTTTTTATTTTTCTTTCAAAAATAAATGTTAAAGAGTGTCCAAATAATTAAACAATAAATGTGGTATATAATACATACAAAAAAATATTTATCTAGGCAGGTAATGTGTAGTCAGATAAATAACTATCAAATCTAATTATTGAAAAAATACATCTTCTCTGTTCTGAAGTAAATAAACAGAGTTGGTTTTAAATAGGAATGGTTCACATTAAAATCGTAGGTACGTATCTTAAGATAAGATCTGATGATAAGCCATAGCTTTTAAGCGACGGCTTATATTATCCGATCATACCTAATTATAATGTTTAATATCCCAAGTTTGTATTGAGACTTGTATTTTCTAAATATAAGATTTAAGAATCTGAAAAGCCGATAAATCGAACGAGGCAAACAACAAATAAATTGTTGTTATTCGTCTGTTTACGTATTTTACATGGAATACCTAGGTACCTAATACCTACGTTTATTTATAATCTACGTTTTATTCCATTACTTATTTAAGTTTTGTACATAATAACAAAATAAAGAATATTATGTAATTGAATTCGTAAATCGTGAGCATCGTTTTTATGTGTATGTGCATAGATCTGGAGATTTAGAAGCTGCAGTTTCTTGAAATTATTCTGCAATTATTTTAATAGAAATCAATTTTAATTAGGCATATTTTGATGACGGTTCAAAAATCTAAATCAATCCCATTTTCTATTCAAAGTACATCAAATAAAACAAAATCCTTTATCAGTCGGGATGCCTTCTATATTTACTAAAACAAGTAAAGTGCTTTTAAACAAAAACTTTGTAGAAGCCAGACTAGGTCACGTTTACTCCAGGCATTCATCAATTACTTTCAGTTGAACGATGGTTTCTAACTTGGACCTAACTCGATAAACACCCGAGATAACTTTTTACTAGAAAATTGAATTTGAAAAAAAAAACTTAGGCGAAGAGGCTTTACTTACTTCTTCTTATCTATTTTATCACTATCTATATAAATAGTATGTACAAAAACATTTTTGAAAACAAAACTCTATTTATCCAATCTCTAAAAAACTGATTTGAAAATATTCATACAGGGATAAAAGCTTGTAGGAAACTCGCAACATTTGAACAGGGATCGTTCATCAGACGTTATTTGGTTGCAAATGACCTTTCCCAAACCCCAAAATCCAGTTTCTTTTGGACCTTATTTTTGACCCTGCCTATTCTCAGCAGTGGATCGTTTCTTTTTAGAATGGAATTCATATTTTAAGTGACACACAGACTTTTTTAGTAAAAGAATATGTGGTTACTAGGTTCTGCCTGCGGGTTCACCTGATCCCGTGAAAACTACTTCGCGAAGCCGGAAAATAAGTAACATATGTATAGCCTTCCTTGATAAACGGGCTGTCTAACAATGAAATACCATTTTCAATATCGAGGGTTAAGAACTAGAGTAGCGTAAGGCCAAAATGACAACTTCTCAGGAGAGCCCGAAAACAACTCAAATTTACCTACTGTTATCTTATAGCCCTTTTTGTGGGGTAAATCTATAGTAGTTAGATATCTGATTTTTACTAATAATAAAACTTTATTTATCGGCTACAGAATAATGTAACTTTTTGGTCAATCAAAATACGGTTTCATTTTAATAAAATTTATTTTTCAAAAACTGGTTGACATACGTCATTTTAGCTGTTCCATAAATTAGTGCCATAGTAGCGTATCCCACCCTTACGTTTTTTTGGCAGGAAGAAAAATTACGGAAGCTTACGAAACAAGGACAGTAACGGTACTTTACGTTTATTTGGCACGAAACAAACTAAGCCTACATAATCAAACTTTCTGCGCTATTAACGTATGGCAAGATACGTTATTTAAGCGATTACATTGAAGGCATATTTTGGTGTCTTATTCGCTCTGTAAATCGAGTTACGATCGTTGTGCTCGTAATTTTTTTGAGAAAATAATGTCAAGATTGTTGTAAGCAGAAACACTTCATTTTGGCAATAAACAAATATCTTTTTTTATATACGTTATTGTTGTACTAAGCAATCAACACACTACATCGATCCAGTTTTTTGGCACATAAAAATATGGGGATTAAATAAACGAATGGTGAAAAAAATTTTTTTTTTGTATTTTTGCCCTTACGCTACTCTAGTTCTTAACCCACGATATGTCCAGTGGATTAGCGCATTTAAACAAACAAACTCTTTAGTATTATAATATTAGTTAAGATTCATATCGAGTGCCACATTCTTCGTAGGACATACACAACCTGTGATTACTGCGGTAAAACTTTATCATAAAAACGAAAGATATTTTAATATTATTATGGAAATCACCGGTCATGGAATATAAAGTTCTTGGAAGACCTTGGCCTTATTTATGTCTTTGATGTGTAGCTATTTTGTTTTTGTTTCACCATTGCATATCTTTATGTCTGTGTATGTGATGACAGCAGAAAATTGGTCTACTTATGGCCCGTGGTATAATACATTTCATACCGAAAATCATCATAGGTCATTGATTACTACCTACTGCACACTTAGCTATGCTACATTATCCAATGAGAGGTCAACTAAAGATTAGAAGTAAGTACCTACCTGTTGGAAGAAGTGTATGAAAGAACTTCAATTTTCCATGATGTACTTTGTAAATTATGTCAAATCTTAAGCTTGAGTAAGAGTCAAAACGGATTACTGTACTTATATACTTTATCCATATTGAAGCAATGCTTAGGTTTAAAGAAAACAAAGATAAATAATGACAATAATCAACCTTAGGCTGGCGAGGTCCCGATATGACGTCAATCGGAAAGATCTGAGCTACGCGTCACATACTTATGCGTCAGAAAGAGCGATTTCATTATAATAGTTATAGTGATTTTGTTACACTTTTCGTATGATACTTAAACACTGGGCCACCGAGTCTTCCCAAAATGATGGCATAGGTAGCCACCACGTGTCTTTATTATTTTGCACAATGGGTTACTGTTATGATTATTTCTTTGGTCCCTTCTTGGAGTCCAATAAGGGTCAGTACTCCTTGTAAGGAATAATGAATTATTGTTACTAATATCTGACCTTGAAAGGCCTTGACCCGTATAGCTTTACAATGTAGAAAGATGGGTAGGTATTTTTCCCATACATAAACAATGATTTGCAAAATTAACTTACTGCGTCGATATTATTTGATTTGATTAGATGTAAACAGCCGTTACAATTACTATACTGTTGTTAGCTGTAATTTGTTAGGTTTCATAATAGTAATCTAAAATAATTGCGTTTGCAGATAAGAAGATGCTTATGCGCTTACAGTACTACGCTACTTCAATGTTGAAAATGTACCAATATTTTTGTGGGATCGCGTATGTAGGAAATGCTAATGTAATTCTAACGACGCACGCAAGATATAGGATACAACCTAAAGTTCGGCAATTTCCCTCAGGCATAGATTTGCAAAGTAGAGAAAAATAAACAAATATTCTCACTCAAGCAACATATTTGTCTATTGAAACCGAAACTTTCAAAATTGTGTCTTATTTTGAAAGTCTCAATCGCTGCAATATTCATTACAAAATGACCTTCAATTACAAAAAATGTGTATGTATTTTCGTATACGACAAAATGTCGTATTTCATAAAATTTGCATAAATCACATGTCATGATGTACGGCACGTATAAATTTTTATTAATTGTGCGGCTATTGGAGGTCAGGGTTAATATTGAGGTTTAAACGTTTACCTATTTTCAGTTATAGGTAGGTATTGTCTACTATTGTAGCGTTGTTTGAATCACTACTATTCTTGGTTTATGATTTTAAGCCAATAGTGAAAAGGATTATTGTTGGTGATATCGAAGTGAAACCCCAACGCACCTCTAAATTATAAGGATAGTATAGGTGTATTGACTTTAATGATGACAATTTATTTACAACTTTATAACTGTAGAACCAGAAACATGGTAAATAAAAGGTAGGTAAATTGGAACAATGGACACATTATGTTAACTAAAATTAGAATTCCAAATTACGGACAAGTAAGTAGCTTGGTCAAACAGCGACCAAGCGAGTTTTTTGTGCTTCAATGTCTAGTTCAATTTCGCATATTTGATAGCAAGGTGTTGATGTTTTCCTAGAAGCGACAAATATCATTTTCGCGTTACAGGCTGGCTTCTCATTTACGTCGTCGTACACAAATGCCAAGTTGAACGACAAGCCGGGGGGGATCCGCTTACATCGTGATAGGGACAAGTTTGTGAACCTGACTTGTTCCAAATCAGGGATGAGTTTGAAAAGTCTTATGTACACCGGTTCTAGTATAATATTACAAAATTTGATGTGCTCCGTCGACATAGTCCCTCGCTTGTATTCTATTCTGAAAATGCTCGGGTATGATACGAGGCGGTTTTCACATATGTACGACGCAGTTTTACGAAGTGGGCTTGAAAAGTATTTGGATATTTCTATAAACCTTTCAATTTCGGACTTGAATGCTTCGTTTGAATCATATCTTTCAGGAGACTCTTCCACCAGCTCAGCTTTTGTTTCCTCCTGGACAGGCTGAAGGTTTGCAATTATAGACTCTGATGGGATCAGAGTTTCCAAACTTGGCAGCTGACGCCCTTTCCTGTAGGGCGGTGACTTTATCTTTCTCCTTTCTTTTTGATTCATTGCAATTTAAATTGGTCTAATTTAGTTTGTCAAATACACATAAAAATTTTGTTCGGACAACGCAATATGACAACGCGACATGATTTTTTTTTTTTTTGAAATTGTGTCTGTAATTTTTGTGGCGTAAAGAGGTGGTAATGCAAATATTGAATTGTCTACAGATACTATGTTTTTATTTTGTACCGTGTTTATTATTGTTTGCAGTCAGATTAGTCAGTTTTGATTCACATATTTCTATGGCAATCAGATAACATTGTAACTGCATTACTAATATAAGTAGTAATTGACCATAGTTTTAGCTAGTTACCATGATCATTTACAGAAAGTAATAACTTTTCCATACCCCCATCAATTCCTGTATATTTTTCTATCATGTGTAAACAGAAAGCCAATATCAGCCAATATTTGTAACTGTTTTCCTCAAGGATATAAGTTAAGATTGATATTATTAATGTACGGACGAATGCCATAAATTCATTCATAGTAGTTTTATTATAACAACCAGTTAATCCAGTTTGGTTGACAGTCATTATTTAAACACGTGTTATATTTACTTTGGTACATGCAGTTGAAACACAATAATGTTTATTATGGGGGTCAGGATAGGCCAAAATAAAGGCTTCTCTATAAAGGAACTAGAATATGTTTTGGAGCTTAGATAAAAAATTCCGCGTTCATTGTATCTTATGTGGTGTGTATCGCAATAAGCGTGCAGGAGAAATATCTATAATTATCTAATATTATAAAGAGGAAAACTTTGTTTGTTTATTTGTTTGTTTGGTTGTAATGAATAGGCTCAAAAACTACTGGACCTTTTTTTAAAAAAAATTCACCGTTCGAAAGCTACATTATCCACGAGTAACATAGGCTATATTTTTTCCGGGACGGGCAGTAGTTACCACGGGACGCGGGTGAAACCGCGGGAAAACGGCTAGTGACTAATATACAATCTTGAACTAGCGGTAAACCATCTTGATATGACTTTTTTCACAAAAACGAATTTAACAAATAATGATTCAATGAGAAGTACTTGTTTCTTTATTGTACTTACATTTATTTTATGTAACTACCTATATCCATCCATATTTTCTGTCAAAGGCAATATTTAGCTACATATTTAACTCACCAGTTAAAATCGCTTCATTCGGATAAAATAACATTTTCACAAAATAATTAAATACAATTTAATTATAAAATAGCGTAACCAAAGACCACGTCAACGTGATTTCTCTTTGAACTTGTTACATACATAGTTATTTATGATAGTAGGTACTCACTCCAGCTAAAAGATAAAAAGTTACAAAACCATTTGCCTCGAGCCTCCGAAAAGTTTTAAGAAAAGCTAGAAACACGAAACAAAATATTCACAGCTAATGTTTACTAAACATACTTACAAACTCTAGTTAGACATTCTTAAGATGAGTCCATAAGGGGAGTACACAAGAGGAGTACACAAGAGGAGTATATAAGAGGAGTACATAAGAGAGTAAATAAGAGAGTACATAAGAGAGTACATAAGAGAGTAAATAAGAAAGTACATAAGAGAGTACATAAGAGAGTAAATAAGAGAGTACATAAGAGAGTGCACATAAGAGAGTACATAAAAGAGTACATAAGAGAGTACATAAGAGAGTACATAAGAGAGTAAATAAGAGAGTACATAACAGAGTACATAACAGAGTACATAAGAGATTACATAACAGAGTACATAAGAGAGTACATAACACAGTACATAAGAGAGTGTATAAGAGAGTACATAAGAGAGTAAATAAGAGCGTACATAAGAGAGTACACAGGAGAGTATATAAGAAAGTACATAAGAGAGTAAATAAGAGAGTACATTACAGAGTAAATAAGAGAGTACCTACATAAGAGAGTACATAAGAAAGTAAATAAGAGAGTACATAAGAGAGTGCACATAAGAGAGTGTATATAAGAGAGTACATAAGAGAGTACATAAGAGAGTAAATAAGAGAGTACATAACAGAGTACATAAGAGAGTACATAACAGAGTACATAAGAGAGTACATAACAGAGTATATAAGAGAGTACATAAGAGAGTACATAACACAATACACAAGAGAGTATATAAGAGAGTGTATAAGAGAGTACATAAGAGAGTAAATAAGAGCGTACATAAGAGAGTACATGGGAGAGTATATAAGAAAGTACATAAGAGAGTAAATAAGAGAGTACATAAGAGAGTACATTACAGAGTAAATAAGAGAGTACCTACATAAGAGAGTACATAAGAGAGTATATAACAGAGTACATAACAGAGTACATAAGAGAGTACATAACAGAGTACATAACAGAGTATATAAGAGAGTACATAAGAGAGTACATAACACAATACACAAGAGAGTATATAAGAGAGTGTATAAGAGAGTACATAACAGAGTATATAAGAGAGTACATAAGAGACTAAATAAGAGAGTACATAACAGAGTATATAAGAGAGTACATAAGAGACTAAATAAGAGAGTACATAACAGAGTATATAAGAGAGTACATAAGAGACTAAATAAGAGAGTACATAACAGAGTATATAAGAGAGTACATAAGAGAGTACATAACACAATACACAAGAGAGTATATAAGAGAGTGTATAAGAGAGTACATAACAGAGTACATAACAGAGTATATAAGACAGTATATAAGAGACATAAGACAGTATATAAGAGAGTAAATAAAAGAGTACATAACAAAGTATATAAGAGAGTACATAACAGAGTACATAGGAGAGTACATAAGAGAGTACATAACAGAGTACATAACAGAGTACATAAGAGAGTAATAAGAGAGTACATAAGAGAGTACATAACAGAGTATATAAGACAGTATATAAGAGACATAAGACAGTATATAAGAGAGTAAATAAAAGAGTACATAACAAAGTATATAAGAGAGTACATAAGAGAGTACATAACACAATACAAAAGAGAGTATATAAGAGAGTGTATAAGAGAGTACATAACAGAGTATATAAGAGAGTACATAAGAGACTAAATAAGAGAGTACATAACAGAGTATATAAGAGAGTACATAACAGAGTACATAAGAGACTAAATAAGAGAGTACATAACAGAGTATATACGAGAGTATATAGGAGAGTACATAAGAGAGTAAATAAGAGAGTACATAATAGAGTAAATAAGAGAGTACATAAGAGAGTACAGAATAGAGTAAATAAGAGAGTACATAAGAGAGTACATAATAGAGTACATAAGAGAGTACATAAGACATTACATAAGAGAGTAAATAACAGAGTACATAAGAGAGTACATAACAGAGTATATAAGAGAGTACATAAGAGACTAAATAAGAGAGTACATAACAGAGTACATAAGAGACTAAATAAGAGAGTACATAACAGAGTATATACGAGAGTATATAGGAGAGTACATAAGAGAGTAAATAAGAGAGTACATAATAGAGTAAATAAGAGAGTACATAAGAGAGTACAGAATAGAGTAAATAAGAGAGTACATAAGAGAGTACATAATAGAGTACATAAGAGAGTACTTAAGACAGTATATAATAGAGTACATAAGAGAGTTCATAACAGAGTACATAGGAGAGTACATAAGAGAGTACATAAGAGAGTACATAAGAGAGTACATAACAGAGTACATAACAGAGTACATAAGAGAGTAAATAAGAGAGTATATAAGAGAGTACATAACAGAGTATATAAGAGAGTACATAAGAGAGTTCATATGAGGAGGATGTACATTAGAGTCTAGTGTACACAAATATGTTAAGATACAACTTTGATCAATAGCAGCTGTACCATGTTGAAATTTCATCCATGAAACCAAAATAAAATAAACCCTGTGTGCATATATTTTTTAATTCAAGCAAGCCTGAACGTAAGTAACTCATTGTGCCATCTTTTTACGTAAAATAATTATTTTGTGAAGGCATAGCTATTTAAAAATTAAGAAGTTTGCTGTTAATGGCCTTTCTTTGAGAATCGAACATAATTTTCTCTTTCCAAACATTACGCAAATTTAACTTTTTAAATAAATACGTGACGTCGACGAGAGCACTCACACAACGAATGCTGTGTTTGTTGTATCTATTTGGTATTGTAATTAAATAATGCTTATTATAATATATTATAATGACTTGCCGTTCCGAAGGTACCTAAGTGCCTAATTAAAAACGTATGTTCAGTACTGAAAAACAATAGATTTGGCTTTCATAAAATTAATGTTGTAAAAAATTACAGGAATTGGCTGAATTTTGTGGTGACTTTTTACTGTTTCTCTGTAATAAAAGTCACTAACAAAGTTTTAAGTTATAATATAGACAGTTTGAGTCCCACACGTGTATTCAAATCGTGATTACCTATACCCCACTTAGGCCATACCATCGATTAATTGCTTTATTTTTTATTTATTTATGATTGCTATTATGTTGTTACAGAAACGTTTGCATATGAAATTATGTAGTTCATGGTATAAGCGAGCTAAGAACTGTTCATAAGGGTTCATATAAGGTTACCTTATTTAAATAAATAAATCAGTTTTTTTACCTTTTTTTGTCACGCATATATACTACTAGTCAAAATATACATTTTACTATGGTTTGCACTAGTCAAAGCCTTAAAATAAAGATGATGCAGACTGACACACACAGACACAGGCACAGACAGGTATTTTATATCCTAAGTTTTCCCTAGATAACTTACATAGATAGTCCATACAGGTACAAGGCATAAATACTGGGATAAACCCCAGTACCCTCTGGCAAGACGTTCGGGTTTATCCCATTTCAAAATAGATAATATTCAGATTCACGTGAGTTTTATTGTCTTTCGCAAATCATGACCTGTCTGTATGTAGACTTCTGAGAGATAGTTTCGTGTAAGTTCGTAATTCTTATAACCTGTAATGGCGACTCAGTGCCAAAAGTTTAAATAAAAATAACAAAAGTCGTTCTAAGTCCTTGTGCTAAATCCATGACCAGTATTTTGTTGTGTACTTAATTAATTAATCATGTTTGATTGGTAATCACTTATTTATACTCAAAGTGATGATGAGTAGTGAGAGCAGTTATTGTTCAAAATATTACGAAATAACAAAATAATATCTTGTATAGATAGGACGGTTTTGTTCTAAAGTGTGTTCAAAATTTAGACTGTCCCAGATTTAAAGTAGCAATTTGGAATTCATTGAATAGTGCTGAAAATATTTTAGCGCCTCACAACTTTCTCTTCAACCGCACTGCGGTGTTACCTACTTCTATAGCTATCGATTTTTAACAGGAGTTTTGGAACACGTCATATTATTAGCGTCAATCTTCTACTAAACTCCAAAATAAAATTAAAATGTGATAGTAGTACAAACTTGAAAGGGCACATAGGTTAAGGTGGCCGCACACGAGAGAATCTTTTCAGTAAAGTAATGTTTACCAATACATATTAATTTATGCGAGATTTTCATGTCACAATTCGTGCAACACAACTCTTTGTCATCTCTCATTCTTTCTCGAATTTTATTTTCAGCTTAACGATCTCTTTTACAGTCAGACTCTGTCGCATTAAGTAGGTCGGTACAATGACACTATAAACTTATTTATCTCTTGCCTTCCTCCCGTTTGTCTCGTAAAAGGCTAATAAAATGTCTAGAACAAACAGTGGAATACTTTAATATGGTAAAATGACAATTACTTACTTCTGCTAAGATATCTACTGGCAGCTGATACGTCCAAGCTTCTTTGGGCGCAATTAGATGAATATCTTGCTATCGCGACGATCTGCATTTAGACTAATAAGATTTATGCTGCTTTTTTGATTTGCAAAAGTGGCCTAGGTAGGTGATTCTACATTGGAAAAATAACCATTTTTATGGATAATTCTTAAAAGATTCCTTCGGGATGTTAATATAAACCAGTTTTATGATAATGGTGACGGTAAGTCAGCCCTAATTTACATATTGGTGTATGGCGTGATGTTTTGCTTCAATTACATCGAACTATCGGTAATTCTTGAATATTGTAAGGCCAGATAGGCTTCACCGTGAGTCATAATTATGTGTATACATAATTACAAGGCGATTATACACGTCTGACCATAAAACTATAATCACAGATACTTGACTAGGCAGTAGTATAAAGGCTTTATGAATTTACTGCATTTGTTTGCATCATAAAGTCAGCTACGTCGATATATAACACGTATCGATATCCACGAGCCATAACTTGCAAGACTTCTTTTGTTTCTTGTAAGTCATCATCATCATCTCCCGAGCCTTTTTCCCAACTATGTTGGGGTCGGCTTCTTGTAAGTAACAAAAATTAAAACTCAATTTTAATATTCCATTCTTTTTAGAGAGTGATAATTACAAACCTACTTATTTTCATCACAATTGGTCCGTAAGTGCTGGAAGCTTTCCGTAGGTTTTGTTTACTCTTTTTAGATTGACGACAAAAATTATTGTGGTATGCAGTTATAATACGGTTTTGCCCAAACCGCAAATGTCCCGAAAATAAGATAAATACTTACCTTAAAGGTTAAACAATACATTTAAACAATACGTATAATTGGTTATTTTTGGTTTCCACACACTTCAATTTATGGACGAATATGCGACGAATATACGAATATGCTTTAATAAATGCCTGAGTGAGTACGGCTATATCATGAAGCTCTGTCGCTTCCTCATTTCAGCCTTTCAGCGCGAAATGAAATTGAAGCCCCAAAAATGTACAGAGCTTTATGAAAGATTAAAAAGTTCTTTGTCTTTTTACTTTGTCTCGATCTAATTTTATAATGAATGCTTTATACAGAACCTGTCAAGTAAAGTTAGTTAAGTAAAAATCTTAGATGTTAACAACGCGGTTACCCTAACAAAGGTTATATATACAATGCATATTACTATATGAATATTAATAAACAGAAATCACCTTTGCTACAGTTTATGAAGGGACCAAAACCAACTTCTTTGCGGTATTGTTAAAGAGGTCCAAAGATAAATTTTGTTCAAGAAAATGTCCGGTAACGTCCTCTGTGGCTAAGGTAGAGCATAAACTGCAGTAAGTTATAGTTTGATGCATACATACATTGGGATAGGGCAACTTCACAGCTGTAAGTTATACTTACTATACAATTTTCTAATGGATTTATGGTTAAAATAAAAATACCATACAACCTATAGATATTAACCTCGTCCAAAGTCAGTTAACCGAAATCTAACACTAGAACCAAGCCCTGTAAAAAGCAACCCTTGAACAATCTTAGATCCTACAAGGCGCATTTGATCCGTGAACTTACGTTACTTTCCATCAAAGTGCAATGCACTGGGCACTGAACAAGATTGAGACGAGTGCCACAGAGTGCAGTAGAACCGCAGCGTGGCAATCCCAAAGACCGCTTTGACGTCATCAGCGTGGAAATATACCTGCGGACGCGCAACCATAATTATACCTAAGTATAAAAAGTCGCTAAATTTAACTTTATTTATTTATATATATTTTTATCGATGTAATGTGGAGATGAAACTCGCTAATCTGGTCAGCTGTTTAGGACAGATTTTGGTGATATGTAAACTGACTCATTTGTTTGAGAATTCTGTTTGTAAACATTGGAAGTGACCGCTGCAGATAAAGCATTTAAAACATACTAACTGTTTCCGATGAGTTAACCCTCGTCCCTGGAAAACTACATACTACTATAAGAAGCCCATTTCCATTCTTAGGCTCTATTCTGTTTTCTTCCTTACATACAACACTTCCGCGATAAAAAATACAGGATTGAGAAGAGAGCTGGAGAAAAAACAGTTATAAGCTACACGTTGTCTAGGCTCTTAAAACGCAGTTATAACTGCAAATTCTTCTATTATTATCATAACCTTACCTTCGTATTAACAAAAGGAAGACTTATTGTAGCGCTCAGTCAGAGTTATAGACTACATTTATAGCTACTTATTCACAATTTGTGTGGACATCTTCTAGAATTTATTTTAACTAGTGATAAAGATATGATATTAAATTGTATATTTACACTAAGGTATAAACCAAAATAATGTGAAATATTAAACAAGATCACCATATATATATACCATATACAACATGTAACTTAATTAACGCACATCCTGAAGTTAGTTTGTTCAGAATCGTTTACTGAATCGATTTATATCATTTTTAATATAGGTAATTTTTTATCCCAAAAATAATTAAAACTACGGAAAATATTGTCATATTAACCCTGTACAGTGAAAACAAATTCAAATAGACCGTAACTCAAAGTAATAAGACTTTGTATCGTCGGCTTTTTCCGTAGTTTCGTTATGTTGTGTCGAGTCGAGCGGCGCGCGGCGCGAGATTTGCGTGCGTAGTAGTAGTATGACTAAAAAGTTCTCCAAGAATTGGTATAACTAATTTAGTAAATAACAATGCATATACATGTTAAATTAAAAATTCAGTGTATGTATTATGATTATAACATAATATTCTAATTGGGGTGTTTGAGGGTGTGCGTTAATTACGTTATATATATATATACATGTGTGTATGTATAATAAGTCTATGTACGTTTATATATTTTCGATTTGTCTTATATACATATTTAGTGCACCTGCCATGAAATTTCTCCTCCACCTAAAGGTTGACTGGTAGAGAACGCCTAAGGCGTTAAGTCCTTTTTGTACATTGTTTTTTTTTTTTTGTAAAATGTGTGCAAAAAGTATAATAAATAAATAAAAGTGCAGGTAACAAAGTAAAAATATCTAGGAAGTACAAGTAAACACAAGTCTTACGATTACAAAACTGAAGAAGCGATTGGTACTTTAATAGCCGGTGCTACTCGGCTCAACACATACATCGTCTTCTCTGTTGATTATATTTTTATAATTAATTCCTTTTTTCATCCACAGGTCCGAATGAAATAAAATATTAATCTCCGTAAAATATGCAATTTTCAGAACATCTGATGTCTCTGAACTTTCAAAACATTAGATCTAATAACACACCATTATAACACCTTACACGTCTTGTTACTTTACCCGGAAAATTGAAGTAACGTTTTGTTTAACATTATTATGCTATATCTACATAAATTAAGAGAATAATGAAGTAACTGAATAAAACAAAACATTAAAGCCTTTTTAAAAATAAACGTGCACTTTGCCCTGGCAATCACGCACAGTACATACACAAAATAGGTAAACAGTATTTCAGTGACGTAAACAAATTATAGAAACCTACCTTCACCCTTTGTAACTGAAAAAATACTTGAAAAGTATCAGATTTTTTTTTTATAAATCTTTTATTTTAGACATATTTTATTCAGAATCTGTACCTCCCTATTTGAGTTAAGTTCCCACACGCACATACCCAATGGCCTATTTTACTCGACATTTCCAAATAAAATAAAAAAGGTTGTGATTTTTATTTAACTTCTTTTGTCTCTAGAGTAAGAACGTGTATGCTGAAAGTTATGTGAACTTAGGGAAATGAAGGAAAAACTTTACGTAATCGGGTTCTGCGCCTTTGTTTTGGTTTTGATAAATATTATGTCAAGTACGAGTTTGAAATAAACCTTCTTTTTTAGGAGTAAGTCCTAGATGTGTTGTCATTTTCGTACATAGGTAATTTATTTAATCATGTAGTAAGATTATGGGCACTGCAGGAAAATCACTTTAGGCCGTTAATTGGCTAATGAAAATTTATTTAAAATAAAACCGACCTTATTTCAATGATAAGATTAAAAAAAAACCTTGCCATTGTTTTTTACTTTAACGGCACGTGTTTTGCACTTATTACTTATTCATCACTTTGAACATACTTGTACATGTTCATACATAATAGCATGCTTTTTAAAACATGCCCCACCCTAAGCAGGAGGAATAATCTATTATTTGGAATCAATGAAAAGGACTCCGTTACTAAAGAAATTGTTAAGTAACACCTGAATTAAATTGTGATAAAGCTTGATCATCGATTACCAACCACAGAAAACATTTTATTTAATACAAGGGGATTATTATTTGTAGGTCACTATCTATTATATAGATCACTATTAAACTCTTATTTTATTGTCACAAACAAAAGTGACCTTTTGGCATGCGATAAATCAATTTTGATTTCGCAAAGTCATTGTTAACTGTAGGTCATTAAATGTTCGTTTGGAACTTTGTACTTCTAGCCCTAGGTGCCTCTTTCAGTAAAGGTACATTACTATATTTGAATAATAAAATAACCTATTTATACTTCGAAACTTAGTTTTTTCCGGGCCCGTATGGCATTGTAGTTTCACTGTTGAATTTAAATGACACAATATTAGTAGATCATTTAATACACATACATATGACCATGCTTATGTTGGTCAGTTTTCCTTAAATAAAAAAAAAGGTTTGGTAATTTATAGCCTGCTATCATACGTGACGATCCTTACTTAATATTACTTAAAACTACAAATGTCATAAACAATGAAATAACACTACTAATATTATTTAGGCGAAAGTTGACTACACGCCTCGGCAAACGTAGTGTAGGACGTCCTCAGGCACGGTGGAGTGATGACTTGCGCAAGACGGCTGGCAGGAGCTGGATGCGAGCAGCCGAAAATCGATCTTAGTGGCGTGCACTTGGAGAGGCCTATGTCCAGCAGTGGACTGCTATAGGCTGATGATGTGATGTGATGTGATGTGAAAGTTGACTATGGGTTTTGTAATGTATAATCCAGTTATAAAATCCCATTCAATTCCCAGATCAAGTATCGTTTTTCTATTAATTGCCTTATGAATATTGAAACTTTTATGGCCTGAAAAAAAAAGGATTTCTGAAGAGCGCGATGTAACCCAAATATACGAAAAGTCATGGACAGAAACTAAAGTACGTTTTTTGAAAAAAAAAAACGACTTCGAAGATAGTCGCTGCTAGGCTTAAAAAATAATAGATATAGAGAATAGAAACCAAAGCAAGTTATGCGATTCGTTTTGGCAAAGATGAAATCATTGTGGGACAATGTCAATCTGTCCTATACCGAAATAATGTTTATTTGGTTCCTAATTAATTTATTCAAATGTAATACAGTCCGTTTTGTACAGTTACGTACAATGTTGTACGGATTTGGTATGAACTTTAGTCGAACTAATTTGAGAGTTTAATTTATTGTTCAGTAGGTACCTAGAAGGAGTTTTAAAACCTAAGTTGTTATTTTTTACAAAGTGCATCAATTTGTATGTTATCTAAGCCTCTTTCCACTGTGTAAAAGAGTAATCTATGATTAAAAGAACCACGGACAGGACAGTGGGTTCATCACTAGTCTGGTACCATTCTTGTGGAGATTATAGAACATCTGAACTGAGTAAGTAGCTACCGATAATTTGGAAAAGCTTTTATAATAATAAAATTTTACAAAATAAAAATCCAAATTAAATATTCTTCTGTTACGTAAAACATTATTTTGCATAACAAGTAGTCTAGCTGTAGCACAAAAGTAATTTAATTCTGCTATTACACTTGGGAGAAATAAATACGGGCCCGTATTTATTTAAAAATTTAGTTTAAAAAATCTAACTCATATTTTTATGTTAAATGTGTATGGTAACACATATAAAAAATTCTCAATTAATAAAAAAATATATAATTTACCACTATTTATCACTTCGTTTTGTTTCATTGACCAGAAAACCATTCTTAGCAAAATTGTCTTCATTCAGTTACGGATAGTTTGCTCTCAAGTGTAATCCACTAACATGAGCACAGTACTAAAATAACATAATTGTAATTACTTCGCCTATCGGCACAGAGCAGCGTCCATTTTGCCCAAATTAAACGAGCCTAACAATGTACTAGTCTGCTAGGCACAAACATATTGAATATTGCAGACGCAACAAAACAACGGAATGCTAAAGGTCATGACATACCTACATGAACGGTACGACACGGGGTGCAGGTGCAGCACGGCTTTTATGTAGGTGGTTGTAAGCTAGCAGTCACCCCGCCGTTGGCTTTTTTATTAAAGTTGTAAAATATTTCGTTTGTGAAACGATTTAGGGTCAAATTCAAATGACAAGTTAATCTGCACTACAATAGGTTGGAGCTGCACCGTGTCGTGTCGTTCATGTGTGCCATGACCTTTACACTGTTGGAACAATGCTGACTCCGAACAAACTACTGCAAGCATTTTTATCCAACCACTCTGTTTGTTGGTTCACTGAAATGGCTTGCATAGCACATTGTGGTTACAAGTTAACAGGACCATTGAGACTTGCTTCGCTTTGCACAAAGCGTGTGTAAACTGGAATTTTATGCAGAACAGTGATTTCAGAGGATAGCTGCAGAGCTAAAAGAATTTCCCGGCATTTTCATCAAAATTTCCAAAAAACTTATTTAATTACTAATGTCTCTAAGCTTCAGTCAACAAAAAAAATATTGCATAATGCATTTACATGGCTGTTTAAATTTCACATTATAATTTCAAGTATTTACAGTCGACTCTCGTTAATTCAACCCTGCGTTAATTCGAACCTCTCTTTAATTCAAAGTTATCACGAGTTCCCTACAAAATCTTTTTATATTTCGAACTAAATCAATACATTTTTATGCTCTTGGTAATTCAAACAAAAAATCATTGCTTTATAACAAAATGACGCGTTATTTCGAATTCCTAGGCGTCAACACTCGAAAATTCAAAGTTGCAGAGAGAAAGAGGCGGAAAGATTCTAAGTCATTAGTCAGACAGCAGTCTGAGTAGCAGCAATCTGCTTTGACGCAAATCAGTATGACAGAGTTGTTTCGGAAGATTAATTACAATTAATAACTAATTATAATTAATTAATAATTCACATTATGAATACATGTAGTTATGTACCTACCTACACAAATGTGTCTTGAAACTTTTGACATTGTTATAGAATATAACTAATAACTAACATTGTTATAGAATATAACTAATAACTAACATTGTTATAGAATATAACAATAATAAACATAACATTATTAAATAATAATTGATCAACACTTAATAATTCCAAGTTTTATTTATTTTCTCTGACAAATTTCGAACCATTTAATATTTCAAAAACTCGATAATTCGTAATATTTTGGGAGTCCCCCCAGTTTCGAATTAACGAGAGTTGACTGTATTTAATATTTAACCTTCAATGGTTTGAACCTACAAATGTTTCTACCTTACAAAGGTTATGTTATTTATGACGAACCTACTGTTCTATTCCATTAGATGGCAACAAGCATGCTGACAGCCTTATGGTAATAGGGGACCATTGCTTATGAATACATAGGTGGTATCGTGGATGCATTTCCATCTCTGAGACAAATCATATTATCTCTTGTAGTTGTAACAACGTTGGAGTTTTATACAAAAACGTATTGCATTACTCTACTAAGGAAAATGAACAAAGTTTATGGAGTCATCATCATCATCGGCCTAGCCTTTACCCAACTATGCTAGGGCCGGCTTCTAGTCTTAACAGGATACAGCTGAGAACCAGTGTTTTACGAGGAGCGACTGTCTATCGGACCTCCTCAACCCGCCTACCCAGGCAAACCAATACCCCTTGGCAAGACTGGTAACAGAGTTTATGTTATATCGGGTGTGTCGTTCATAATCACATTAAATGAAATGCGTTAATATACTGGTTCATATATGTCGATTAACACAAAGATAAAAGAAAAATACGTAAAAATAAAAAAAATATTTTTTCAAACAAAGTAAATGGAATAAAAATGTGCAAAAATTAGAACACCATATAAAAGTCAGTCATTACATACAACTGAAATTCTCCCTTGAAAACTGACAGCTGTCAACCGATCAAAACATACGATACTCCTAACTTTATCTCTGCTTTACACATGATGTTGTAAATTATAATAACGAAAAATGACCTGTGGTTAAACCACTGAATGGATTAGGTTATTTTTTTTACAATTCGCCATAGAATATCATGAAGTATATGTGATATGATTTAATGTGATTGTGAACGACACACCCGATATAGTATCAGTTCAAAATATGATATGCTATCTATACACATACATTGGACTGCTTATAAAAGTTAAAACTTCCACATGTTACTGTATGCTAATTTAGGCGTCTCTTGTGCGTAAAAGAATTGCATAGTAAGTAAATAGGTAAACCCGAGGTTTTTACCTACAACTTTTCCAATTGCGTATCGTTGAAAGAAAATAAAAATATTGGGAAAGAAAAATAAAATACCTACTATTACAATAAGTACAAGATGAATAGCGCGTCTGGGAACTGTAATCATTTCTGATAAAACAAAATTGTCTGGGTTAAATAACAAAATGTAAGTTATGTACAAGATTACATAAAGAATAATGTATTTTGTTATCGTTTAGCCATTTTCTAGAGTTAATTTAAAGGGCAAAAACAGCATGGTGTCAGACTAACTGGGTATTCTACGACGGGCATTTCAATGACTATAATTTTTGTTTATTTGTTACTTACTTTTAGACATGATTCTTATTTCATCTAAATTCTGATCGTCAGTTGTTACATCTTAACACTTGGAGCATTTATATGCTATGAAAGCTAAGTAAGGTTGCTTCTTTGCGTGTATTCATATATATTCCGAACCTGAAACACATGATCATTAACAACAAAGCTACGTTATCCACTAGGTAAGCAATCATAATATAATACTTAGGTCATAATCAAATAATACATAGGTACAAACATTGTCAGTACTGTATGATAGTTATGTTATGACAATACCCATTGACAAAAGTTAATTCCGATCGTAAAGCTTTATGTAACTGCACTAACCGCATAGGCGTATTAATAAGGGTTTAAAATAACAGATAATTATGGCTGGTATTAATAACTCCAAATGGATTTAACAGGCTATTGTACAAATATGAATGGTTTATCATGATAAAGTTCTATTTTAAATTATTATTATTTTCAAAATGACATTATGTAAACTCTTTCAGTAAATCGCAATCGTTAAACAAATACTTTTTTCTACCAAACTTACTTCCTACTCATGATTGCGTTGAACATATACTAAAATAATGGTAAACGTTTCTGAAAATGTCTACACATAAACAAAATTTTCTTTGCAAATTTTTTAAATCGGATTTGCATAATAATGAAGCCTACGAGTATCGGCCAGCGGTGACGATATTTGACGTCACGCGCGTGTATATAGACAGTTGCGCAGGAGTCTCAAAGATAGTCTGTAGTGAGACACTGTGAGTGTCGTTTGGGGATAGGACTAATAGTCTACCCCGCTAGTGGAATTGATTCATAAAAAAGGTAGGGTGCCATTTCTTTTATTTATAATAATAGTGTAATTATAAGACATCAAAAAAATCGGTTTTGAAAAACAAGTTTCAGTTTTCAAAATCAGGTAATAGTGTTTTTCACACTTTCATTTTTCTTCAGTTGTTTTTCAAGGGCAGTTCAAACATTAAATTTAATGTCAGTGAAATAAACATTTACTTTGAATTAATATTTCTAAATTGTAGCCTTGATGGACAAGGACTTTCATTTTCTAAATACGATATAAAAGATAGCATGTGCCTTAGTTTCTTTTTCAGTACTTAATTTCAAATATATGTCACATTGATACATGCAATAACATAATTATAGTCGAAACTAACACTTTTTAAACTGATCTAATTTAAAAAGGACGCTTGAATAATAAACCTTATGTCAATGCAGTAAATGCGATATTCGAATAGATAAGGCAATCTAGATTTTTTTATTTGATTGATGTGACCATCTATCCATATTAAGTGCCAGGGAGTCGGAGTAACAATTTACATCTTGTTCTAACTGGAGTTATTTAGGTTTGCGTTCAATTATTAAGATTTGCGTCATTGGGATCATAAAGCTACCTTTTATTCGTGGTCTGACATTAAAGTATCAAATACTTAATTTATTTGAAAACGTGGAAAATACCTTTTATGTATCTTCTACTTTTCAAAGGTAAATAATTTGATTAAAACTAAACTTTAATAAAATCAATAAGAATACAATATAGTTCACGTGCGCTAGTACAAGGTTTGTAAGTCGTACTAAGGTAAAGGAATTTATACATTCTAATGAATAGTAGGCTCAGCATAAATTATTCTATATTTGCGGAATAAATTGCTTAACATGGTAAACAAAAAGTGTAAATTTTGCATTCATTAATACAATCGTGATCAAGTTCAAGGTTTAATACAGGTAGAAGGAAGAGTTCTCTTGATAAAACCTGATCTAAATGGGATCACCTTTGAGATAACCATAACATTTATACATCACCAGTGACACGTAAAAATTGTTCCAAGTTCAAGTTCAAATTTTTATGAAATTAATGATTATAAAGTTCCAATCCATTGTTTTTAGCCTCAACGAAAGTGAATTCGGTGTACTTTCATTTTCTTTTCGTGGAAAAGAATCAAAATAGTTTTGTGCTTGGCTCATCTAGAAATATGCTGTGATATTAAAACGATCGATAAAAAAAACATAACCCTTTGCCAAGTTAGTTTAAAATTGTAGCAATTTCAGTAATTCCTACCCTTAAAAATAGATAAATTGATAGATATTAGTGCAATCTATGTGATTCGTTATTACCTCACTTTAAAAAGTTTGAACGCTTAAGTACGTACCTACACCGTAAATCCTCATTGAAAACCCCCATTCAGTTTCTACACTTAACACTATCAAATTGAAGACGTTGTAGTAAGTAAAAAGAGACTCCACAAAAGGTCGTACATTTTCTTTGCTTGCCTAGGAAATAGTGTTTTCCACAAACCTATAAAACTGTCGTAAAGGTCCAAACGAAGTGGACCATGGCGCAACGTGCAGATCACACAATACCAATTTTACGGGATACTACAAAGTTCGACAAAACGTTCAGTTTAAGCATCGCTATTTCATAGAATATTTCATAAATCCAGGATCTAAAGAACATTTCCATAGAGGCTTGAGGAGAGAAGTCTGTCATTGCATACTTACAAAAAAAATTGAAAAGCTCTATCTCAATTTCATGTTGGATAAAAAATGTCTTCTATTAGTACTTAGTAAGCATGAATCAAACCAAAAAAAAAAAGTTTGGTCTGACAAACAGAAGTGGCGATCTTTATTTATTTAAGAAAGAACTAGAAAATCAATAGATACATTAGATATGCAATTTATTTTATAATCTTGTAAACTTAATCGTACCACTTAATTGTATCTATTAAATAATCCACGTGTTCGAGTACCAAATGCAAATGGCACATACTACATAATAGGTAGGTACTACTGTATAGTTATAGGCATTAATGTTTGTAATACTATTTGAAATTCTAATTCAAAACACGTTTGATATTCAACAAATAATTAATACCTTTATGGGCACTTTGAAAATTATTGACTTATTAAAATTTTAATTATTATGCTAGTTTGATTAAGCTTCACGCGTACTGAAAATGTTATTTAACTTTATAACTTGGATTATCTCGTAAGATTGTAGTCCAACACGTGGTTAAGTTCACATGGAGTTAACATCCTGTAAGCTTATGGTAACTGAACCAATGTTTACGTATACTTACCACAAGTAATCATGCGTTATTAATTTTGACTTAGTATTGTTTACACGAATAACAAAGATACAAGTTAAAATCTCGAGAACAACCGTAATTTAAAATTTATTGAATTTATATTCAAATGAAATATACCTACGGACCTTTACCTTCTTTTAAATTAAGAGCGATAATGCTATATTTAGATCAAACGAAAAACCCTTGTTACCAATACGAATTTACATTAAAAATCAAGCTATTTTTGGAAAGGATAAAATAAGAATAATAAGAAGAAACCGTATTTATTTAATTACTGAATTTACTCAATGCTATCTTCTTGCAAGTAATAAACAATTATGTAATTTTACAATAAGGGAATTGACAATTACGGAAAACTACGAACATGTCTTTTACTATTGTTTTGCCGTAGATTACTTATTAGATAACGATCTCTCAACTCTGATAAATCATGATCAATTCTCATATCGATTCATAGAAAGTGTATTATTAGAATTTGCAACTATTTATGTAATATTTTAAGATAGTCTTAAGACTATCTTTCTTTTGTTTTTTCTATCTTTATTTTCTTTCTGCAGACGTAAAATCGTGCCAATATGAGTATAGCAGCCGCCGAAAGCGTGGTGCAATCCAGCACCTGGGCTGCCACCAGCCTGTTCTACGTACTCCTAGTACCAGCTCTGATCCTCTGGTACGCGTACTGGCGTATGTCCAGGAGGCACATGTATGAGCTCGCAGAGAAGCTGCAGGGACCCCCTGGTCTTCCCCTCCTCGGAAACGCACTTGAGTTCACTGGTGGCTCTCATGGTAAGTTGTGATCATTTTAGATTGCTCTTCCCAAATCTTCAATCACAGTCTTATCGTGCATCACAAAGTTGTACTATAAACACCAGAATATTCCGTGAATATGTAAAATGTGAGTTTTTTATGATATATTCCTTTTCTCCACAGACATCTTCAAAAACGTCATTGAGAAGTCTGTCCCATTCGACAAGGAATCTGTTGTCAAACTATGGATCGGACCCCGTCTCCTGGTGTTCTTGTACGACCCTCGTGACGTTGAGCTGATCCTCAGTAGCCACACCCACATCGACAAGGCTGAAGAATACAGGTTCTTCCAACCCTGGCTCGGAAACGGTCTCCTCATCAGTACTGGTGAGTTCAGTTTATCATAAAATATACGTAAGGAAGTAAAAAACCCTGAGGTTAAAAATAGTCATGAGTACCAAACATAACCTGTTAAAAATGACCCAGAATAAATAAAAATAATAATGTGCGACACAATAGCCATTATCGTCGGTCCGGCTTTCTGACGTCAGACCGTAATAAAGTTTGTAGACGATTCCAGAATATCAATTGGCTAAGTTTTCATTGAGGAAAGATTTTATCTAACTCCAAAAATCCGGAGGCAGCGTCTAGTCTACTTATAAGGTAGTGTATTTAGATCCACTCCATAAACAAGAACAAAACATAGCCATAAACTTAGTTCAGGAAATACGTAAAAGCCGCTAAAAAGGACTACAATTATAAAGTTGTAATTATTTACGCATCGATTAGATACTTTGAATATCTGAGTCTTGTTAGCGATCTGACGATGTTTTCTTATATTTTTAGGCCAGAAATGGAGATCTCACCGCAAACTGATCGCTCCCACTTTCCACTTGAACGTGCTGAAGAGTTTCATCGACCTGTTCAACGCCAACTCCAGGGCTGTCGTCAACAAGCTGAAGAAGGAAGCCGGAGAGTTCGATTGCCATGACTACATGAGCGAGTGCACCGTCGAGATCTTGCTTGGTACGTTCCTCCTTCTAACATTTGCAAGAAATTTTCTCATCTACGCAGTAAAAACATAACGTACGTAATCATGACAGTTTTGACCGCAGTGCATAGGTAATTGTTATTGAACAATGATGATTAAATTTGCCTTGTCACAGGGGACAATAGGAATTGATACGTCTAACATTGAAAAGCTTAATTTCAATAAATAATAAATGGAAATGAGGCGGAAAAATACAGCAAATTATTTGTACTTATTCAAATTTAAAAAAAGTCTATTGTATTCAACAAACACAATTAATTACATGATTTGACGAATAACAAGTATTTTGAATAATATATTCAAAATAGTTAAATTACATTTCTTTTGCTTTCAATGTTACTTGCCTACGTGCTACTAAACATGCGTAGAATCATTCAGTTTTAGTTACCAATAGACAAATGCGCGTGCGCCGAATAATTATAATAAGAATATTTTAAATCTTCTCACTGACCATGTAGTCTACCTACTTGATTCAAGTGTATCTTCGAAGGAATGTAGGTAACATAAGTTACTATCAATGTAATATAGAACGACCTTTAAACATTACCAGAATCTGAGCAAAAATCAAATATCTTAAACTAATTCAATTAGTTCTCTCTCAACTTGATGAAAATAACACTTTAGACATTGAGGGCCTTACTACAAAAACCTTAAACCCTGTTTTACGCTTGTCTATATAATAAAATTTTGGCTGCAAAATGAACCATATGTCAACGTCAGAATTTGACATTTTTTTAGACAAGGCATAAACTGACGTTTAAAAGTTTTTGTGGTAAGACGGTAAGTTTTTTGGTCGTAATCGATCGAAGGCTCCAAAATTCTAAACATTCCTGCACCCACAGATTAAAGTAAACGGTTGGTTGGCTATTCACAAACGACCTTCAATTAACAATCTAGTCGGTACAATCGGCAGTTCATTTGCCTAGATTCGCATTTCAAAGATAAAATGTGAAGGGGATATAAAATATGATTAAAGATAACAAAACAAACTCATACGCAAACAAATGAACGTAAAACATGCTCATACGAAAATATAAAGACCTAAAACTTGAACAAAAAAAAAACACCCCAAACTAGACTGAACGCGTTAAGTGGAAATGGTCTTAAATCTCAAGGTGTTTGCACAAAAATAAAGCAGGATAAAGAGCAATTTGTATGTAATGTCACGTAGCCAGCCACGCTGTGACAACACGGCGGCCCTCACATGGACAACAGACCGTGTTCTTGAAGCAAATGCCCCGAGAACCTATTAAACCGTTTGCGAAATCTACGAGACGAAGATAACCTATGTACGTATAGACTCGGTTCTCTATACAAAAGCACTCGATTCACAATACTTGAGATACCGTCACTGCATCCATAAACTGTTGCATAAATAATAAATAATAAATGTTTTATTGGCATAAAAAATAAAATACAATTACAAAGGAAGCCCTGGCTCCTGTGCTAGGTGAGACCTGTGTTACAGGAGCCAGTGTCTTCACCCGTTTTTTTAGAACAACACTTTACAAACTGTTGCATGATCGCATTATGCGGTTTTAAGAAGTACGTCCACGCAACTTAATTCCTATATTTTCAAACTACGCAAATGCACACTTATCACGTAGCTTAGCAATAGTCTTATTGCGTGTTATAATAATAGTCATTAGTTGAGATAAATAGAACACTAAATAGTAGCATGTATTGCATCCGTGTTGTTTATGGGGGGTAATTATATAGCTTAGAACAATTTATACCGAGCAGTGCAGAACAGCTTAAACTTGCAGTATAAAAGTACAAGTTTTTCCTTAAGTGGAAACGGAACTGGAAACTCGATTAAGAACAATTTACCCTGTAGAGCCTTACAAGCAAACGTAGGCCATTAGACGGGTAGCCTCTAATTTTTATTAAGCGCTTTTATTTACATTAAACAACGATCCGAGAATATTACCGGGAAAATTATTAAATGTAGTTAACATTCATATTACACAACAATTTAAATCTCAATGCTACATATTATGCACCTTGTTTCGAGATTTCAATTACTATCAAGAGCAGCGGGCCCAGGTCATTATTTCATAAAGACAAATGTTGACAGTGAGTGTTGATGGTAGTATGATTGAATCATTGGTACGTGCATGGTACCACTCGGCACTGATACACCGCGCACGTAGTACTACTGGGTGTCAGTTTCGACCCCCCACGTGCTCACGCGCTAATGGCCAATATTCGCCATTCCCGGCCACAGTCGTTACGTTCCTTTATTGCTATCCTCCTTACGCAATCGTTTTGAATTCAATGGAGGTCAAAAACTCTTTCTTTTATTGCTAGACTATCCAAATGTTCTGAGTCACCGACGAATTTGAATGTGTATTTAATAAAACGTAATGGGCGATTCCTCTTATCCATTATCCTTATGCAATCTGATCGAACGCTAACAAATCTGCATTCAAATCACATATTTGCGGTAATTTTCAGTCAGCTTTTATTACTCACCGCATACATAATGATAACTATAACACGAGGTTTTAAATGAGTATGATTTATGCTTCTACCGCATTTTAACAGCCCAACATGTAACATAAAATTGTTCTTTATGGCGCCAATTTTTAACATAATTTTAATTTATTATTGTAGAAACCGCTATGGGTGTCAGCAAATCCACCCAGGATCAGAGTGGATTCGAATACGCCATGGCTGTGATGAAGATGTGCGACATCCTGCACTTGAGACACACCAAGATCTGGCTCAGGCCCGACCTGCTCTTCAAACTCACCGACTACGCTAAGAAGCAGACCAAGCTCCTTGACATCATCCACGGTCTGACCAAGAAGGTAAATTCCTTCATACATTAATGCCCGGTAAATAGTCATAATTCAAATTATCTAGTTGCCCTAGACTCGGTGACCTATTCGATTACTGGGAACTTGTTATTGATGCAGCCATCAAAGGCAACGGAATAAACTAGCATTATAATGAACAGCATATGAATAACTATGACGCTACTTGCACTTGTATTAATAATGCTCCTTAAAATTTAAGGTTATCCGAAGGAAGAAGGAAGAATTCAACTCTGGAAAGAGGCCCACCATCTTGGCTGACTACAACGCCGGAACAGCCGACGAAGCCACCAAAACCACATCTGTTGAGGGTCTGTCTTTCGGTCAGTCTGCTGGTCTTAAGGACGATTTGGACGTTGATGACGCGGATGTTGGCCAGAAGAAGCGTTTGGCTTTCCTTGACCTGCTGCTCGAGAGTTCACAGAGCGGTGTTGTTATTTCTGATGAGGAAATCAAGGAACAAGTAGACACCATTATGTTTGAGGTAAACATTCTAAATAAATACGGATAACAATCATGATTTCATCCGTAGAATATATAATAATACATTAACCGCAATGTTTTATTCAGGGTCACGACACTACTGCCGCTGGAAGCAGCTTCTTCCTCTCCATGATGGGTGTCCACCAGGACATTCAAGACAAAGTTATTGACGAGTTGGACAAAATCTTCGGTGACTCAGACCGCCCCGCCACCTTCCAGGATACTTTGGAAATGAAATACTTGGAAAGGTGTCTCATGGAAACCCTGAGGATGTTCCCCCCTGTGCCAATTATTGCTCGTCAAATCAAGCAAGACATCACTCTGCGTACGTACCATTCGCTATTTAGTTAATCATTTATAGTACATATTAAGACATCTTGTTATAATCTTTTTCTCTTATACAGCTTCCAACGGCAAGCAAGTGCCAGCTGGTACCACCGTCGTAGTAGCAACGTACAAACTGCACCGTCGCGAGGACGTCTACCCCAACCCTACCAAATTCGACCCCGACAACTTCCTGCCTGAGCGATCTGCCAACCGTCACTATTATGCCTTCGTGCCCTTCTCCGCCGGACCCAGGAGTTGCGTCGGTCAGTACAATACATAATGGAATCATACCAATCATTAAAAATGTTATGATTTCTGGTTCTAATTTGTATTTTCTCGTGCAGGCCGTAAATACGCCATGTTGAAGCTGAAGATCATCCTGTCCACCATTCTGAGGAACTTCCGCGTCCACTCCGACCTGAAGGAGGAGGACTTCAAGCTGCAAGCCGACATCATCCTCAAGCGTGCCGAAGGATTCAAGGTGCGCCTCTCCCCGCGCAAACCAACCAAAGCCTGCTAAATAATTACATGATTCCTAAATTTAATTATAATTTCTATGTAAATATGGACGCTTGGCTCTCGCATTTGATAAAACTGTGCAGATAGCACAGTTTAAAATAATTTTGTTACATATTGTTAATGTCAAGAAAGATGTTATTTCGGTGGCAGACCTTTTACACACGGGAAGGTATTGATGTCGGTGCAACTATTTGCATGTTTTGCTCAATAATATTTAAAAAAATCTGTAAGTTTAAGTACTTTGTAAATAGACATTTAAATTATACCCTTTTGTAGTTGTACGTTGTACGATGAATGAGACCAACAAATAAACTTTGTAATGAATATAATCTAGTATTTTATTTGTAAATTAACCTAAATTATTATAAAAATCAATATATCGGTGAGAAGGTAAGGTTTTGAAGAGTATGTAGGAAATACAGACTACTATTGTATGTCTAGTGCAGCTTTGCTGTCGATGGTACGAAGGTAGCTGCTATGAAGTTTACGGATATCGTGAATTGTGGATGTTCTACCAAGTGCTTCGTTGGAGAAGTCAAACATAGAAACGTGCACTAGCGACTTCTTGCACTCCACTTGAATCCTAGAAATAAATAAAGAGAAAAAATATCTAAGTACGAGGCATAGTAATTTACCTAAAGGATACAATGACATATCTACAATCCTGCTTAAACGATTACTATGTATCGAACAAAACACGAGACAAGCAAAAATAATTTTGAAAGTAGCATAATGTCTAACTACATTTCAAAACGTAACATCATAGTCTTATGCAGTAGTGAACAATAAAACGATACGTACCACAGTACATCTAGCGGAGTCCGCTTATGTGCGGGGCACATACACGGCAGGAAATCGTGATGACGTCGCTTGACCCACCAGCGCGCGTGCGACAGTTTCCATTCAATCGTTTTCATTTTAGCCACCGCACAGTCTCCGGCTTCCCTCAGCAAATTGAAGTAGGAAGCCATTAGTTCTTGACCTGGACGTTACAACATTTTTGTCAATAAAACAAACGACCTTTGTCTAATGCGTGAAATATGATTTTGAGTTTTATCTACGCGACAATTTGGATCCTGACGAGAACTGTTGTAGAGGTTTACCTGCAGAAATGGCACACATAAGTCTTGCTTGTTCAGCTTCCTCTTCGTACATTTCTTTCGTTTCACCCACGTATATAGCATCAAGGTCTTCATCCTGAACCTCATCTAAACCTATTATGTCTTCACTTTGCATCTGTTTTAACAAAGTGTTACAGTTTATTAAGCATTTACAAAATGTCACATGTCTAAAGCCCCGTATTCATGGTAAACTTTTGTTTATAAACACACTTGTACCAATATGTTGGCGAATTGTTGAAAATACTGCATGTTGCAGAGTTGATAACAAAAGACAAAGCACTTGTTTTCAGCAACATTATTGTTGCTCATCAACAATGTTGCTAAACAAAAGTTTATCAGGAATATGGGACTTAATAGCGTTAAGTATAATAGAGAAACAAGATATTTCCAAAAAAATGTGCTTCTTAGATACAACAGAACATACTGCCTGAAACCTAAATCCCATGAAGCAAAGAAACGCCTCAGCCAAGTGTTGCGTGCCCAACTCCGGGCGCTCTCTCCTCAGATGTAGCTCGCCAAGTAAGTGCAGGGCCCGTCCAAGCTGACGCCTCAAGCCATGTTCCATGGCAATGGCTCCCATCTCTGTTAGCAACTTGGCCGCAGCTTCATGTTCACCCAATCTGTATGAACAAGATAATCATTTATGCTCAAGGCACCGTGATTTTGGTCGGGTTATTGAGAATTTCCTAAATTCTGACATTCTTTAGTAGATTCTATCTTAGAAATTCCTCCTACAGGCACCACCAATCAACCATCAAAAAACTTAACTATCAAGAAATTGTAAATACTCAAATAAAGCTAAATATTCTATATAAAATTAAACATATTCTAAATTTAATGTATACTACCATTTACGATGTTCTACGTATGAATGCACTTATAAGTGCTAATTTTATTACAATCAGAAGCTTAATTATATCGCATTATATAGTTTTCTTGATTACTATAATTTGAATGATGACAGTTAAACTAGTTTAATTACCGTAGATTCAATATAAACAGGCTTGCAAATGTAATCAATATACTCGTCTATGGGTTTTTATAAATCGTGGAATATTCTGGTTCCGAGTACCAGCGACGGAATATTTCACATGCATTTACGTTCACATGCTATGTGAATAATGGCTAATGTTTTTATTACTACTGCTACTAGTAAAATATATCAAGTTATACCTACATATAAATATTGAAAAACAAAAAACAAGCGACATTTTTTATCGCAAATATTATTAACGCACAAATATGATACTGATTTCCTCGAGCAGTTATTACTTGATGTAATAACTAACCGAAAATACTCTGACCGGTAAATAATGAGTCGACACCATATCATTAAATACGAACTAATAAATTATCTACTATATTATAGTTTAGCAAAACACAAGTCAAGGTTCCTACCGTTGCATAACTGCAGCCAGGTGCATTCTAGCTTCGCAAAGCCCTTCTACGTTTTGGCTCCGCTCATGTATTTTGAACGCCCTCTCAAAAGTTTTCTGAGCGTTGTTCAAATTGTTCATCATGAGCTGACAAATGCCAATCTCAATTATCGCTTCTGCTGTTTTGCCAGTCTCCCCAGCTAAAATATTGCAAAAAAGAATGTAGAATTTAATTTAAGGAAGAATAAATAAGAATATATAACTTTATTTACGGAACATGTGTGGGTTCAAACTAAATATTTAGATTTATCGTAAACTTCTTAAAATATTTCCGTTGCCTTCATAGCAACCTTTATTTCTAGCCATGTAATCAATTCACATAATTTTTAGATCAAGAAATAAGCCCGAAAAACCGACCAAGTCAAAACAAACCAAAATATTAACCCAATTTATGCAATAGACTGGACTACCCAATATGTCGCAACTGAGCCTATAAACAATCAATTCAATATATCTAATAATCGAAGATGACTGACCATCTTTAGCTCTCCTCTCAGCCAAGCGTGCCAACCTTTCTGCTTTAGGAGTGTCCTCCTTCCTCACCGCTCTTGCTTTGTTGAGAAGTACTCTATGCAACTGAAGGGCAGTAGACCCAAACACTGTATCTGGAGGAGCCTCTTCTCCTTCCTCTTTCGGTTCGTACAAGAGCCAATTCTGTAGGATCACAAATAATAATTCAAGGACCAAATGATTTGTTAAATTACACAATTATTCTGAAAGTACAAAAGTCACCCAACCTTTCCGATGGCAGAATCTCGAACTTCTGTCAGCAACATAAATGGTTCCTCAGGATCTGCTCCAGGAACTAGAATGATTCGCAGTATTGCAATATTAAATTATGTATTATACTTTCTATGGGCCTTAGTTGCCTGATGTAAACAAATAAATAAATAAAAATTAATAAATAAAACAATTTAGCAGTGACACATTATTATGTAGAAGGGACTCTTACTACGTGGAAAATCCCCCTAAGTGGAAACTATGTTTTTTTTTCGGATAGAAATGTTGTTTTAAAAACTTACATTTATCCAACAGAAACTTTCCGTAGTGATATTTGCAGACAGCTTTCAGTCGACCGCCATCGACGAGATACTTGCTGGATACAGCAATAGCTAATTGATAGAATTTTTCAGCAAGCCACAAGATACCCTTTTCCTTTTCAGCATAGAACATTGCAAGGCCGAGTATGTGTTCGCACTCCTGCTTTATATTACCTGCATCATAAATCAACCATATCATTATCCTACAAAGAATAGCGCAGTTAAATATAATAGTTCTCCGGAGAACTGCTGTTCGAAGTACAAAGAAGTTTTAGTGATTTGTTATCGCCTACAAAAAGTGCCCTAAGGAGATGCCCAGTTGCTACACATCTGAAATTTTAAAGCGGACATGAGAAAGGTGTGATATGTAGATGTCATGACTCAATTTTTTTTGATACAAGTGCCTTTATTCGACACCTGAACGAAGCAGGTACTTGCAAAAGCTCCCCATTACTTTTTGATAAGCATAAACCGGTACTTACCCCTATCGCGTTGTTTTTCAGCCTTTTGCAGAATATCACATATATGTTCAAGATAATCGTCTCTTTTCCTGAGGTCCACTACAATTCCTATATCGTCCTGGCTGACCAGCTGTTTGTTATCGTAGATCAAGTCTTGCAGATATCCCGAAGAATCTGAATAACCAGCTTCTTTGAGTTCCAAAATCAGGCACTCGTATAAAGGAAATTTTCGCCTAAAACAAGGTCGAAAAACATTGAAGACTTATCATTTAACCTTCTGTGGTATTCACATAATTAAAAAAAAAAACAATACAGTATAGATATTAGTTTTACAATCACGCATACAAAATATTGTAATGGTCACTCAACTTCTGATGTAAGTCTGTATCATGTGGTTTGAAAGAAATATTGCAATACTTTTCAACACTACAATAAAATAGCTAGAGATCCGAAAGAGTTTTATACCGTCAACAAAATAAACAACTGCAGTAAAAGTAACAAACAATACCTTCGTATGCCGTTGGAATCGAGAATGGCTAAAGAGAACAGAGCTTTGCTACGAAAATTGTCCAAACTGTTTTTGGTCATACATGCCATCAACCTTGGCAAGGCTCGTTTCTTGGGAATCTCAGTCTGAGACATCATGATTTATTGATTTCACTCAAATAAAATTATTTGATTACAATAAAATATAATATAATTGATGATTGATTAAAAAGATGATATTTTTTCATTGAGAATATACATTTTGTCAAATATGACAGGATATTTTTACTTTTTAAATTTTGAAATACGTGACACAAACTAAGTTGTCACTGTTGAAAGATCTGTATCATGATTGTTTTGACATGAGATAGGTACTTGTATATAACCTTTTTGAATAGGTGAAATACTCGTCTACTAAGTATAGCTGCGCATAATGGATGCGAATCTATGTAGTAGATCGCAGACACACAAAGAAAATGGTGATAACTCACCATAAAGTTCAATAAACAAACCTTTTCGGAGACCCTAAATATTATACAATATAGACCTTGTTAGTTTTTATGAGTGGTCTCGTTAAATTTTATGTTAGATTCGGCAGTGTCTGACCTCCTGTATCCTAATAATTCACTGTGACTGGAGGGTCGGATAAGCCTACATGAAATAAACAGTCAGATGGCACCATTTCTCATAATGGTTGATGATAACAAGCTAACACAGTAGCCACAATCGCCGCCCTCCCATTATTTTGTGTACAAACTGTGGCTAACCCTCTTATCCTCAGTGGGTCAATTCGAAAGGACAGCATTTGAAACAACCACTAAATCTGTTTCACGGCCATCTGCATACTGTGGTCTCTCAGGTATAGGTACAGTTAAAATATATATCTTAAATATTGTTGTCAAAAGATAGAGCCCGAATATTATGAACTTCGTGTCGGGAAAAGTTAACACCGTATGTAGGTTCTTGGCCTACAGAAAGCTATTTAGAGAACATATTTTTAACCCACCTATTAAAACCATAGGTTGGTTAAGAACTAAGAATAAAAACATAACGAGTTAAATCTAATTTCTGTTACTACAACAGCAGTGGCAGTCTGTATGCACTATAACGATACCAACATCACGTATGTGTTGCAATTGCACTCATTACATTCTGAATGATCCATCGTCATAAGGCAATTCTACACACATTCACAATTTGCTGTTGTTAACATACTCGCCTCACAAATTAGGTATAAGTATTGTAATTATGAAATTCTTTGATGCACAAACTCAAACTCAAACTCAAAATATTTATTTGCATGTTAAGGTTGTATAGATCTTAAATATAGGTTTAGGTTCAGCTTAACGGCCTTTTGCAGGCGTTGCAAAAATGTGAGGGCTTATTGCTAAATTACTTATTGCTAACTTATATTCTAGACATAAACTTTTTATCAAAAACAAGTGCGTATTAGATGTAATGTGGTAGGTAGTATTAGGTGATGTATCTTTATTTCTTTATATTACATATTCATGTTTATTTATATATTATATATACCTATTGATTTTAGCTTTTTTTTATTATTTTTCGAAGTATTCTTTTATTGAGTAAAAACACCTTTTTATTAGGAATATTTTTAACTTTTTCTGAAATATTATTTCTTTATTTTCATTTTGTAGTTCTTTAGGTAATCTGTTAAATATTTTGACTGCCATGTAGTAGGGACTTTTGTTGAGCATTTTAATTCTAGATGGAGGTAAGTACAGTCTATTTTTATGACGGGTGTTTATATTGTGGGTGTCTTTAACTTTAATGAAGTCATTTTTATTTTTAAATACAAACAGGCATATGTCGTAAATGTATATGGATGGTAGGGTCAAGAGGTTATATTTGATAAAAAAAGGTCTACAGCTATCTTGGTTGTCTATTTGGGCTATGATTCCCAGCAGCCCAGTGTCTTGTTTTTCCTTAGGTGATCAAAACAATTTCATCATATAAGTTGCAATTTTTCTTTGGTGTTAACATGATTGTGTCCTATGGAGTTTCGTCTTTGTTGTATTTTTTTTTTTTTGTAAAAAAAAAATAATTTTTGTACTTATTATTTTTTTTTGTATTTATTTATTTACAGTTTGAAACCTAGTTTTAATTAAAGTATGTCGCACAAACACCTCATAAGATTAAGCAAACAAGGAAAAGATTATTTTGATGTAAAATATAATATTATCAATATTACTCAGGATCTCTTGGACTTTGGACATTTGTATATTTTTTTTAATAAAAATAATACCTTCGTAAAGATATTCGATCTAAAATCCTCTCGGCACGAATAGCTCGGATCCTAGCATGGTCTAAGCTAGCTCTGGTGTAGGTGGATACCAGCTTAGGTAAAGGACGACGCTTCTCTACCCCCAAAAGAATTTCTGTCGCCATTATTAGGATTAAGTATTGCTTACAAATTCACTTAACAAACGGATTCACTTAGGCACAAATTTACTTAAGCATACATTCACTTAGACGCGAATTTAGGTACTTAACAAATTAATGCGCAAATCTTATTAATTATATAACAATGAAAAATTTTAAACACTGATATCAAAGTATGACACAATGTCATCTATTAAAGATAAAATTCAATTCGAAAAAAGAGTATTAACACCACATTTAAATATTATTGCAGTTTTACTTCATTCTCTAACAGAACTGTAGGAATATGCCTCATATTATATGCAGACCGTTAACTTTTATTAAATGATTTTTATTTAGTATTGCACAAATAAAGCAAAAATATTACTGACGACAAAATATCTGAGAGACTCTTTCTTGAAAGGTCATCAACATAACTAGTGTTTGAACTCAAGTGAATCGTCTCATCTGTGGTTTCACAGTTTTATAAGTTTGGCATCAGAATTTCTGTTGCGAGCTCTCTTTACCGTCTTTGTATCCCTTTTCATACGTTTTATGAAAGCGTACCAGCTGTTTCCCCGCAGTTCCATCCACGTATCGAGACAACTATTACTATCTACCTAATATAATTTACCAGTTCTGTAGTTTTGGCGAGAAAACACGACGGATAGACAGACAGTTATTTTCGCACTTAGGTATATTATAGGTGTACGGTCACCTCAAAGGTTTAACACAGTATTTGCTATTGCTAGTTGATTGAATGTACATTGGATGCAACCTTGAAACGGGGTAACATTATCACGGCTGGAGACACACGACCCGTGACCCAAATGAAACAAATTACAGATGTTAGGCCGTCGTCACACATCTTTCGTAAATAACAGTCTTGTTGCTAGAAAAAAAGGGAATACGCCGAGACTATAACGATGTTAGTTATATGGTTTTGGACAGTCAAGACGGAACTACACTGAGAAATACTTCTAATATGTATCTCTGATGAAAAACGCCACCATTCAGAGAGCCTCGACTGTTGGCGGTATGACCATCAGACAGCACCAAGTGGGATATTCAAATACCTTGCTCGAAGATGGATAGTAGCATCTATGAAGCTAATAGATATGTGGTCCCCTGTTTGGGGGAGGCCTAAGACCAGCAGAGGACGTTTTTAGGCTACGACGACGACGATGAAATAGGCAGTGTGTTTGAACTTAACCTTTTAGGGGACGGTCTAGTCTGGCGCCAGAGAGTCGCGAGTCGCGCCACACGCGCCGGCAAACTAGCTCGATCAATTGTACCCTTGTCTCTCTAATCACCGCCATTACGATTTACAGTCGAAACAGATCACTGGCAAACAAAATAACGATTGCCTAATTTGGGAGGCCAAAAATAGACCAGAAAATGAAAAGTTTGGGGTAAAGTAGCAACTTATTTAATCTAATGAAAAGAAGCTATAGAAATAGAAAGATGAATATAGATAGTCACAATTAAATGCGATATAATCCTTTTTTGCAGGGATAACACACAAGAATATGTGTGTCAAAAATCAAACAAAAATCTCGTACAAATATAATATCGCAGTATTTAATTATAGGAATTCTTCATCAAACAATCACGGACACGGAGACAGCTGTCCGATTAACTAATAGTTAAACACATAATATTACTCTATTACTCTATTTGTAAATAAATGAATTACACACTAAAATCACACAAAAACCTATTATTTATTTTAGGGTTATCTGAAGTCGGGTATTTAACGTTTACTATCACGACTGTGAGTGCTTTTAGTAGTTGTAGGTTCACTAGACTTTATTTCAAGTTTTTCAGAAGTCTTTGGAACGATTGTCGTGATAGCTGGTGACACTTCAGGTTTACTAGCAGTACTGCTGGGAGCAGCTTCTTCACCATCAGTCCTTTCATCGTCACGATTTTCTTTATTCTTCTTTGCATTCTTTATTGCCAGCAGCATTTCTGCAATCAAACAACACTGTTAAATAAATCCTGTATATTGAGTGCCATGAAACAAAAATATTATTTACTACGGTTTCACCCCGGGGGAATTTCTTCCAGTACCAGGATTAAACATTTTCCCTGTTTACTCGGGAATTGTGTAGCTGTCGAACAAGCAATTTTACAACATTCAATAGTTTCACAGTCTTTAGGGTACAAACAAACAAAGAAATAAATAAAAGCTTGTAAAAAGTGCTTCCTCTCTATTATGTTAGTATAGATACCTAAATCAGGATGACCATTAGCCGTTGTGATTCTAGTAATCCTTGTTAGATCTTTTGACTATTGAACTAGAAAACCGCAACTAAGTCAGGATAATCTTAACCACATTAAGCTAGATTTATTGAAGTGGCTTTCATCCTTACTTGAGCAATTTTGTCTGCGACTAATCTAGTTCTTACAACAGCTGCCGAGTTTACTTAACACGAGTTAGACGATCTTACTGATTAATCATCTTTGAATTTTACATTGCATGTTCTAATTGTATACTTTCCTGCAATTATCTCTCTATGCTGAAAAGCTCATTAGCTCATCAATAAACAAAAAACACTTCGAATTATACCCGTGTCCTTTAAATGAAAGAGCATAAGAGTTCGTGGCTCATAAAGTAAAAACCTTTGTTCTACGCCCGTGTGAGTACAACTGGTATGACTTTTCATTTACCCCCTCAAAGACGTGAAGACGAGAGGGTTACTGTTATGGCCATGTGAGTAACAAATGTTACTTACCTCGTCGAAAATTCGCGGAAAGCGGCATTCTTCACCTTCTTAATTTAGCGTAGTATGATGAATGTTGTCACTAAATTAAACTCCATATCTTTTTGCATTACACACATGTTTCCAGCGATTCTATTTACTTCATATCGTTCATTTGAAGTCTAAATATACGAAATCACTAAAGGTATCACAGATACGCAGTTAAAATGTTCTACAACACTATATAATATCGTCCTAATTATAGTCGTCGGGCGCGACCGTTACTTTATCGGAATTACACAACTCGCAAGCTAGAATATAAATTTTCATTAAAAAATCATCAAAATTGAACATTTGAGTAGTAAACGTTATCTTTCTATGACTGAGTGGACTGAGAAAAGAAAACTTATAATGCATGTGTTACTCGATGCGCTACTGTGACATACGTCAGGCACTGTCTTATTCAAAATGATGAAGGTTGCTGAAATGAGATTCTATTCGATAACATTTTGCTGGCAAAGACCTCCCTATCTTCTCGACAAACTTCTCGATCCTTCGAATAAGCCCACCAGTCTTGATAGTAGGCATCCAGGTCATCCCGCGTCTCAATACCAAGGTGTCTACTGCAAAAGAGTAAACTCTTCAATAAAATAAAAATGTTCAAAAGAAAGACTTTTTGTGAGTAATTGAATTATCGTCACTCAACTGAAGTCCAAATTGATATTGACGTCCTAAATTAAAAGCGAATGTCTTTGGAATAATAAGCATTTTAAATAACTTCAACAAAAGTATCGTCTTTTCAATATCATTATTCCTAAAAACTTTTTATTCTTCTTTTCTTTTTAATTAAATGTATTTTTGGTATCAGCAACATTAAAAGCTTATTAAGCTAAGTATTACTGAATTGTTACTTAAAGTCTGCCTGAAATTAACGCAACTGAAACCTTATTAAGTCTTGCCAAAGCCTTGGATTAATAAGAATGAATGGACCTACCTACTTACGAATGAGACTAAATTTAAATAAATAGACGTTGACTTTGGATCCTGTAACGTTATTGTTTCATGTTCACGTAGGCAAGTTCATTGTTTTTAACATGATAAAAAAACGCACCTTGAACCTAAGTTTTGAAAACTTATCCTGATGAAGATGAAGTTCTTTTAACCCATTTCAATTAAAACCGACAGCACTCACGCATTTTGTAAACTGCAGATTTACTTATTCAGTAATCTACACAAAATCACCATCTGTTTAATTTTGACTAACGCAAAGATAAAACGCGTAAACATAATTAAAGCGTTAAGTCTACATTTCGTGGAACCTTATTTTGTACGGAATGTTGTCATAATTTGTCACGTTCACTTTTGTACCAGTGTACCAGTACTGTCCCAAGGCGTTGCAATTTGTCTTCATTATCATTTTCCAAATCAGTCGGGACATCAATCTTCTTGTATACACTTCTCATAAGCGAGAAGAGTTTCTGTTTGATCTTTTACATGAATGTCTAGTGATGCAACGGTAATTTTCACGCACCTACAGACTTTTACTTACCTATTTTTAATTTATTCATTTACATAGCCAAGCCAACAAGCTTTTTGATTCCAAATATTAGGCCACTAAATCGCAAGTCTTTAAAACATGAAGTCGCGTTTTGAACTAGAAACTGAAGGAAAGATTCGAAAGTCAGAATTTGGTCTGATCTAAGGGGGAAACTCAATAATAGATGCACCTGTTGACCTTATGATTTAAATTGTAATCAGTTACTATCTAGGTACTTCATATGAGTGATCGAGTGACCTGTTTGAGTAGAAACTGGAATGCCATTTTCTTATAATATTGTACGTCACGCCACTCATTCTCCGTTATCCGTACAAATTGTCGGGACATGGTATCCCGCCCGGCTGCTATCCTAATCCCATCGAAGACAGGTAATAAGAACACACACGCTTCACTTGTTTCAAATGAAGTTCTATCAACAAGACTTAAGTTAGATGTACAAGATCCTCTTACCAACTTAGTTGATAACAATATTTTATCTTCGTTTTCTGACCTTACATTCTTATGCGACCGTACCATCAGTTACAAAATAAACATCTTTCGATATCAATAACTTTTCTTTTTTGTACTAAAACACGACAAAATACAAAAAAAAAGTATCTATAAAACTTATTTAACTATAAGTTGACAAAGTTTGCGCACTGGATAAAATTCATTCCTGTATTAAAATCCCATGTAAGTAAGGTAACCACGGGAAAACTGCTAGTGAATAATATTTTCCATCTGCGATACAACTCAATGAGGAAAATAAATAACTTAACCCAATCTCTTCTACAACAATCCCAGCTAAAAAGTATTTCCATTGTAAATTCAGTCCAAACAATAAAACATGTACCGTTTACGAGTATAAAGTTTTCAGTCGGCCAGTGACACAGTACTGAAAGCCGACACGAAGCGCGCGTGGCGTGTCGGCTAGCTAATACAAAAACCACAACTGCATTGCGAGCCACTGACGTAAATTAAACCTCTAAAGCTGTTAGTACATAAGCTGGGCTATTTATAGCTTTATCCTGTCATTTCAGGAATCAGAATATAGGTCGCACGAAGACAATATAACGTAATGTCCTCTTAGAAGCTGCCAAGAGTCGCATAGCCTTAATGGTTAGTCTTGCAGATTTATCCATTGTTTGAATTTACACAGTATTTCAGGCCGGAAAACTCTCTCATATTTCTTTCACCAACAAGCCTACTTATACCTACGATTATACACAACAAAGCTTGGCGATAATTTAATTTGAAATTATAATACAATTTTATTATAATAATATTTGAAAACACATTTTCTATCCATATAGCTATATACATAACTACACCCAGGTAAGGCAAGAACAAGGAACAGTTTCATCGGATTTCATTCCCACGTGTCAGTTTATTGTGACACGACCCCCAAGTTTGCGTGGTAATGTTCCGGATAAAGTGACAATTACCGTGCTTATTGCCGGCCATTATGGCTACTCTAGCCACGTTAAGGGGAAGTGAATATACTTGCACTAAAGATAGTCTTACTAAGCTTGGCTTCAGCTTAGTTCTCTAGTGAACTAAGTAGCTGCGCAAAGAGATTCTAGCTTTAATTCATTCTGTTTACCCGATTGCAGCGTTTGCGTTTCTCAAACACAGACGATTGCTTGGAGAACTAATAATTTAATTCTAGTGTTAGAATAACTCTGAGCAACTGTTCAATATGTAGCAAATTGCCTTTAATAAAAATTAGTTTGAACAAGCTTAACAATACGAAGTTAGAGAACAATAAATGTTCTTTACTACACGTGCTACAAAAATAAAAGCTATTTCACGTATGCCAAGAAGCAAGCTTTTAAACTAAAGGTGGAGCTACACTAACAATCTTGGAATAACTTTAACGTAAGCCTCGCGACTAACCTATTCGTAACACGGTCATGTATCCCCAGTACAATCGCAACAGAAGTTATGCAAATGAGCTTGAAAGATATTTTCTACGATACTAAAACTAACACACTATAAACCTTATCTGATAGTTAGTTACCTTAAATATGCAAGACTGTTAATCAGTTGGATATATGTAAATGTTTCAGGGTTTTGCAGAAGAAATAAAGTACAATATTCATAAGCTACTACTATAAAACAAAAGAGTGTGTTGTTTGTTTGATTGAATACGATAATCTTGGGAAATGAGGTCACATTTAAAAAATGTATCTGTGTTAGATAGCCTTTTTATCCTAGTGAGGGTTGTGTAACCCGTTACGCAAATGAAATCTCGCCAGTCGAATAATACGTACATTTTCTTCAGCTATACTTATTATTATGCATTCCTCATTTATAGATAAAAACTCTTGACGTCATGCCCAAGACTGGTCTGGATATCAGACGTCACTGGGATTTTCTGTAAGTGCTCAACTTGAGTTTAATTATGTAAGAGGAGCAACAAAAGTACGCCCAACAGGATGTTGTGTTACGACCTCTTACAACGAATGACTTTATTACCTTGATTGACATTTGAGTACACAACTATTACCTTTTGTATATTGTAGGTACGCTCTCTTTGCATTACAATTGTCGTATCTGAACTTTATCTTGATATAAGCTACCATTATCAATAAAAAATATCTTTACATTTACGTTGGTATATTATTTAAGCTTTGCTTATTCCGTCTATGGCTTCAGCAATAAAAGTTATAATTTATCATTAGTCTGATTAATGTAGTGAAAGTTTTTCTCATCATTCATTCATGAATAAATAAGAACTTTAGGGTAGCCAATTCAAACCATCCAATCGAATTTCGCGAATAAAGTTTCAAGAGGGATAGATAGATGCGGGTAATTTCAAGAACTTTTTTTCAGCTTTGATTTGACAAGCTGAAATATTATCATTTCCATACATATTACTGGATTATCGTTTATATAGATTTGTATATTGGTTGACGATTTTTCGCTAAATTGGTTTCTGGAATACGATACGAGTCGTTAAGCTCTGAAACGAGGACAGTGGAGGAACGTTATATTGTGTTGGCAGGAAGACGCACATAAATTTTCGATGTTGGAACTTTTGTGTGAATTACCGTCCATGCAGTGGACTATTGGACATATACTACAGTTACGTAAGAAACTCATGTTTTATTTCATGTCCTGTTTTATGGATACTGTAGTGTCAAAGGACGAACTATATTTTAGTTCGTTTAATGGTAGCTATTTGCTCTTTATTGCAATAAATATCGACAGTAAACAATTTATTATTTCATGATTACTGAAAAAATCACATCTGTCTGAAAATTACTTACTTTTGCGTCACCAAAAGATTTCGCAGGAATAAATATATTACTGATTCAAATAAATCACTCGCATTGTCATAGTCCTTTGATTTATACAACAAAACGTAGGGAACAAGCTAACCCTTTCCCGATACTAATACCGAGTCCTATCAACACGTGACTCGTTGTCTGAAGACACGTATCTTTTACAATTCCTAAGAGAACAGCCACCATCTATCCTTCAATCCCTCATGTATGTTTTATACAGAAATCCTTTTTGTGCCAATCGTCAGACCAGATTAGAGTAGGTACGTTTAGAAATCTTGCAATATTGCTAGCTTTTTCGTAACAAGAATTTCAGTTAGGGTCAATCAAAATAACTGAAATTGCTTGATGAATTGACACGAAGGTATTTTCACAAATAAATTAGTCCCATTTCTTACTGAGAAATCAGATCATGTAACAAAACTTTTATTTTAAATCTAGCTTACAAAACATAATATAAAGCTCGGTTTAAAATAGTTCATATTTTACCTCCTGAAATTTAAAACAAGGAACTTGCTTTTGCGCGCAGCCGTGTATTCATTAACAAAGAAACCTGCGTCCTCACAGTATGGTAGTTTTCAAATTGTAATAACGTGGCGTCAAGTTCTCATAAAGGAGGACTAACGAAGACGAGCAAACGGTCTTGCAAGCTGTAATTAAAACCAGCTGTATTTTCATAAAAGCTCCACTACAACATATGAATGAGCCATGCCATTTTGAATAACACGTTCCCCCAAATTCATTAATCTGAACAAACCCACAAAAAATGGGTTCCTATACCAACATGTTTTTATAACATTTCAATTTAACGGGTTCACAGTGCAAATATTCCATTAATATTACAACCCCAGTTCAATTTACGGCAGGATAAACGATTAATTGTGTTATCGGCTTGCAATACCGCACCAGACCGCACCCTATATAATGCAAATGACTCCTGGCTTATAATCTAAGTTGTGTAAACGTGCTCGCTTTATCAATGGACTCTTCCTCCTGTGAGGCTTAACTTATGATACCTATATAATAATATGAGATACGAGTATCTTCTACAAAACCAAATAAAAGTATGAGCTGCTTAGAGATTTCACAAGAATGAATGAAAAGAGCTTAGCCCTTAATGTAGGTTACATTTGGGTTAACCCATAAATGTAAACACGAGAAGTAACCGCAATAAAACTGAAACAAAGACGCGAGAGTAAAATTTATATCGAAAGTTTCCAAGCACTCTAACGTAGGTACATTGTAAACTATTATACGTATTTATTTCTAAAAGAAACTTTTAAGACTTGTCTTATATACAGAGAGTTTAGTCGAAAAAGTTGAAAAGCATACATATTTTATTTTGGGGGATTAATGTCATCAATCACTTTGCACATCCAGACAACATTAAGGACTTCAATAACCACAAATCTTTAAAAAAAACTAGCCTAAGAAAATATATTATAGCATGTACAGTCCAAAGTACAATTTATATCAACAATAATAAGTAAAAATGTTACGTGACCAGTCCAACCAATGCGCGTATTAAGTAGAGTGTCCACACAGATAAACCTCACATAGAACTGGGCTGGGCCAACATTATATTTTAGGAAAAGACGAATGTCCTTGCAATTAGATAATATTGTAGGGGATGAAGATTAATAGGTACATGTCACGACAGAACAGACCATTATCCCGTGATATGTGGTTACATGTCGTAACATCGTGTAGAACTAAATCACGAAAAAGAAAATAGATACTCATAATGTTTTTGGGTTCATTAGGTACTAAGTATCTATTAGAGATGAAATAAAAGTATTCAACGGAGTATTCATTGACCAATTAGAAGCAAATGTTTAAGCGGCTCATACATTCGTTGCTTGTTTTGTTTCTCACATATGTTTTTATTATCACACAGCCCATCACAAACCAAAGGATTTTATTTATACTGCTATGTAATATTGACTCATAAATAAACAGTCATTAAGTGCAAATTCCTTTAACCACAATATATACTGCATAGTAGCGAGTACTCGTATAATTAAAGGGAACTTGCTTTTTATAACACTATTTCATAAACATCCGTTACAGCGAAAAGCTTTCTAAACTTTGAAGCTTTAGCACAGCGACAAAATTGCTATTCAGTGCAAAATTATGAGCGCAAAATAGCAAATAAACAGTATTTGGTATTTTCAAATTATGGCATAATAGAGCCATAAAGGGAGGGTATATTTAGACTTAATAAAATCGCAAAAGATATCATGCCGGAAAGCTTTTTTGGTAGTAACCTTCCCACTGAACCTAGTACCAGTACCTAGTCCATTGAAAAGTTGTGTATTTCTTTGTCTGGGTGCAAAATTCATTTTTCGCTGTCATTATTGCCCATCGTAAATTACATGACGAACTAACCGAAAATACAGTCTTCTTTTATTCGAAACTGACGGTACGAAAGTTAATTTTCACGCACAGAATCAACTTTTGATTAATGGTTTTACTATGCGGATATTTCAAGTGTTTTATTATGAACTTAAACGATGTGGGGATTTTATAACCACGCTTTATAAACTGGCTTCAGGTTAAAGTTCAATGCTCGGACGCCACCACAACTATAAAATTGGAAACATGATAAGCAATATTGTTTTGATACCTCTATATATTGCCAGTCACCGTTATTCGATTTTGAACATTTTCATATCACTTTTTATATGGAGGACGTGTTATCTTTACTGAATTTTGAAATTGATAGTAAAGGAAAACTCATATGTATTCATACGTTGAGGACGGTTTTGCGGTAGTAAGCAAGTGATCGGGAGTGTGCAAAATAGTCCGGTCACATTTGAGTCACATCGAAAGATTAATTTAGAAATCGGTAAAAATATCTTAAACAAAACTTTTGCCTTTCTTTTGCCTTTCAAAGCAAAAGTAACGAACAACCTAATGAAATATGTGTCTGGATATACCGTTTGTTTAAAAGGTTACAAAGATTTTCAAATATGCAAAAATATGGGTTCCCATTTTATGAAAACAAGATAGGTTTTTCTCATCTCAAAGAGGAGAGGTCGCGAGCGGAAATGAAATTTCCTTTGACAAACAAATGCGAAACATTTGGAGCTAAACTGTGTACAGCAACATGTAAATGTCGTCTTCAAGCAGAACTGCATACAAATACGTACATTTTCTGAAAACTAAATAATTCGCCTTTGAAATATCGTTAGGTATTGGTCTACAGTAGATACAAGTTTGAAAAATATTAGTAACAGAACCCATGTAAAAATTACAATATTCAAAACTATATATATAATAGTAACTATATATTCAATACTTGGTATCAAAATATACTTGGTTCACTACCATTGAATGAAACATTTTATATCCGCATAGCAAAAACGCAAACAGTTACGTTGCTAGTAAAAATATTACAGGAACACGCATGCATTTCAAATAAATTCAAAGTGGGTAAACTATAACATGTTGTTCGATATCATACTTCCTACTAAGTATGGAGGTATTACTTAATATTTAATTATGTTCTAAATCACGGTAGCGCCTGCATGAGGTATTTAAAGCATTTTGCATTGCATGTGCCATTCAACTTTGTGGCACCTACAGAAAAATAAACTATAAAACGCTAGAACTACGCTTAATATGGGTGCATGTTATTTCTTAGGAAAAAATATATTATACTAAGTGCTTATAATATTAAACTTACACTACTGCTATAGGTTATGTTTTCAGGGAAAAGGCTAATACTAAAAGGTTTATCATGATCTTCATACAACCTAAATATCGGCTTATTTCTTCTGTTTCTTAAATTAAAGACGAAGTAAAACGGTATTTTATTTATTTCGCTGAAGAATACCGTATAATATTACAGCGACCTCATTTAATGTTCTGTCTGAAACCGTGGTCTGAAATGATAAATGTAGACAACCATTGGAAACTTTCACGGTTAAAAGTCATTATATAAATAATGTTTATTCTGGTATTCATTAAGGTATTTTATTAACGCAATTCAAGCCTTTTAAGTAAAACGTTTTTATCACCTCTGTATCTATATTTTTCAGATTTATTTTATTCAAAGGAGCTTTGCGTTCTTTATTTTTTTACCAAAAATATGAAAAGCTATAAAAACAATTCCTTTTCATTCTAAACAATAAACTTACATATAACACAAACTTCGCATGTTTATGAAATACTTATTTAGGTACTCGATTGGCCCAGCTAATCAATTTCCACACTTAAGCAAGTCTTGTTTGTTTCTTAGATCATTCCGTGAGATTAGTCCTAACATAGTTAGGCTAAATGCTGACCTTCACCCTACAAATAACTTGGCAGCCGGCTAGTATGTCTATAAAATACAGTCCAGACAAAATGTGTAGACAGTCTCCAAACCCAAAATATTATGCTTAATAACTTTAACTAGTTGGCTTTATGTTTATCAACTATACTGCTAATTGTTGGAAAATGCCAAAGTTGCTTGTTATTTTTTGTTGTGTTTATTTTAATTGAGCTTGACTTAATATTTACTCGCTTTTAAATAAAAAAAACTATTTTTCGCATCAAAATCGGTTCAGCTAAATGTGAAATAATAGCGAACAAATATACGTAGGTACATAGAGGTCGACTGAAAACCTCCTTTTTGAAGTCGGATAACAAATTTCAATTTACATAAAAAAACATCGTGAATCCATAACTCGTTCCGATCAGTTCCTATCATGATCATCATGTTATATAACCTCTTTTGTCACGCGAAGAGGAAAAGGGGCAGGATATTCTCATCCCAATTTATTCGGGGTCAGCGCAACATGTATTTTTCTTCAATAAATCTCTACGAAGTCGTGATCTCGGCATCCACCTCTCTCTTGCCACAATCCATCCATTTCTTCTTCAGTGTTATTTTATTCTAGTCTTGTTATGCGATGTGAATAGCGAGTTTTGTTTTTTTGAAAATTAACCCTAATAATGAGATCCTTCATACAATATTTTACAATAATCTGGTAGCAAAATAACTAAATAATCTTTTCACGTGTGATACAGTTTATTTCATAAAACACAAACATAAACTTAATTATAAGCATTGACTGACGAAGGACGCATTAGGACTGATTAGAGGCATGTTTTCAGTTTATGTGTGGGACGTGATATTACTGAAATTAATTTTATCTTCTGATATAATGTAAATAGTGAACCAGCAAACAAGATAGATTAAAATATAAACCACAGACTGCCTAAAGTGTTTTTTTTGGCATAACATCAACCTTCGGAATCATTCGGTACCTTTTGTTAGTCTTCACTTACATTAATTAATACTTGACCAAAAATATGTAGTTCATAATGTTACAAAAGGAACAAAAACTTACCCACACGAAACATAGTTTTTCCTCTCCACATATTGAGGAAAACTCATAACAACGAAGCACCCTATGCGGCCACGTAAAAGGGAAACTTTAACTAAGCTAGTAACAAAGTTCCCACAATCTTAGCATGATAGTTTTCAGCGTTTACAAGTTCATAATTAAATTGGAAACTTTTGCTTTGACACCCGCTGTTACCATAATATAAAATGTACAAGAAAATTACATTGCAAACCAAGACGTGGAGACGACGACCGAAATGTTAAATTAAGTCTTATAATCAAGGTTTTAATACACTCCTGTAGCTGAAACCATGTGGCTTCCAGACTTTGTACCTAATAAAAACTAATTTTCATGCCGCTGGCAGCTCTGCGTATTTTACTATTACTCTGGGATATACGTATTTGAACAATTCATTACTTGATAAAGTTTGGAAATGTACTAAAATCTTATGAATGCTACATTAGACTAATTTATGAAAAATGGTCTCTTTGTAGCTTTTGCTTTAATGTATGTACCCAATTTGAAGGGTAACATTTCCCTAACTTCGTTGACTTTTCATTGGTCAATGTTATACTTAAAATTTTCTTTTGGTATTAGGAGCAAGCAATTGTTGTTACAATAATATAGGCAATAACAATTCCCTAGTCGAACGACTAAGCCGAATGGGGTGTTGACTGCCGATCGAAAGGTCACGAGGTCGAATCCTGCTCCATTTAATCAGGGACACTCCAGCAACAGCATAATATTTTGTTAGTCTATTGAGAACAATGAAAACACGAATATGTAAAATCATATTGGTTAAACTTAGATCCATTTAGAATTCCAATTTCAATTGAATTCCCCACGAGAATGCAATTTCAAACTTCTGAAACTGTTTTACGTTATAAATGTGTAGCAATGAGAAGCATAATTTTCCTTTTAGCATTGAAACATAAAATACTTTGAAAACCACTACAAAAACACTACCTAAATGTAGCAATCGATACTTGATGATATTACAGCCATTATTTGTATAAGCGAATGTTTACAAGAACATCTCGAAGATAGCTGAGTTTACGCAACGGGATGATACTGAGCAGGGATTCGACGGGATTCGAAGCTGAGAATTCCCAATGTGACGTCAGTTTATTTTATTTCATATGTGAGATATCTTAGCTTTGTTTATGAAGTCACTTGCCGCTTGTAGTTCGCGCATCGAATGCTTATTTGTCTGCCAATAAAAGGGCGCGCAAAATGTGAAATTGTTCAGCCGGCAATAATTTTTCTGAGCGTAGTATAAAAACAAACTTTTCCTGAGCGGTCTTTGATAACTTATGTTTTTTGTGAGAGCAACCTTCTCCTATAGTAAGGCTGAAGTGTTAATGCCTCGACCCTGGCACATATTGCAAATTATCTTTTGATAAGGTTTTTGTGAACAAAGTTGGGGTCAAAATACACAACATGTGAGCACATGGGCTCTTTTTATTAGTACATACCACGCACATAAATAGACTTATTTAAGGATTAAAACCGACCACATTTGGTGAAGCGCTGATACGTAGAATGGCATTCACGCCGGCTCCAACGTTATATTAAATCTTTCTTTTAGTCACAACACATGTGTTTACGACAACAAACACGGGTCGCCCATAAATTTTTAATTAACTTCGCCAACGTTTTTTTATCATTTTACGACAAGTTTGCAAACGTGATGTTTATGCGAATATTTATTTTAATTAAACTGAATGTTCCGAGCAATGCTGAATGTGAATCGTTAAAACTGCTCGCTTTTAAAATGGTTCGTACAGAATTTCTTCCGGTATGAACAGAATTTCTGAGAAGTTAGTCCCGTATTCAGATATTCATAGGATTTAAATTACTGTTATATCGTGCTAGCGGAAAGGCAAGCTTTTTAAGTTAGAGAAGTATAGATCAAACAGTATACTAAGTGCTTTATAAACCTGTAATACCTATACGATCGAAGGATTCTTTATATAATCAATAGATACTCTGGAGATGTTTTTCTTTATCGGAATGACATTATGTACTAAAGTTCTGCCATTAAAACACTCAAGCCTCGCTGCACTGTACACGCGCTATTAATAAAACAAAAACAACATTCCGCTGTACAAACGTATCCGGACATGTGGTTTAATTACAAATCCCGCTCGTCGTGTGTACTCGGTGACAATTACGGCAATTTAGTCACGCCCTTGTTAATTACTCGGACGCACCTATCTATCACCATGCGAGTTAATCGACGCACATCACACGGCTGGCCTGATGAAAACTGAGATATGTAGCGAAACATGATCAGCGTGAAATTGCTGAATACAAACTGGTTGTTTTAATATGCATTTGTTTTGCGGAAAAAAATTGTTACGGCCTTCACCAATACAAAACAGTAAACGTAATCTAATAACATTCCTCATATGAAGAATATAATAACGGCGCAAAAAGCTCATCCTAATCTCTGAAGCCCTGTCATTCAATAATATAAAAAGTTGGAGAAACAGCGCTCTGTAATACTCAATGATGTTGTCAAAAAGCTTATTTAATTAATAGAAGAATGTTTAGGAGGTTATGATCCCCCATAAAAATGCTTGGACGACACTTTCCTTTAGGCTAAAACTATTCTTTAAACTGTTTACGAGGGCTTAGACATCTGTTGATGGCTGTCGATAAATCAAAGATTTTACTGCTTTTCACAATGGCCATTTGGCCAGTTTTATTTTACCATTATTTTACTACTGTCTGTCAGAAGAGACGGCGTGCCTACTTTAGGATTCTTTGCTATTTGGCGCATCGGTAACTACTACCGCATTCATGACCTACATAAGAATTGAGAATACCTTGTTCCGCAACATCGGGAATACGTTTCGAAATGTATATCTAAAGAATGCTCCACCTAAATTATATTAAAAATGAAACAAGGAGAAAAGTATTATTCTCTCGAGGCTGAAAGTATACGGACGGCAAAACAATGGAATAGTACGAAACGATAATATTTGAGTATCATTTTCCTGCTACCACTTGGAAAGGTTATTGTTCTGGTAATTTAATATCAAAATGTTAGACTCTTTGAACGATTAACTATGCTTTAAGTGAACAAGTTTATGACTTCACGCTTTTTAGACGGGAAATTGAATGGATTCTACAGAATGGCAGAATTTCAGATCTTCCGGCGTTTGTGTAATGTATAAAGTTTTTAGAATACTCTTAAGCTTGAATCACAAACAAGACCATCAAATAAAACACAAGAAGACTATCTAAAACATTTATTTACTTCATCTAATTACAAATAGTGCTGTGCTATACGTGCGCTATAAATCTTAAGTGTTTAATTAAAACTTGTTAAGCATAGTAAATCTTCTCATTCAGGGTGATACATAGTTTTCAGAAGAGCGAAGTAAGACCACGACTTACTTAATATCTGTAAAAAAACATTACATACCTTTTTATAAAGTATCAAATCTTACAAAATGAATGAATAATTAAATCGGTTTACATACACTGGCAAAAGCCGACAAATTCATTTTGAAAAATCCGTTCGCGGTTAATGCACAGGGCTTTTGGGCTCTGGAAAAAAACAAAAACAGATTCAGTAAAAATGGCAATTATATAAAACTAAAAAGTAGCATGTACTTAGTACCTGATGATAACTATGAGAAATCCCTTCCTGTCTGCTGCAGGTATATTGTACCATAGACTGTTATAAATGGAGGTGCTTACTTCCATGCTCTGAAAATTAATAATACATATACTATTATCTTTATTTCCATGCTCGAAATAAAAGAAATATCACTAAGAAATCAGAATTGATTGAGATCATAAGGTAGCCGTATCCCCGTATAACCTACCATAGGCTCCATGTTTTTTCAAAGGAACATTCTCGTCTTCACGAATGTATGAGATAAGTATTATGTGTTGTAATTTATATCTTATGGTTAGGGATAAATAGTTCAGCTACTTACAGATCTCATTATAGTATCGCCATAATAGCAATACAAGAATATTTGCATCAAGCCGAAAATTAAAAACGCCGTGAAAGATGCCATCATCACAATATTATCGACCACCTGTGTGAAAAACAAGATGTTAACTTGCTATAAAGTTAAAACAACAGTTAAAAGAGTTAAGAAAAACTGTTACCAAAACGTTGAATCCAGTAACACATATAATAACTGAACTAGTCAATGCGTTAAATAATATCGATTTTGAAAATATCTTCTCGAGCAAATTGACGCACCTGGAACATATAGATAAGTACATAATTATATTACTTGACATTCCGTTTGGGGGTAGGCTTCAGCCTAGAAGGTATTCAACCTTCCTTGGTTCATCTTAGGTCAAGGGTCACGCATACATTTTCACAAATGTACTCTTTTTTCTGCAGGTGACTGCGTAAGCGCTTTCGGTCGTCACTTTTGCACATATAATCGTCAGCTGTGGTGGGCGACGAAATTACATATTTAGGTTAAGTATTCTCAAAAAGTAGTGATACCCACCGCATCAATTCAATGTGGCGAACAGCAAGTTTTTTGAATTTTGTTTTATCATATCTAGGTGATTCTTCAGTGACAATTCTCTCCATGTCGTTATTTAGTAGTGAAAACTGTATGTGAATAAAGGTACAGCAAGTGAAGAAAAAGCAGTCGGGTCCGTACACCATGATCATGGCAATTACTGCTAAAAGAAAAAAAAATAAAAGTTGATATGTGTACTATAAAAGGTTTTTTGAAATACACAATTTGTTAGTAATATATTTTTCATTCAAATATTTTTACATCAGAATCCAATAAAACTTTAAAATACACACAACGTATGAGAAACAGAATGTACCTAATCAAAAATAACAAATACGTACCTGAGTATACTTGATGGAAGTATACCCAAGGATAAATCCGTAAATCAAATTCATTGAACGGATAATAAGCTATAAACGGCATTTCCAACTTAACTTCATCGGTTTTAAAATAATGCGGTATAATAATAAATGCAGGAGCCAATGCGAACATTAACAAACCCAGTACAATCACGTAACTTATCTTTTTTGAAATACTCGTTAGTATCAAAACATGTTTGTCAATTAAGTTCTTTCTGACGCGATGTTCCTTTTCTTCAACTTGCATTTGATTCAACAACAAACTTCTCATTGTAACAATGAATTCATTGTTATGTCGACCGTAGTATAAAAGCGATAAAGTTTTAAAGTTACTTATTAAGCAAAGAATAAGGCAGGGAATCAAACGTGTTATTTCCACGAAACTTTTCCCCGTGATGACAGCTTCTAAAACCCAGAGCACTTGGGCGACAACCTCGAGGTTCAAAGAGAAAAGGTGTGCAAAATAAAGTCGGTGGCTTCGAGAACGTTCTACAAAAGTTTTGTTCGTGTCTTTACTCTCCAGATGCAAACCGAGGAACTTCAAATAAAGGTTTACACTTCTTAAACATTTATCAAATTGCTCGAGCATTTTTGTGGACTCTGTCTTTTATGATTCAGGCACTTCAACCCTTCAAACCTCCGTGACGAAAACTTTCTACTATTTTTCTTACAGTTTCAAGTTTTTAATTCCGGAGTATGAAAGGTATAAATTAACATTAAAAGGTGTTTTCATTTACTGTGTAGTATTCTTTAAGTTCTTACGATCTGAAACTTGGAACTAGAGTAAATATACATAGGGCTTTAGTTATTATTATTATGTGCGAGTGTGTTCAATTACGCCTACATTTACAATCCTTGTATCATATAGCTTACAGGTTTTAATTAATTAAGAATTTCTACTTTATTACTGCCTTCATTCATTACATCTCTGTGCATTTTTAATTTTACATCAATGTAAAACAAAAACTTTATTTGCTCGCAAGATTTGCAACTGATAACATTATGAAGCACTCTATTCAAATAAATCATACTGTACACAAGTTATTAAAAACGTGTGGAAGTGCTTTTAAAATTGTAAATAGCAGCTTCGCGGATAATTACACACGAGCTCGTCTGTATGGGGGAAACAGTATGCAATATATAATTTAAGCCGACGTTAAGTACGGGTCGCGAGAGATTGATGAGTACTTCCGAACGTGTATAAAACTGCTAATAATTAGAAGAAATTGTTTGTGTTTTTTAGTGTTAGTTATTATTTTAGTTGCATGAACTATATTTTCTTTTTATCTGTAGTTTTTTTTTTCAGTATGGGTATGTTGGCTTTTGGAGTGGTTTATTTCCTTTGTACAATGTAGGTAACTTTTCTTGTGAATAAAACGGATTCAATATATTTTATTTCTTCTAGGTTGTGCTAAACGACTATTTGTGGTACATCTGTCTGAGTAGAGCAAAGTAAGACCAAGAAGTACTCAATATCTGAAAAGAAATAAATTATTTTACTATCTTCGGTAATAATAACAATTTCATAGCCGGAGAATAGGCTTCCTTATGTAAATATCTTACCCGAGTAAATGCTGTTAAATTAATATCGGTAAAGCCGTAAGCTGATAGCCTGCAAGGCTTTTGAGACCTGGAATTAATTAAAAATACAATGTAAAATATAGCATGTATTGCTATGCTCTATATATTTTCTGTTTAGTGAATAAAAGACAATAACTGTTAGTCTAATGTCCCATAAAAGTTAATTACATAGCTAAAAGTTTATGTGACTCGTTAGCTACTGGTATCTAGTAAATTACTGTTAAGTTGATAATATCCATAAAACTATGCATAAAAACATTCTAACTATTACTTTAACTTCCAAATATTTATATCTACAATTTCCTAATAATGTTTTACTAACCGAAGTAAAACAATCAAAAGATATTTTCTCTCAGGCGCTCCTGTTTTGTACCAGCGACTGTTGTAAACAGCATCGCCTACTCCAATGCTCTGGAAATAACAAAACGTTAGAACAGAAACTAGAACAAAAACTGATATAAGTTACGTGCACTTACAGATCTCATCACGTAATCGCCGTAGTAACAATAGAAGAACACTTGGAGCAAGCCAAATGTGAGGAACGAGGTGAAAGGCGCCATTAGAGCTAGGTTTTCGATAACCTAGAATAAAATGTGCTGTAGTAAGACATTCAAACAAAAAAGTATAATCATAAGTTTCAATATCTTCATGTTTTACCATCAAATTAAATCCAGTAGCACAAATGATCAAGGAACTAGTGACAACATTGAATAAAGTTGAACGCGAATATGTGATCTCCAATAAATTCACGCATCTGAAAAATTGTTTGCACATTTTCATATTTAACTAATAGTGAATCGTAAAACTAATAATGAACTAGCGGAAAAATAAATAAGTGGATCCATGAAAAAGTTTGGGTCAAAATAAATAAATTAGCAAAAGCGGCGACGAAGTTCTGACTCCATTTGGCAATGTTCCATAGAGTCTCAAAAAAATGAGGATTTAAATAAATGTCCGGACGAACTGAGAGTACCAATTTTTACTGTCAACATGCAGATAATTTTAAACCGATTTTATTTAGGTAGCGCAAGAGATTCTTAAATGCATTCTTACTGCACAAAGAGTGCAGTGAGAAGATTTTAAAAATAAAGTGCATGACTATTACAGTATACAAGGTGTCTGATGATTTTTCCACGAGCTTCCACAGGGTGGTCAAAGTATGATAACAATATCTACCTAACTACTAAGCAAGTAAAGGTGACTAGGAGATTTTCTCTATCATACAAACCTTATCAGTTCTCGATGGTCGTTAACAAGTTGCACCAACTCCGCCTTAAATGTATCAGTTGTAATATCTGGTCGATTCCTAGCGTCCACTTTAACAATCTCCTTTAAATTGTTTTGTAGTATCCGAAATTGAATGTGAATAAATGTACAGCAAGTAAAGAAGAAACAATCTGGTCCATAAACGGAGAAAACGCATACCCAGGCTAAAAATAAACATTAGGTACTTATTTTTAACGTACCTACTTATTATTCTCTTAGAATATCTTAGAATACCATATGGGTTGGAGTTGTGCCGTGCCATTTATGGAATGGCCGTTAAACTGCCGAAAAATATGATGAAACTGCGGCTGTGAATTTCAATACCTAGGTAAATAATATTACTATATCATAATGATGCTAAATTATCAAAGTTCCATGAGCGCGATATCATTTCAACTCTCCATATCGAACGGTTGCCAATAACAAAGCCGTAAGAACGATTTATATGAGGTCGCGGTTTTGCTATAAATCCACCATTATGGCAGCTCATATAAACCACTGATCACACGATCGAAATGCAATCACTGCAAAAGACGTGTAAATATGATTCCAAATCTATTTTCCAAATCCCTGCATTATTTCAATCTTTTTATTTTTATACAACTTCCCGTACTTACGCTTGAAAAATGATTATTATTGTAAATGCTTCCAAATTAAACACAAGTAACTCACGTTCAATAGGTATCAATATTATATTTTTTCTGATGAATAATAAAAGGCACTTACCAGCCCATAGTTGATGCAAATACACAACTGGCCAGATTCTTATATCAAACTCATCAAAAGGATACCATATAAGAAAGGGCAAAACGAGTTTAATTTCACCTGTACTAAAATAATAAGAACCAGTGATCAAAAAGGGTCCAAGTGCAAACGCCAGAACTCCCAGAGTAGTCAACGTAAGAAGTAGTTTAGTTACTGAAGATAGAAAAGTCAGCCAGTTGTTCATTTCGCGTTCAATTTCTTCACTATGCTTTCCATTACTTTGTAAGTTCCTCAATATCCTGGCCGCTTCGTTTACATGTTGCAAGTGACGGATAAAGTAGTAAACTTTGAAATTTCCCAGCAGACAAAGCGTGAGGCAGGGTAGTAAGTAAGTAATTTCCCACAGAGTGGCACCAAGGACTAAACCTATAATCAACCATATGGTTTCACCAAAAACGGCAATGTCTAGAGACAGCATGTGCACGGAACATTTCCAGTGCCTTCTCAAACGTTGCACCATGGTTCTATTGCTATCAGCACTGTCTAAAGTCAAACCGATTAATTTTAAGAAAATGTTTATTCTTTTCAAACATTTTTCGAACTGCAGCAGCATGCCTATTAATTATTGTCTGTTTAAACCGATTTTCAGTACCTATCCAAAGCAAAGATTTTGTAAAACATACACGAGGAATCGATTAACCTTCTATATATCCGCTTATGTTCAATATTAAGTAATTACTCCAATCAGAAGCATAAACATGTTATTATGGGAAATAAAAGGTGTTTAAAAGCAGGTTTTTAATCAATGCCTAGAGAACCACCACTTTGAAACAAGATATTGCTACGTTAAAAGTAGGTACCTAACTACTACTTACTTAGTCTCTGGAATAGTATTAAAATAATAGATTTTTCGTTACAACAGTGCATTATTTGTAAAATCACAAATTCTTACTCTGGCTCAACCAATGTATTTTTAAAGTCGCACAAAGGAATTCATCGAATTCGCTGAACGTCGAGATTTTCCTGTAAAGTGCAGATATTTATATTTTTCAATTGAAGTCAACCTGTACATAAAATAAAACTATTGAAAAATGAATTGCCTCATTATGACTTACGAGTAAGTGTATAATTACTGACCCATGAATGTAATTATAGGTTAAGCCATTATCTAAAGCAATTAAAAATATATATGCTCAACCATATTGTAGCAACCATAAAATAGCTTGACAATGAGTTTTTTACACGGAATACTTATTGCTTTTTCTAAAACGTTTGTAATAATAGTATACATTAAACAACATAAATATAACATGCAGCGATTTTACTACGGACATCTTTTCAATAACTTTACTTTTACACGTAAATATGTATTCATATTTTGTGTGTAAAAACTTTGAAACTCTTTTAGTACATAGTGTTTCTAGTAAAAAGTTATTTTGAAAATTAAAAGTTGTCTTAGCAGTGCACGTATTTGTGAGGTTCCACTGAATACTTAAAGACATTTCCTTTCAAAAGTTATCAAAAGAAGTAGTTAATTTCAATGTTATTGTTATCTGAATGATGTGAAACGCTTGCTTCCAGCGCAAACACTTTGATGTTACACCTGTGCTGAGATTTAAGATTTATACAAAAGTATATGAGCGCCGAGAATCACTCCGTGAATGTAAATGATCCAAATACATCAAAAGTGTCATGGGATAACATAAATTGACACATTTTCTGAATGGGGTCATAAAGCAAGCAAATCGCAAGGGTGCGGCGACGAATCGTAACATCAAATCTGAATGCGAGTATTGTGCTTATGACAAATTGTGTCGCACCCCTGGCCCCGCAGGAACTAAAGGCAACGTGGATTTAGTAAATGGACGAATCCCATTTGTCAAATTCTTTATGGTGCGGAAGATAGCTGAAGACGAATTCAACCAACTAATAACTGAAAGGAAAGAAATATAGCTAAATAGCAACAACATCGTCCTTGGTTAAATAAAAATATCTAAGTATAGAACTAAACAATTTGTCAAAGTCAAAACTTCTCAAACTTGAAGATTATTCAAAAATTCAAAGTATTCTGGAAATTCCTTTCAGACGAATCGTCCATTGTCGTTTGGCGCTGGCTTCCATTGAGGCAAAGTACACCGATACTTTAATTTTATTGCTGCGCAGGAAACTTGTTCTATTTTTCACGAGGAAAGAGTTCAAAGTCTATTGTTGCGAGTCTGTAGAAAAATGTATTTGTACGCCAAATGTTCCATGTAACGCTACACTCAACGCTTCGTCAATCCCGTCTAGCAAATCATTCTTTAGTTTCCACAAAAAATGTCAAGTCCGACGTTAAAAATACTGGGTGGATACACCAACATTAATTTACTTCAGAGAGAAGAAACTGACTCATGTTCAGAATTCTGACAATGCGTATAAATATAAATGAAACTCCAATTACAGAATATTTAGTCATCATCCAAATAAAAATGTGATGGAGCACTTTTTCGCCTTAACACTGAGTGTGTTTGTGTTCATCATTAAAATACATTCAGCTTTTAATACCCCAATGAAATAGATCTAATACGAAATCATTAATATTATTGCCAATAAATAACAAAGTTAAAACAGTTCCGATAAATTCAAGAAGTACATCATAAAGTTGGTATATTTCCCATTATTACTCAGAGGCTTCCTGTAGTCAATAATTCTAATATGATTTATTTTCTATTCTCAGTAATCGTGAGTGCGTAAGCGCTAGTTTCGGTGTCGATATATTCGGGAAATCAATATTGGAACGACTTGAATGAAGCACCGACAAGGAAGTGACTCACTGACTCACTGTTCGACAGTCGCATTATACGGAATTAGAACACAGGATGGAAGTTTACTGATTACTAAATTAAACAATGAAGTTAATTATCAAAATTCTAGTGTGAATAGTGGGACAGGTAATTTGTTAGACAAGAAAATATTTGCTTTCGAGAGACAAATATTTCTGGTATTAAGAGGAATACATATAATCCTGTTTTGTTTTGTCTACAGGTACAATAAATGTAATCAATAAATATTCGTTTGGCGACCGACATCAGCTTACTGTCGGCGCCATACGTTTAACATTTTGTTGACTTTATAGAATTACATACTCCTCGATCCGACGATCCAGCGATATAACTTACTTTATATTTCATATCTTTGTTTTGCTTTCATAATATTCGTATAATAGAATTTCATGGAATCAGAAAATTGAAGTTCTAAATCCCCGCAAGTCGCTCAAAATAAGGAACGAATAGTCAATGGGATTATTATAAATAAAAGTAACTACTTCGGATATGTTGCTTTATGAGCTAACGCTACAAAAAACGATAAACATTCATTATGAATTATAATAGCGATAAAACACAAGTGTTCTTTAGTATCTCAACACTGAGCGCTCTATAAAGAATATTACTAACAAGATGTTTTATTTCGGACATTGTATAAAATATCGAGCTATCGGCACTGATCGATATAGAACGGAATGTTTACTCGATAGACTGTAATACAATACAAATATAGGGATATTTCAGAGCATAAAATTGGAGGGATTTACAAATGTACGTATGGAGTCAGCAGTTAAAGATGGTGGGATGCCAAGAAGAATGCGTATTTACCAAAGCATTAGAGATAAGTGAGCGAATAGTTATTACGAGTAAATACCATGTGGTTCGCATTAGGGTTTATTAATGACTTGTAACAAATGTTCTCGTGTACTAGATTTATGGTCGTAGCGGATGTCCGAGAACTGGGTGCTTTGAATCCGTGATGGATGTTTTATGTTGATCGTATTGATGAAAATTAATTCTACTCCTACTTAAACTAGTCGTCGATGGAACATCATTTTATTTTTAAGAGTTTTCAAAAAATTACCTACAGATAGACATCTCGACAGCAGAAATATTTAATTGAATACTACTTAGTTCCTTGAGAAGTTTCAGTTATCTCTCCAAAAAGAAAAGTTCAGCCCTACATAGGATACTGATTAAATAAAACATACTTAATAAAAAACGCAGGTTATATTGAACAATTTTATTGAAATTCCAGCTTCAGTTCAAATTGCGTATTAAAGTAACAAACAGCGTTAAAAATACGGTCATTATTGTATCGTCGAGTTTACAGAGCTTACATTATGAAATAATGACATCTGCCAAAATGCTTACACTATTACAGTATGTGATGGAAGTAACAGCTAGAAATGTTGCCTCGTGTTAAATTTTAAACAATTATGGCCTTACAACAATTTAAACATCTGTTGAACACTTGTCTTTAAAAAAATTGGATGCAAAACGGACTTTATTTCAAAGTCATAATCTGTCATTTTTTAGACAAGTATTCAACAGGTGTTTAAAAATGTTTGTGTTACGATGGTTAATGTCTTTTGAAACAATTCAGAGACGTGAGGAGCGGCCATCTGTTCGCGTTGCTTGCGCATACTCATAATCTTTTCACTCATCGTCAGCAGCGGATACATCATCAACTGACTTGTAAAGGTAACTATATTTTGCTAGACATTGCTATCATCATAATTGCTGGAGTTTTGAGATTTATTCACCTGATTATATTGAAATATGGCAGGGGCAATAGGCAAGACGAAAATAGGAAAAGGGTTGAAGACACCGCACGCACTTTCTGACTCCATTAACGTAGCTCAGACATCAGTGAACATGATGAGACATTCAATCATATTTGACATTAAAATAACAACATATATTTTTGGTCTATAAAAAAATCACAAGCAGGTACGACATCAGTATTGTCAAATTTCAGTAGCTATTTTTTGATATCCCAATATTAACATTTGGGGGTGCTAAAAAAACTCTCATCAATGCTAAAGGATGTGTAGGTATGCAGTGACAGTTCACAGAGCAAAAAATAATCAAAAATTCAACAGATATTGTATCATCCACTTATATTGAAAAACTGCCATAAATTGAAGACAGTGCTCAGTTTAATACAAAATTGCTCTATAATAATTTAACTACTTATACATATGATAATTTTCAATGCAATCATTTCCTAAATAAAATTATAACCTAGTCCAATTTGGTATAATTTGAACACAATTTTGTCATGTTTATACCACATAACTATGAATAAAAGTGTTCATTTTGCTTCCATCAGACAAAATTAAATGTGACACAACTAAATCTAAGCGTTTAATTTAAAACAATAAAATAATAATGAACATCACAAAAACGATTGCCCGCTTGTCTACAAACACATATGTTTTTATGCTAAAACAAATTCTAATTTAATTTGTACGCAGGAAAACAAACACAGACATTAAAAACTGAATTCCTTTAATGAAAATTATATTTATTATTGTTTGTTTTAGTATCATAGTCCTTGTTTATACGAGGTGTTTATAACTTTCGTGTTATAAATCACGCTAATGATCCGAACGCCACGGGACGAGGCAGTGCGACCAAACGCATCATCATTTATTATTCCAAGACACAGACAAATTCAAATGAATTTCTAAAGAATTCTTAATGTAACAAAACACATACATCATACTAACAATTTAAACGCTAAACTATTAGCGAGAATAATCTATAAAAATAAATGTATTCATCACTCTTGTCTAGACAATACGCCGCCGCTCATAACGTCTTAACAAAAAACGTCAAACAAAATCTTCAATGCGTATAAACACCGAGTCATTTCTTTTTCTGACATTGGCACGCGCACGGAACCACACGCGGTATGAAGAATTAGAATCGCATTACTTTACTCACTAACACTGCCCTAACCGTATTCGTAACGAACGAGCAAGTATTTCAGCGATTAAGTATTGAGTGCTTAATTCGAGCGAACAAGGGTAACTAGCCTTGAACTTTAACGCATAATGTCTAAATATCACGCGGAACGAGAGCGGCCGTGATCAAGCCTCGTATTATAATTGGAAATAATGGAACAGTAGTGGTAATAATGGAAGCAATTCATTATTAATGTGATGGCGATTGAGCTAGTGTCAATGATGCCTAGTATTAACAAAAATTCGGTGTTTTACACGGATGACTCGTAAATAACGATCTGAACTATTGGTGGTTTCTGAGTGGGCGCTGGCGCAGTGATATCCCTGATGACGGCTTCTACTGCAGCCTCCCACTCCAGTCTTCGTTTGTCAGTGAGAGCATTCCCTCCGGCGCTGCTCAACCTTGGCATCGTCACCTACAACAAGTTAACTATAATTAGGGACGAAACACTGTAAAAGATAGCGTTCAACAAGCTTGTACGGTAACTGTTCCTTTTATAGAAACAGCGGCAGAGCTAAATAAAAGTTCGAAATTGGGCTTGGCAACTCTTCCGCACAAAAAATTCAAAGAGCAAGCTTAATTGGCACTAAAAGAATACAACTTGACGGCGAACTCCATTTGTTACCATTCGTAACAAATGCTCTTCTGTTTAAGTTCTTTCTTTGCGTTAAAAAATAAACGAGATTAACGTATCTATAAGATTATTTTGTTTAGTCTATTTTCTCTAAATGTGGATTTCTATTACATTTCATAGGTTTTATGAGAATTTATTTTAAAAGTTACCTTAAAACTAAATATAAATGTGGGCATAAAATGGAATAAAATATTGAAATTGTAAAATAAGAACATACGAGCTGAGATAGAGCATTTATCTAAGGATTTAATTCGTACATCGCTGCATCGTTTAACCAATTTTATGAGTCTACTACTATTCGTGTACCGCAAGAGTTATGAGTCTACAATGTAAGTAACCACATATTTAGCATGAAAGCTTTATGTGTTTTATTGGCCACATTCAATGAACGAAGAAAACTAAAATTCAACTTTCAAGTAAAACGCTCTAATGCAAATATGGAGGTATATAGTACAAAAAATATATACAAGAAAATACTGAATTTTTACATGGGAATAAATGTTAATGCCCGTGTTTCTACCAGTGTTTGATATAGGCTTACAAGCTTCCTAGACCCAAATAAACAAATTATCACTCAAGTAAAAATTTGGGTAATAAACAAACCCCTGAAGTAGCAAAACCGATCAGTCAACAGCGACGTAACATTCGGTTCTTTCAAACGAAGGTCGCAACGCTGACGCACTTTTATAATAGTTCCCAGTTTTATGACCACTAGATCGGAAACTATAAAAACACGCCAAGACATTCATCTTATGGATTGTAAAATTCGATACTGATATTTTTACCACGTACGTATCGGACCCACGTATCTTATTTAAAGCACTACCAAAAACACCTATAACAATATTTAACAACTTTTATGTACATAAATTGAAAATGTACAGCAAGCATTTTCAATTTTGAATAGCAGCCATACTTTCCTGCTGAGTAAAAGCATTAGAAAATAAGGCAAGCATTACTGCACGAAACGTGAATTTTATTGAGCACTAAAGCTAAAAGGGTGTATCTTGCGACATTGAAGCGGCCTCAATGTGATATTAAGCAAGCTATAGGAATCATTTCTAGCGGAGTGTTGACTGATTCTTTCAAACAGCGCTGATATTAATAGAACATTTTATGAGCTCCACAATACCTAAGAAATGGTAAAAGTTAAATAATGCAATTGCAAATGACGAATGACTTTATGGATTTTGTGTCTCTTCTGTGTTCATCCCGCATCATAATGCGGTGGTGAATATATCTGCGTAAATATATGTAAGCTGCAAAATAAGACAGTACTTAATCATAATTTACTGTGAATGATCCCAAAAGCCAGAAATATAATTACTTTGTTGATATTTGGCAAAATACCTTGGGAGGCGAGGTCTTTGGTTTTACCATAGTATCGGGACCGGTATAGCTTTTCTGGAAAATATATATTTTGTGATCTGTACTGCATGGTATCTTTCGCCGCTACGGACAATAAAAGTGTGCAATAAACCTATCCTTTAGTTTCATGTGCACACAAACTTTGAAGTTGGTTTTACAAAAATCAATAGGAACTAAAAGATCGTGGTTGACCTAAATAAACATGACACACAATCACAACAGTTGCAGAAAAACATGTCACACAACAAAAATGTAACACACATTACCTGAATTTCAAAACATTTATGACGTTGAATCTTATAACACTCATAAAAAAATCTTCTATAAAGTTTTACATATTGATTAGATTAAATATGCTCACTAGAGCCCGTTTAATGTTTACACATTACGTTGTGAGAACTTTTTAGCTTCTTTAAACAAGGCATCAATCAAGATGTCGCTGAGAAGTCAGTGTTTATAGTATCAGCGAACATCTGTCAACGCAAACCTCTGATCTCCCGGCTCAAAGCTTTGAATGCATTTCGGTGCAAGTCTGTTTGCCAACATTTAAGTTAAGATTCATTTCAGTGACCCGATTTTGTGTTAAAGTGAATATAAATAGTGACTTACCACAGTGAGTACTTTGCGAAGGTCGCTGTGCAATGCGGAGACGTCGACCCCGCGGCCGGCATCGCCCAGCCTTCGAAGCGTGTCAGCCAAGGGGCCGGAGAGCGCCCGCAGCTGCTGCCAAGACCTGGCGTACTGCCGTCTCACCAGCTCGATAATCGTTGACGTTAGTGCCAAACCGATTAAAATGTATACTGTACATATTAACATATACTTTGGTCTTTCTGAAAAAGAAAAATAATGATTTCAAAGGACTAAATTTACTTCTAAAAGGCACTAGACACAAACAATATACATATTTCAAAGTAATTTAATTATGTAACAGACACTTACTAGGAACGATATCACCGAAGCCAATAGTGGTCATGGTAATAAAACAGAAATAAAATCCATCGTAGAATGTCCAATCATCTTCCCACATTTTGAACAAGCCTGCCCCTGCTGACAAGTACAAGAATAGGAAACCTACGGCCCCGAAGGCATATAACGATCTTTGCCCAGCGGGATTTGCTTCGGAAACTCGACTGCAGCATTCTGGAAATAAAAAGGATATTGCAACAACGTCTATCATAAACCAGTTATGATCTATATTGCAAGATCAGAATAAAATTCTAAACTAAACTTTTGTTTAACAACAATTGATTAATATGTCGATGAGCAACAAGAACGTCGCTAGAAACCAGTAATTTGCCATTTACTATCAACTATGCAGCATGCAGCGAACTGTGGTGCCAACAAATCAGCAACATGTTGATGCAACTTTGTTCCCAACGAATTCGGGACTTTATTATTTTATTCTGGGAAAAAACTTACGAAGTAATGAATTGTACTCACTTGGCATCGCGGGTAATTGTTTAGCAATAATTGAGACAAGCGTCGCGAACACTCGCCCCAAGTCAGCGATGACAGTGAGCGTCAGAGGTATTCCAATGAGCGCATATGCGATACAGAATAACCGGCCCCAGAATGTCTCTGGCACTATGTTACCATAACCTGAAAATAATGTTTCCGTTTATCAATCAAGATTATTATTTAGACATTTAGAGCCGGTGATGTTGGCAATATTCACTATTCCTCTTCTGCGTAGAATAGTAACAATGTAACAATTACTCATATTATAATTGCAAAAGTAACTTTGTTAAGTTTATTTGTTAAACTTATCCACTAAAACTCCTAAACTGATTGAGATGAAATCTGTCATGGAGATAGATGGTTGGCTGGAAGCAAGAAACAAGCTACCTTTTATCCGTGTGCACTACGAAATTTCCTGTATAAATCAAATGTAACATCAAAATAGATCAATATTTTGTACTAGCCATTCCAGGTGTTTCTGACGCATCCCAAGGGAACTATATAGCGCAACCAGATAACTGCTAGCCTGTTACTCAGGGAAAATGTGGCTCTCTCGGTAAAAGATATTTTAATGTCAGTTCGGTCTTTTCCGAGTTAAATAATACTTGTATTCTTTGATTCAATTTCCAAATAAATAATATGCTTACATCGTCGTACACACCTATTGTGGTGAGCACAGTAGAAGAGAAAAATACAGCTTGCAGTATACTCCATTTTTCTTCGAGCGGTGGAAAATTATTCTCCACTTCCAGCGCCAAACCGCTCGATGACGCTTCTTCCAGTACCTTTTGAGATATAACCAACGTCAGTAAGCTTATGGGACGAAAATATGACTATTAGTCAAAGTAATCTAAGAGAAAGTTATGGTAGATGAAGCAAGGCTGCAATACCTCCTATATAAGGGCGCCTAACGCAACGGTGCAGCGGTGAATGAATCGCAAATCCGCTGATTGCCGCTCGTTACTTTTGTCTATAAGAAAATGTTTGTGCTCTGCAGACGGATAACAAAATGCTGATGGTGGGTGGGCTATGATAGATCTCAAATATTGTAATATAGGTCAGTAAGTAGGTATAATATTATATTATATTCGCTTTCAACTCACCCTCTCGTATACAGCTAAGTGATCGCTAAGTAATTTTTCGGTCCCATCATTATCTGTGCCATTGTTTCGTTCAGATACGAAACGTATGAGATTCCACCTCTCAGTTAGAAGTCTTTCTCTATGGTACTCTTGCTTGGCCATTTCAGCAGGATACTCCAGTGCTCGGAAAACCTATGTAAAAACAAAGTGCATATTATACAGTTATTTTCACAAAAATGAAACTTATAAAGAAACTTATTTACCTTATAGACATAAGCACAATAATTCACTTTGTTCTATACTAATATGTCTTGTGATTTTGAGCTAAAAGTTTTCAAATTCTTTTTCATATAAACAAACCGGAGATACCTTAACCTTCTGTTCTGGTAAATCTCGAAAATTTGATGTATCACCTGCTCCATTTTTAGGAACAAATGGAGGCACCACTTTTTGATGTAGTATCATATTCCAATTAATATCAACGAACCAAAAATCGCTTTTGATATCAAACACACCTGCTTTGAGTGCACCCATGCGCTTAGTAGGTTCTACTTCTAACAAATGCTTTACTAAAGATTTGCAGCCACTAGACATGCTCGCCGGTGTCTTAAAGTGACCTCTAAGAACTTTCTCGTATAAGACCATAGGGTCCGCACTGAAGAAAGGCGGATAGCCGGCACACATTTCAAAAATTAGCACACCTAATGACCACCAGTCAACGGCAAACGAGTAACCTTTTGATGTTATAATTTCCGGCGCCAAATATTCTGGTGTCCCGCAAATTGTCCACGTTCGAGTTTTTATAATTTTGCTGAACCCCATATCAGCTAACATTATATAACCAGTTATGCCGATAACTATGTTTTCGGGTTTAATGTCTCTGTGAATAACCCCACAATGATGCAGATATTCTAACGCTAGAACCACTTGTGCTGCATAAAATTTACTCGATTCTTCCGATAGACAGCCATATTTCCTTAACATTGTAAACAGTTCACCTCCAACCATATATGGTAATATAAAATAAACATACACATTATCTTTTAAACAATAATCCATTGTTGTTACGAATGGAAAATGGACACTTAGCAGAATCTTCTTTTCCATTGATAATTGCTTCAGCCACTTTTTCCGTATAACCTCTTCTTTATCTATTGCTTTCATGGCATGATACGTAAAACTTGTGGTATCTCGAACTAAAAACACTAATGAAAATGCACCAGTACCAATAGTTTTAATGTTATCGAAGCTTTGTAGAGATTTTTCATAAGTAATTGGGGGACTTTCGACTCTTTGCATAAACTCGTGTTTTAACAAATCTAATGTTTTTAAGTGCGCTGTTTGTTGAGCATGATCGTATGACTCGTATGCTGCATTTTCTACCTTCATTTTGTAAAATATATCAAAATAAACATAACTTTCTCTGAAATAAAAACAAAATGGAACAAAATAATCTGAAATATTATATCATGAGAGTACCAAAAGTGTCAAAATGACATAATTCCCTGTTATGGCCGGGATGTACGAGTCTAGTTTTCCCGCTGGGTTAGCAAGTAAGTGTCAGTAAGCTAGCAAACTAGTACTTCTGGCTTCTTGAAGTCAAAATCTGCTTTATTTCTATGCTGGAAAAGTAAGATGTAGCCCACGAAGCTCGTTTTTAACCCACGAAGCAAGCTTTAGAGGTGTTTTATGAAGACCGCCAAGTCTGTCAACGGCACCGAAGTTTTTGTATCGATAATCGACTGTATTTAAATGCAGTTTTTTTAACGCCTTTGCGCTTCACTATATTAATTTTAAATTCGCGATTACGCGGCTATAGCCGCTGCCCAGTTTCCGCTATCAGTTCTAAAACGCTCATAGCCAACGAATTATTGGCATTTATCAAACATGCCATCGACTACATGGACGAGGTTAACATCTTGGATCTGCCAGACGTCGTTCAAGGAGGATGAAATTAGCAGTGCCAAGTTGCTGCTGTTTACGATGCCTGGCAAAGTCAGCCAGATGCTGTCTCATCAAAGGGACGACACTGAGAAGAGTCTTCGGGACATCGTCACGCTGTTGAAGGGGGCCTACATATTTTATCTTTTAGGTATACGAATTTCCATCATGAAGTTCCAGTTCATATTTTCTGGCTCTATCATCAGATCAGTTCGACAGTACCATATTATTGTATAGACAGAACTTCATACAGCTGCTAATTTTTATGACGCTACGATCTTTTGGAGATAGTTAAATTAGTTACCTTAGATTACATACAGACCTTATAAAAAACTGTCAAAAACTAGGTTCGTCTTGGTCATGTCTTGGTCTATCCTGGGTATTATAGATTATATTCACAAAAATGTAGTTGTTACCACAGAGTACATTTGTATATAGTTGTTACTAGAATATCTGTCAATCATCATAATCATCCTCCTGCCCTTATCCCAATTCTATTTGGGGTCGGCGCAGCATTTTTCCTTCAATACTCTTCTAGAATATCTGTCAATCTTTTTACTTGTTTTAAACGAAACACACGTTCGCATACAGAAATCATCACAAAATTGCTTTATTTAACATATTTATTAATTATATTCTATTTATCATACAAGCAGTATGTATACCTACTTTGTGAACTGATTTTGAGTGCTATTTAGTCAGAGACAGCGTTACTTTTTTCAAGGTCCTATGAGTACGGCTTAGTTTAATTAAAATACATTCTTCAAACTGTAAGTCCTTAAAATATATTTACTCTACCGTGAGAATAGTCAAGTTTTTGTGCTACAATTACATTATAACCCTAAGTATTTTATACTTAATACGAGTTAAGGTTTCGTATATAAATTAAAATAAATAAATAATCAAATAAAAAAAAACATATGTTTATAATAATTCTTTGTTTACTATACTCTTAAACCAGTTCACATTTACAAGCTGCAAGAAAAATATTAGAAAAATATAGATTTTGCAAATATAAAAATTAGATTTTTAAAAATCTTTGAACTCATTCTCAAAAAGACATGTCGATAGCCGCCTCAGTTTTATTTGAGAAATTTCGGGAAAGTTACTGGTGTCCCCCGGCTCGTGAGCAGTAGGTACAAATGGCGGAACTACTCTTTGATTTAATACACTTGACCAGTCTATTTCATAAAACCAAGCATTACTTTTGATGGCGAAAGTACCATTTTTTTGTGATCCCAAACGTTTCGTTGGATCCACTTGAAGAAAGCCTCTAAGCAAATTTTTACAGTCTTGAGTCATATTTTTTGGACATTTATAATTACAATCTAGAACCTTTTCATAAAGTTTGCTCGGATCAGCTGCATAAAACGGTGGATGGCCTGCAATCATTTCAAATACCAAAATACCGAGCGCCCACCAGTCCACCGCGTAGTTATATCCTCTAGACATAATGATCTCCGGCGCTAAGTACTCAGGTGTCCCACATAGTGTCCATGTTTTCTTTTTTATTATTTTACAAAACCCAAAGTCGCATAATTTAATGTACCCAGTAGTGTCTATTAATATATTTTCCGGTTTTATGTCTCTATGAATAATATTGCAGAAATGAAGGTATTCTAATGCCAACACCATCTGACTGGTATAGAACTGTGCTAAACTTTCTTCAAAACTTCCATATTTCTGCAAGTAAGTAAACATTTCCCCACCAGGAATGTAGGGCAGAATAAAATAAAGATACAGGTTGTCTTTGAACGCAGCATTTAGGGAAACTATAAATGGAAACTGAACAGAACGAAGAATTTCCTTTTCAAGTACTAAGTGTTTTACATGTTTTCTCTCAACAACGATTGTTTTGTCAACGACTTTCATCGCGTGGTATTCGAGCGTACATTTGTCTCTTACTAAAAACACTTCTCCGTAGGCTCCATTGCCTATTGCTTTAATTCTATCATAATTATCAGGTGACTTTTCAAGATCAGGAGGTTCATGAAATTTTTTTAAAAACTCTTCTTTCTGAATTTCTAAATATAGTATGTGTTCTTCATGACACTGAGTAGTGTATTTACTCTTCATGTTTTGACACTGTTTGTACAATTATTTTTTCTAAAAAGTATATAACAACGAAATGTACTCGAATATGAAAAAAATATAATATTAATAAACATTAGTTTCGTTATTTTAGATATATTTTGATATGTTGACCACAAAAGTGACACTAGGCCCGTTACGCGTAAGCATAGATTATAAATGGAGCATTTTTTATGGCAATGAGTCAAAGAGATTATTCGATAGATATTACATACTATATAACTCAATGGTTTTCAATTGATACAACTGTACATTATAGTGCAATGTAACACTAAATTAAAACAAAATATTTAATTTTTTAAATTAGGTTGACGAATACTTAATTTATTCTAAATGTTGCAACGTAATTTTCGAATCCATAGCTTTGTATTAAAGCCTCGTGCTTGCGGTGCATGAGCACCTCTATGGTAAAATTAATAATAAAACCTCACGGGTGTCGTACTTTTTTTTCTTTTCTTCCCAAGAGAATTATTTGAGGTTGCATGCATTTTACGACAAAAGTTACGAAAAATGTCTTCATTTGTTCTAAGTGCTGTCAGTGTACCTTGTTGAACATACTTGTTTTTACCCATACAAGGATAGACTACAGGAGCCTTCTGGGCATCTGGTTATGAAACTTTCTATTCTTCTTTATTTATCCTCGTAGTTTACCCACATTTAAAGTGTTCGGCGTAGAAAGTATGGGTGAAAATCAGCCGGGCTTTTCGCCCGACTTCCCGGGTGGTTATCCACGTGCAAAGCAGGAACAGTACTCACTATACTTACGTAAGCTACATCAAGATTTTATTGATTCATGGAATGAAAAGTCTGAAAGCAATGCAAAGATGTGTGACTTTGAAAGGTACAAAGTTCTTGGGACCGGAGCTTTCGGAGTAGTTTATCTTGTGAAACATACAACGACTGGCAAATACTATGCGATGAAAGCATTAGAAAAAGAAAAGATTGTCAAACTAAAACAAATTGAGCACAGTTTCTATGAAAAGAAAATTTTGTGCGGACTCAACTTTCCCTTTGTTGTTTACATGAAGTATTATTTTAAGGATAACGTGTATGTCTATTTTGTTTTGCCATTCATAGCTGGTGGCGAAATGTTTACGCATCTTCGTAAGATGGGAAAATTTGAGGAAACCTCAGCTAAGTTTTACGGCGCTCAAGTAATACTCGCTTTAGAGTACCTACATTCATGTGAACTTGTGTACCGCGATTTAAAACCAGAAAATATACTGATTGACAGAACTGGGTACATAAAAATTACCGATTTCGGATTCTGTAAGTTGATTCGTGGTCGAACGTGGACGCTATGCGGAACACCAGAATATTTGGCACCTGAAATCATCCTGAGTAAGGGTTACGGAATGTCTGTGGACTGGTGGTCCCTCGGCATTCTGCTATTTGAAATGAGTGCTGGACATCCACCATTCTTTGCTTCGGACCCCATGAGAATCTATGAGAAAATTGTTGCTGGAAAGTATAGGTGCCCAGGACATTTTACGTCAGAATTAAAAGATTTAGTTGGACATGTTCTTCAAGTAGATGTTACAAGACGTTTTGGGGTACTGAAAGATGGTGTTTTGGACTTCAAAAACCATAAATGGTTTAAAGAAGTTGATTGGGATAATCTTTTGAATAGTCGGATACACCCTCCCTTTGTACCAAAAGTGAAATCGCCCGGAGATACAGGGAACTTTGATCCATTTGAAGAAGAAAAATTAAAAGATAGTCCAGTTTGCCTATTCGAAGAAGAATTTGTCGATTTTTGATGCTTATAATACGATAAATAACGCAATTCTTTTCATGACACTTTAAAATATTAAGTAATATTATTACGTAGTTAAGTTTAAGCAAATACGTGTTTACGCAGCTTTTAAGTTTTAGGTTTTTAATTAGAAGTGATGAAGACTTATTTTGTTGATACTGTTTGTTATTTTATTTTGACAATGTGAAACTGCCCTTTGAATAATAAAATTATTTATTGGAATTGAAGAATATTTAATTACCTTGCATTTATGTACTTATATTTTAAAACGCTTTAGAACGCTTCATATTGAAACTTTACACACAAGAGTTTCCGAAATATGCTGCACAAAGAGATAGGCCGAGAAAGAAATGGTCTACACAGATAGTCATCAATATAATTTAAGTAGATATTTTCGACTAGACTGATGACACTCACCTGTGTAAAACTTCGTAGCATATAGGGAAGTACAATTTTACTCACCAACCCTCCACCGCCCGTGTACAGCATGAGAGCCACAAACAGCCCTACATGTGACAACGCCGCTCGGGGTTCAAAACTCCCCCACTTGGACTTCGGCGGGGTCCCCATCAGAGTCTCTGTCTCCCATGATACGTTTTTCACGTTTTTGCACATAATGTCAGGTCCTTTTCACTTCCACAAATAACTTCACCATTTCTTATTTAAGTTGTTCAATAGCAATAGCATCTAATAGTCATTATGTGAATTGCAAATGAGTTTTCTTAGCTGTGATCTCTGTATAATTGTAACACTTATATTGGCTACAGTGTTAAATTATTTTCTGACTATCTCAGTGATCGTCACCAATGTGTAAAAATTGGTCAGTACAAAAGTTCTGACCAAAAAAATAGTGGTTTCGGGATCCCTCAAGGCAGTATTTTAGGCCCCACCCTTTTCTTAATTTACATAAATGAATTAAGCAGCTTGTCACTTGCAAATGGTGTCATTATGTCATATGCTGACGACACAGCTCTTGTGTTCTCAGGCAAATCTATAGATGAGGTTTATGAACTTGCCCAAAATGGTTTTAATATAGTGTCAAATTGGCTTCACAATAACCTACTGACATTTATGCACACAATTGTCATATGAGTACATCCGCTGACACAGCATGCGCTTGCCCTACATTAGTAAAAACTGACCATATAAAATATCTAGGTGTCACGATTGACGCCCAGCTTAACTTCCGGAAACATATTGACTCATTATGCACTCGAGTTCGTAAATTGATATTCGTTTTTAAAAACTTGCGTAACATAGCAGACTTCACTTTAATTCGGCAGGTGTATATGGCCTTATGTCAGTCTATTCTTGCCTACTGTATCAGCTCCTGGGGTGGCGCCCCTAAAACTATCCTCTTGCCCTTGGAACGTGCCCAAAGAGCAATCCTGAAGGTCGCAAGCTTTCGTCCATTCAGATTCCCCACCCACCAGCTTTACAGGGAATGCAAAGTGCTAACAGTACGCCAGCTATTTATTTTGAATATAGTACTACTCCAGCATGTAGAACTTGGTTTCAAGCCTGTACCTTCTGGCAAAAGAAGAAAGGATTTAGTTTGCACTAACTCTCGGACTAAACATGCTTTCACTAACAGGTTTTATTTATTTCTAGGGCCTTATTTGTATAACAAACTTAACAGATTGCTAAATGTTTATAGTGTTAATTTAAATAAGTGTAATATAGTACTAACAGAATATTTACAGTCCCTCAATTACTCAGACACGGAAAAATTGCTAGAAGTGTTAAAATAAATTGCTGATCTTAGTAAATTATGTATAATTAGAATGTTATAATTAAGGAAACTTTGCCCCTGCTTAGTCTAATAATTAAATAATTATGTAATATGTTTATGTTGTTAAAATTATATCCGACAATACTTCTGAGCCTTGATGGCCTGAAACACAGGTTTAAATAAACCTAGTTCGGGTGGTCCCTATGTTTAGAATTAGAACTGTTTTTATTTTATTATTGCCTGTATGTAGATATTAGCCTAGATTAACTTAGTTTATCCGAATGTTATTATTAAGACAGTTTGTTTTACCTCAACATCTGAGACATTTAAATTACAAATTCATGTGATCTATGTTTTATTAAATAAATTTTTATTTTTTTTTATTTTTAGTGTCTGTTCAATATAAATAAAATCCTCCGTTTCTGTCGCACTGCAGAAACTAATTTAAATAAAAAAGCTTTAACTAAAATCTATTGCCGTCAAACCCTACTCAAATGCTGAGAAAATCGGTCGGACCTAGCTCTTTTGGTCCTAAATCTTGTTACTAACAGCTCTACGAAAGCTCTTGATTTGTGCTGTAGTTAAGTTAAAATTGACACATAAATACCGATACTTAATTCGACTCTATTTTGATAAAGCCAAAATATAGTTTTATACTTTCATATCATAAAATGGATTACACCAGAAGACCATGATACATAAATTGTAATATTAAAATAATCATCATATTTGCTCCATAATTATGAATGTCCTTAACTACTATTTGTATTTTAGTTTTCTTGCAATGCCGAATAATTAAAATACAAATACTTACACGTATCCGTTTTAGCTGAAATGAAATTCATCAGATAATGGAATGCAGCCAACGTAGTCGGTATAATATGATACCTAATTGACATAAAAGTTTACTGGCCCTCAGATTACACAATTAACTTATTAACTATTAAGAGACTATATTAATCACCCGGCAGTAATTTGGTCGGTACCGAATTACCATTAGTTGGTAATGTTTTAACTGTTAGTGTTTTTTCAGTATTTTCAGCTATGTACTCCGTCGTGAAGTCCTTCGTAATTAAAAACTATGTCACATTACAAAAATACGTACATACACAGCTTGTTAATATGTACCTGTCCTGAACAAATAGTGTAGACACGTGACCTAATAAATAGACTAATTTGTACAAATTGTGTCAAATAAAGGAATCACGTGACTGTTTTACACAAAAATATCTCCTAAGTCAGTAATATTAACAGTATTGTAGCCATAACAAATAGGTGCAATTTATTTCACAAACAAATCAGCGTTACTTAATGAATAAAACCCACAGTTTGTCAAATAGAGCAAAGAATACTAGAGCTAACAATGTTTGTATAAAAAGAAAAGTGTGAAACTCAAGTCTGTTAAAATACGATTTTCACTCTGAAAGATGCTCGCTATCTAAAAATGTGTAGGCAATATTCGACAAAATATTAATATGTGGGCGCTCGACTTGGCAATTCTAGCTATGGAAGCTAGCTTACTGCCAAATGTGTTTTTTTCAACGAGTCACTGATAGGAGGTACTTTCAATTCGGTGTTTGTTTAAACAAACAATAACAATTACATGTACTATTGAACGTTGTGCTCACGTATTAACCTTACGTCATGTGACGCCCGTCACGGTCGATGAAAGCATTTGTTTGTCAAACACCCTGACAAAGCTTCACACAAGCGGATTTTCAGCTCGGATTTTCTAAGCGACAATGCTCGGTTATTACGGGAATTGTCACGCGTTTACGGGTAACAACAAACACCTTACAACTACCGATACAAGTATGACATTTAAAACAACGTGATAGAATTTTGGCGCTCAGAATGTGTCGCGGCGCGTAGATGCGCTTTGCTACACGCGGAAAAACCGAAAAGAAAATGTACCAGTGTGAAAGCTTTGTAAAGATCTAAATAATTGGACACAACAATGATGTAATAAAACATTGGCTAAAAATAAATTATTCGGACTTTAATAAATGGACGCGATACGATTGAAGCTTCGGCGCTGAACCTTTTATCTTTGCCTGAAATGGCAACTAATGAATAGAGAAGTTAATGTTTTTGCTCAGTACATATAAAGGAAAGTGCTGACTCGTTATACGTGGGTTGTATATTAAGCTTTTGGTCTTACCCAGTAACTTGTGGACGATACATTATAAATATATATTGGGAATATCATCTCTCTCTTGTGTTTAGAGAGTAACTCCCTATAATAATTTAAGTTAGTTAATTATACATTTGTGAAATATGGATCATCATAAACATAAATTAATCTCAATATACATTATGTCAAAACGGAATATTTTTAAATAATTTTGTACACTCTTTTGTTCAACATGGTTAACTTATGTATCTTTAGTACCAGCTGATCATCATAATTAAGTATCTGTAACACATGTCATCTTGCATAAATGCAAACTATAATTTGCTTATTTACATATTTGGAAAATGAAAAATTAATTGCTCCTTCTAAATTATTTTATGTCATGGCACTGAACTACACACGATTAAGCATTCTAAAAATAATAAAACGACTAAAATGGGGCTTTTTTACTGTAAATAACCTGCAATGCCGTAGAGTTACATAAGTAGACCCAGATTTTCAGTACGTCTAGGTAATGCCATGAAAATGGGCGAGCGGCGTGGTGTTTATCATGCCAATACCGAAAGCAATCGGTTAATGTATACAATAAACTACCGATTCAATACGAGTACAGTTTCCTCAAGGAAGAGATCGCTAGCTTTGATTTACGCATGTTCTAAGATTACCAAAGTTTATCATCTTTATCAATATTCAAATGTTTCATTTGCTTACTTACACAAACTAAATCGTTATTCCCTTCCCACAGTTCATTTATTTTTGAGGACTCAAATAACGAAAAAAACTTAAAAACTCATTTACAATTCCAGCATAGATATTCACATCACAAGTTGCCACAAAGTTAGGAAGTTCCGAACGATCGTTTGTTCGGCGAAGCGGGATCGGCGAACATCCTACCTCACCCGCAACTCGCGAAATACTGAAATTGTTGAAGCTTTCACATCTCTGAAACTGTGAGCGCCCACTGGGTGGCTTTCAGCGTTCCATGTTGTATCGCTATAAGCCTGGCTGAAAGGTTTTACTGGATAAAGTGCTAGAAAAAATATCTTGAAATTTATCTGAAGGTGCCGTTTGAATAATTCAGATGTCCAATAATAATTTTACACTTTAGTTTATACACATGAAAATCAAGAAGTACACGAGAAAGAATAGTTGAACGATTATGTTATGAAATGCTTGACTAACCAATTTTCTTTTAAATATGCCTGGTATGACCATACATTATACAAGTATGGCTGTGTATTATTGTTTTTTTTAGCTTCGACAGATTCGACAGAATAGTTGTTTGACCAATTTCACCCGATAAAATTCCTTAACACTGCTACAGAATTAAAAGTCATGACACAAAGGAACATCAAAATGTATAGTATATTTTCGAATAATTAAAATCCTATAATTTCAGACAGAAAACAAGGATATATTACTATAATTACTTACATCTGAAAAGTTGTTTAGGTACAACACGCAAGCGCCTGATCGTTTAGTTTGATTAGAAAACGCACTTTATACACTTTACAAGCAAGTTTCTTGTCAGGCATTATACTACTCCACTTACAAGTTTTCAGAATAGTTTAAATGAACTTTCGGACTTATTGTGGTGACATTACTTACCAACTTCTGAGTGCTAAACATTCCGCAATAATATCAAAGTTTGTAGTTTATTACACGTTTGACATTCTGTGACCCTTTGTGTGTTAACCCTTTCTTGATTAACTTGCTACTTTCTTAATTTAACTATTCTAAACTTTGAAGACTTGAATAAAATTGTAATTATTAACTTACTGACGTTATGATCTAGTTAAGGTTAGTTTTGAAGTTTAAAGGTGGTTAATTGTCTAACATCGTCTTCAATTTTGATCTATTTCATTGAGTTTCTAACCATGGTTTTTTACTTGTCAGATATTTGGTAATAATCTGACTGTTCTTATGGAAACATCAACATAAATAGTCAAATACTGCAATGTATTTCATTAACATTTAACGTAACACTTACTACCTCATCAAGTCTAAGTGAATACGACCTTGATCGCTTACAACCGTAGACACTTATGTTTAAGTAAAGGGACATATTACCACAGCTTATTGACATCCCCATTAACGTAATAGCAGTTGTTGCTATTATATGGCCAAACTGGACCAGTTTTGGGATCAAGTTTCGCTTATGGAAACCAGCGTAAATAAAATAGCGCACAAAATTTGTTATTTGTCTTACTTTTAAGCTTACTTGTCTCAGACTTAAACTTTTAAACCAAAACTTTCCTTAAACTTAACCACAGCTGTAACTGAGAGTGTACTTTACACCCTCTTGCTGAGAACCCCTAAGACCCCTACCTTTCCTTATAGGTACCTTTCTGTTGTTTCTCGCACAAAATTTATCTCGGAAAAACTTCTCACATATGTAAGTTAATGCATGGGTGTTGTGTTTTTAACTTTTTAGTAATTATTTACAAACACATCGCATTAAAATTTTTACACATTTCAATCTGAGATATTCTACCTTGGTGTTCAAACAGAATCTCCGTTGCTCATTGCGAATAGGCAGGTGGTCTCCGAATATTACCTATTAGGAGAGCAAACTGCAAATTCTGTAAACAACAAACCACAAACCTATTATATGTAGGTGACCGAACACGCCAGACTATGCTATTGAGTCTAAACACTACCTAAGTAACGATCATAATTTATTTGTATCTATGCAGGTTGTTGCCAATACATCTTCATAGTTTAGTCCTCTATGTATCATCACTATACAAACTATCTTATGGCATCACGTTACACACATGAAAATGTTTTAGTAGAAAACTGTCGATACAAGTTCATACAAAGAGCTCATATTTCTTCCTCGCGAAGACAATGGGGCGGCCTTGTGACACTACCATGAACTTACACTGTTTCCGCGGATGCGGAAACCGAATCCGCTTTAAAAACCTTCTGTGTCGAATGTCAATGACGACAATGGAAATACCTCTCGCTAAAAATATGATTCTCGTAAACCCTGACATATAGAATAGGAAATGTCGATGGACAGATTCATTTGGATGCAATGGGCAGGCCATACTTACCCATACCTACTTAATTTTATTGTCCACTACAGTTTTAAATTCATTGCAGCATATGTGTTTAAGTTACTGAGTAAAATGCTCATCAGGACGAAGTTTTACCTAATGGGAAAGAACAGGTGACATAATGCAAGTTATCGAGAGTTCGCGATTATTTGCATTATTCGCCAGAACAATATAGAGTTAGGTACGATTTATTCAAAAAGTGCAAACATTAAAAGGTTTCACTGTTTATAACCTCAAAGCAAAAACTACCAGGAAAATAGCTACATAATGTATTCGGTGGAAATTGGAAACTCCAACAAGGATATTTTTGTTACCTACACCACTCTACCGTCTAAATTAATTGTTTTTTTCTAGACTATATTAGGAACAAGACATTTGGACCCACAATCCGAAGTCGCTGGACATCTGCGCAACGTAGGTATTATGCAGTTCAGTTTGATGCCTTCAGTCTGTCAAATTTATTACATGCGTCTTTAAAATTGACGTAGGTAGGTACACTCAAAGGCCAACGGGTATTTGGAACAGGCAGTTTTTTACTATAAGGATATAAATAGCCATTAAAAATCAAGCAACCAAACCAACCAGTGCAGCTAATACCGGTAGCAGGATTCCTTAAAATATAAGATTATCTATTAATTTGTTCGTTGTATTTATCGGTCTTTATAATTTTAATGATGACACTTTAAAAAACAGAACTTTGATCACTAAACTGATGGAATTATTTTCTAAGTACTATTTACCAACTCTTCAAGGATTAAATTGTCCTTTTTCCTGCATTTAACTGTTGAACTCTTGAAATGTCGTCAGGTCATTCACACTTGTCCACTTACATGTTTAACTGTGCAAGTTGAGGGTCATAACTTACAACTTACGTATACGTGTCATGTACAAATACTTTAAAAAAATGTCGTCTTGCATTTAAATATGAAACAGTAAAAACTTCTGACGAGACATTTGGCTTGATAACAGTAGTTGTGCAAACATTTCAAGCAGATGATTGGTTATCGTAATTTCTAATCGATTTATAAGATAAATGAATAAGATACATCACGTACCATGACATCTGAGCTCTGCAACCCGAAGTTCTACAAAAACTGCTGCAATCTGAATTCCTATAAAACCCTTACTTAGTTTTATCGATCAGAAACTGCTTATTATTCACTTAAAAGCCCTTCGAAGATTACTATCGGTTCCAATTTATAATTTATTAATAGTCGTGCGGAAAATAAAAATATTTTTGCCAGTCAGCAAGGTGGCCAGTCTGAGTCGATCTTTCGTTTGTGTTAAAAATAGTTAATAACAAAAACAAAAAGCTTTTTAACTCACCAATTAATTGACCAGGATTTTTATTAAATTAAGTTTATTTATCACCACGATTGTTGAATGCAGATTCAGAAAACAATATTCAGTGGAATAATACCTACTTATTGTTAATTAAACTCTGAATTATAAAAAAAACAAACTTGTTTATATTTCTAGAATTTACTACCTACTTACCTACCTTCGTATTGAGGAAACCATAGGACAAGTTATGAAAAACTTTTCGAAGGGAAAACCAAATGTAGGCCATAGGTATTTAATCTTTTCTATTTTTGTAAGAGATGATAAGTATGGGATTCGTAAGGGCCTATGCACACCGCGTTTTTTAAACGCGCCGTTGACGAGCGTTTGTAGCGATACAGACTTGATACGGATGTAAGTCAGGAGTGCTCTGCAGGATAAAAACGCGCCGGTGACGCGCGTTCCCACAACGCACGTCGACGGCGCGTTTAACAAACGTAGTGTGCACAGGCCCTTATATGAAGGAAAGTAATGTTTTACTGTAAACTCGCAAATATTACACTCCTTTAAACTAAGTGATTATCCTATTTTTCTTTCAATAACTTTTCCTGAAATACGTGTTAGTACTTGATACCAGTAAGAAGAATGCGACTGAGTGCAACTAATGTGACGTTTCATAGGTGCCTGCAAAGGCCTATGTGAAATAAAAAAGATTTTGATTTTGAGTAACTAAGTGGCGACACATTGTAAATTCTATTTTGAACCAGTTAAATCTGGTTATGTCCTACTAGCTATGTTTAATTAAAGTGTGTTTAGCCGGTTTTAGGATCATTATCTTTTTTCTCAATCAGCGATCGTTTTTATAGGTAATGTAAGAGTTTTTAAGTTTCCGGCGTTTTTTAACACGCTGACTCCACACTATCAATTGTTTTATTGAAATCCACTCACGTTAAGATCACAAACAATGATTGAACGAAACCTTGAACTTGCATGATACAAACTCGACAAAAATAGGTCTGCATTTATTATGATTTTATACTTATTGCTTTTAAGATACTTAAGAAAAATTTGCTTGAATGCTGCCAATTTATTTGACTTACTTCGATATACTTACCTACTCGAGTTCACATGGAACCTGAAATGTTTAACCTCTTTGAGTAATTTTTCCAATACTTAAATAGGTATCTGTTTATAACAAGATATTATGTTGGCCAATGATAATTTTGTTTTTTCTTTAATAAATACGTAAATAATTTACAGTCGCAAAAACTTGACTTTATTTTGACATTCTCAACTTATAATGCCAATAGTTCAAATTATAGGCTACTCGCGATCGCTAAAACCAGATAAATCCTATAACAGGTACCGAAGCAAGAAGCTAGGTATAAAACAAACAATGTTTTATTACATAGTTAATAAAAGATACAATTAATCAGAACAAAGAGCAGTCTTTTGAAACCATTTTTAAAAGAAAACAGTTTATTTTGCATTTTTAAACGGCTGCTTATGAAAATGCTATTAAAGCTTATTATTTTCACTTAGAATTCTGTTTATCTTAATATTCAGATGCCTTTTTATATTCCTAATTCTGAGATAATTGAGATAACAACTAATAAACTTTTAATCTCAAATGGACTGAATCACGTTTCTGATTCATTTCACTTTTTCACAAATTAAAGTCAGATGCGGAATAGAATTTAAGTAAATCGATTTTATTAAATAATATTATGTTACGGGAATTTTTAGTACCTACTCTATTTACTTCTTATATCGAAATTTAAAAAATCATCACATCTTCACAGTAAGTGGGTATAAGGGTTTGCTCAATCAGAATTCCTGAAATACCTCAGTTAATTAATGTTATGATGTCAATTATAACTTGATTACTTTTTTTTCAAATCGTGGAACATCTGTAGATCGCCTCACAATAGCAAATGACAATGTTTGAAAAAAAATAACAATTATAGACGTTTACTAGTTACAAGCAAGTCTGCTCGTGATTATTTAGGGTTGGTAAGATGTGATTTTTTAATATAATATTTTTCTCTGTAGATATTGAGTTAATCGCGAATTGCATTAAGAACCTCCTCTAGTTTTAATTTGTTTAAAAATAAGCCTGAAAACAAGTTCAAAACGGCCTTGAACAACTACAAGTTTGAATAACTTGAAAATGAACTAATAATTAAGGTCAAGACTAAACCAGATCATCTCGTCTGAAAGCAATTTTTTGTTCAAATAATTTTATACCCCGAAGGTCAGCGGCGGCCCTAGCCATTGCGAGGCTACGTGCGGCAGGTCTATGCGAGGCCCTTTGTCTAGAACCGGCGAGAGATGTCGTGCGGTGTTCCGCAGGAGTCGGACATGGGCCGCTCTTGTGGAACATCGGCTACGACTGGGTGCTGCGCGCCGACCTCCCTAGCGGCGTCAGCGTGGTCTGCTACGCTGACGACACGCTGGTTCTGGCACAGGGGAGGTCGCACCAGGAGGCGGCCGACATAATGACGCGCGGGGTTGCGACAGTAATCGAGAGGATCCAGCTGCTGAGCCTGCAGGTGGCTTTGCACAAATCCGCGGCCATGTGCTTTCATGGGCTTCGGAACGCGCCACCTTCAGGCTCCCAAGTCACGGTGGGGGGGGTTCCCATCGGCGTCGAGAGGGCGATGAAATACCTGGGACTCGTCCTCGACAGCCGGTGGAACTTCGTCGAGCATTTCCGACGTTTGGGCCCCAAACTGGAGAAGGTAGGTGCTGCATTCAGGCGGCTCCTGCCCAACCTGGGAGGCCCAAACGCCCCCTGCCGTAAACTCTACGCGGGAGTCTTACGGTCCATGGCCCTTTACGGGGCCCCAGTATGGGCACGTTCGGTACGGAAGCGGGCCGTACACTACCTGAACGTGCCCCAAAGGGTGATAGCCATCAGGCTAATCCGGGGGTACCGCACGATCTCCCGCGAAGCAGCTGGCCTACTAGCCGGACTGCCACCGTGGGATCTGGAGGCGAGAGTCTTCTTGCGCCTGTACGACTGGCGCGAGGAGGCTCAGCGCCGGGGGGAAACCCCGTTGCCGCGGCAAGTTGTCGCGCAGCGGGCGGAGCTCCGGCGCGATCTCATGGTGGCCTGGAGGGAGCGACTGTCGCAACCCAGTGCAGGGCACGCCACCATCGTGGCGGTAAGTCCCCTCTTTGAGGAGTGGCTCGGGAGGAGTCATGGCGCCCTCACGTACCGCATGACGCAGGACCTCACCGGACACGGTTGTTTCGGGAGGTACCTGCACCGAATCGGTCGTGAGGAGGCGCCCGGGTGTCACCATTGTGCGGACAACCCCGAGGACACGGTGGACCACACAGTCCAGGTGTGCCCCGCATGGGAGGGGCACCGCCGGGTCCTCGTCGAGGCTTTGGGCGGCGGCGACCTCTCGCGTCCGGCCCTGGTTCAGGCCATGGTCCGGGGCGAGAGGGAATGGGATGCCGTCGCCTCCTTCTGCGAAGCGGTCATGCTCGAGAAGGAGGAGGCGGAACGCCAGAGAGTACGCACCTCTCATCCCGGCCGCCGCGCTGGACCAGGTAGACACCATGGGCGCCGGGTGTCGCGTGATGACTCCCGGCCACCGTAGGCGTGGGTCTGTGGGCGGTGAGTTTGGGTCAAAGTCAAAGTCAAAATCGTTTATTGAAAATAGGCTAGATTCTAGCACTTTTTCACGTCAAAAAATACAAAATGACAGCTCCCCCAAAACGCCCCCCTTTCACCACTTCCTAGTGTTATGGCTGGGAAGAAGAAGTGGTGAAGAACAAACTTCCCAGCAACACAGCTGTCTATTACAATTTAATTATAATTAAATTACAATTATACAATTCAGTATTAGTCACAAAAAATATATATATATAAAAAACACTTGTTGTCCACTTCAGAGCTGCCATCTGCGTGTATCTGTGAAATAATCATTAATGTTATAATAAGCCTTTTTAATCAGAATATCCTTAATTTTGATTTTAAAAGAACTGTCCGTTAGTTCTAGCAAATGAACTGGGATTCTATTATAAATGCGTATACAAAGGCCCACAAACGAACCGTGCACTTTATGCAATCGATAGTTAGATGCGGTTAATTTATGTTTATTTCTAGTGTTGAAATTGTGCACGTCACTCTTTTTACTAAATAACTCTATGTTTTGCCTTACATATATTATATTGGCATAAATATATTGAGACGCCACAGTCAGAACACCAATATCTTTAAACCTTTCCCTTAGGGAGACTCTAGTACCTAGTCGGTATATAGCACGGATAGCACGCTTCTGTAACACGAAGACATTTTCTATGTCGGCAGCATTGCCCCACATAAGAATTCCGTAAGACATAACACTGTGGAAATAACTGAAGTATACTAAACGCGCCGTGGCTACATCGGTGAGAGCTCTTACCTTTCTGACAGCGTACGCAGCAGAGCTTAGTCTATTCGTGAGGCCAGTTATATGCTCACCCCATTGAATTTTGGAGTCTACAGTTATTCCTAGAAAAGTGGTAGCTTGGACCGTTTCAATTTCCTCATTATTTAAAACTACACTGGGTGGCTCATCGTCCCTCTGTCTGCTTAGACGACAGACCCGTGTCGACGGCGCGCGTTGTTCCACGCGCTCCTCAAAGAGATGTCAGCAACCCCAGCGGCCCAGCGGGGCCAAGGCCTGCCGGGGCTGCGGGTTGTTCGAAAGAGATACCGCGGCCCTGGTACATAAAAGGCCTATGACGGAACACGACGGTTTTTAGTCAGTAAGAGTCTGACACTCCCTCACCGCTGCTAACCCACAGCGGGAGGGGTCATTTGATGATTTTTGACGTCGGAAAAAAAAGGCCCTTTGTCTAAAGTGAAAAGTATGTGTTGCGAGAGTAAGCTGGCGTTTTGATTTAGCTAACCGTCATGTTTGAGGAGAAATGCTCAAGTTAAACTAATTATTAAAATTTTATTTTTACTACAGTTTATGTTTAAAGGATCACAAAATTATCAAATATTAAACTAAAATCTTTAATTAATTCAGAATAATCGAATGAATAAGCAACGTCATTTTCGATCGAAAGAATAGCAAGGGCTGAAAGTCGATCTTGTATCATCGAATACCTTAAACATGTTTTAATAATTTTAAGCCTCGAAAACTGCTTTTTCGATATTATTATTTTATTATTCGAATTCTCAAGACTATTTCGGTAGTGGGATAAATTTCAGTTAAATTATTTTCTAATATACATTTCAGCACCGAGATAATATTCAGCTCTTCGTATAACTGATTCAGGGCCGTCTCTGGCTCATGTAGCGCCCGGGTGCAATCAGGACCCAAGCGTTCCCTATGTATTGAAAGATTGTAACTTGAGTAGTTCGCACGTCGTAAATAAGAAAGTTCATACGAAAACTAGGAGTTATTTTCTTGTTAATAAAAGGACTTAAAGCGGCGCTACCTTCTAGGTTCGGCTAAAAAAGGATGAAAAAATAAAACAAGTGTAAAGTCAAGCACCCGCGAGCGTAGCGAGCGCAAACATTTTTGAGCTTAGGTCACTGAAGCACCTAAATTTGTATAATAAATAACAGTGCAAGGTTATCGGGTTGCCTGGGTAACTGGGTTGAGGAGGTCAGATAGGCAGTCGCTTCTTGTAAAGCACTGGTACTCAGCTGAATCCGGTTAGACTGGAAGCCGACCCCAACATAGTTGGGAAAAGGCTCGGAGGATGATGAAACAACAGTGCAAGGTCAAGTCGCGAGCGTAGCGAGCGCGAAAATTTTTGAGTTTTGGGACATTTTTTAAAAGCAAGCACAAATAAAAAGAATCCGTGACTGGATCGAGAGCCAGTTGCTTTGTTACTTTGGTGTTCCAACTTTTTGTTAAATTGAGGACTCAAAAAGTAAACGCAGGATGAATTAGAAATATAGAAAAAATGCACATTTTTTTTCTTGGACCAGACCAGATATATATCTTCTAATTATATTTTTTTTATATTAGTGTGGGTTGTAGCGCGAGGCCCCTCCAAGCGCGAGGCCCTGTGCGATGGCACAGTTCGCACACCCCTAGGGCCGCCACTGCCGAAGGTATTTTAATTCAAAATAAAACCATACTTATTTTCAATCACTAATAGAGTAGACAAAAAATGCAGAACAAATAAAATAAAACTCTCGTATAGGTAATCACTTCTCCTTAAGAAAACCATTTACAAGAACGAATCTTTTGGTGACCCTAGCAAGCGCAGACCACGTAAATGCACGGTATTATAGTCTTTAAGAGTATGGAATATCGTATATAATTGCGTACAAGTAGGTATTTTGACAAATAATTACATTGATCATATTATATCAGACGGAAAAGAGAATCGGTCAGTTAACATAAATAAGATGCCTCACTACTGACGAGCACAGTATGTGCTGAGCTCTTGTGCCAAAAACTAATACAATAAAGGGATCTAATAATATTATTTAACTTAAATTATTTTTATAAAAGTTAACTTTAAGATTTAAAATGTTTAAAGTAAATAGTTTTGTGATTCTTTTCCTCGTGTACGTTGCTAAGTGCGAAGATGGATATCTACGTAAGTGAAAACTCCTTCTAGTTTTCTTCACTAACTTAAAACTTTAAATTAATATTTTAAAAATATTTTTAAAGTATAAGTTATACTTTTTTTAAAGTTCCCCAATAAAATATAGAGTTTATGCAAATTACCACTATAATCAACCTTCTACTTTTGTGTAAGCATATTTGTGTAAGTTTTCTTTTTTAAGCAATTTTCGTAGTAAATTTTCACTACTTTAGTCATTCATTGCCTTTTAAGCAGGTAGGTATATGCTCATGCCTGATTTCCTGTAGACAAACACCATACATATGTATCTGTTCAAAGTCTGATGAACGCATCTTACACTATAGTTTGTTAACAAAGTTAAAACCACGTGTATTTAAATTAGCAAAATAATTTGTAGACAATTTTAAACAATGTTAGGTATATAATTATTCCGGCTACAAAATAGTATCTTTGTATTTACAATAAAGGAACTCACGCAATATTTTTGATTTTGGGACAAAAATGTAACATCAACTTTTAGATTTTTCGAATTAAACAAACAAAGTTTAGTTTCTTCCCTTTTTCCCTCCTACGTTAACTTTAGCAGGTAGGTTTATTTAAACCATATTTAGACCAAAAATTTTACAGTGATAATTAACTCCGTAAATAAATTGAAACTATGAAAAAATGTGCGCAAAAACTTCAATGTATAATAAGTTCATCGACATATCTTCCAAATATAAAACCAGTTCCTCAATATAACTTTCATTGAATTGTACGAAATCGCTGATTCTGATCTATAAATATATATGAACGACACCGTTCAAGTTTATATGGCTTGCTCTTTTTTTTGCCTGCCTAGCTAAAGATAAAAATACTTTATATACTTTAACAGCCAGGATTGTAAGAAATGATAGCTGAACAAAGACAACCCCGGTATCTTTGTTTCGAGATGCATAAATCAAATATGTAGATATGTCACACGGAAAAATAGTTTTCATAATCGGCTGGATATAGCAATAAATAAACACGGAAGCTTAATAATTTTAAAATAAATCAGTAGTCTAAATTTTATACATTGAAATCTAGTCCGTGCATATTATACAGAGCATGTTTTTCATGTCTCTACAACATGAAATAGATACAAAAGTTAAGTACTTCTAATCTTTGATTTATTTACTTTGGTATAATTTGAATGGGAATATGCTTGTATTTTCTTAATTAAAAACTCCTAAACCTGTGTCCCATCCTCCCTTTCAGAAAATGAAGTTAGAAGAAATGCTAATTTCTGCTAGTTGGTGCACTGATAAGTGACCATAATAAAAATACTTTTTTAAGGTCATTTTAAAGGAACCTTGACATATCTTAATCATCTGCAAACTGAAGTTGAATATAATAAAGACTCAATTAGCAAAACAAAAAGGTTCAGAACAAGTTCAAGTTCAAAAATAAAATATTTACAAGGTCGTGTATAAGTATTGTATAAAATTATAGGCCTACCAAGCAGGATTGTGCTTAATTATTTATTTTATCGTAAGTTCCTATAACTGGCTCGCCTAGGAACGATTTAACTAAAAAAAAAATAGCTCCAAAAATATCTACATAGATACGATTCAAAATATTAATTCGGCCATTATGTCATAATTATGGTTATTTTAATTTCAGGTTTATGCTTAATAAATGTATAGGTATATGTGATTTAAATAATAGCTTTTTTATCTAAGTTAATGGACACTAGCCGAGTGACATCTTCGATTTTCGCTATGTACGGGTATTAAAAATTTACCGGGAACCGGCTCTAGTTATAGCGGTCAAAATAGGTAGTCACTCTATGTAAAACAAACGAAATCATTTACACTCGGATAGACTGAAAATTAAGGGCAAAAGTTAGATGAGCTTTATCGAAGTCCGCGGTTTTATCAGCGTCCAGGGAGAGTATTTTTCCCGTACCTGGATAAAAATAGCCAGTCTCACTAAATGATAGTGTAGCTTTCCAAGAGTGAAATAATTTGTGAAATTGGTAAAGTAGTTTTAGATCCTTTAGGGTATAAAAAAACAAACAAAAAGTCCCCTTTGTTTAGGTCATCCTTAGCATCTGCTGTTAAAACACATCGTTCATGTGTTCAAAACAATGTAAATGAATTTGCTCATTCCTTCCAAGAAATATAGAGCTGACACCAGCAACGTGCTAAAAGCAGGCTTTTGTAAACAGATTGATGCACTGATCAAAGAAAGCTATGGCACGACTGCCATCACGGAATCGATTACCTACTGAGTTTGTTGTTTCTAAACCATGTATAGGTACTGTTTAAATAGATGGATACATAATGATCTATTGACATTCGTAAACGTGCATAATGTAGGAGGTCAACCACCTTTAAGAGGACGAATTGGAATTTTTGGTGCCAAGGATCTCAATTTTTCTCAGTAAATACAAAACGGATCAAAATACAACTTGGTTACCTGAAAGTTCATGATATAAACCTTATTTTGTTAGACGTAGAAACATGAGTAGGTAACTTTTATAACAGAGAAAAATATATCAAACATACCTCTTTTTAAAAAGAGATTCACATATTATGGGCAAACGGGACCGATTTAAGCCTCTTAACTTTTTTAGTAGTTGAGTATATACATACTCTTTAAAATTGTAGAAGGAATTTCTATCAAATTATCATTTCTAAATAATAAAATTACAAAACCATTTTGTCGCTTACGACTTTTAGTTATAAGCTAGCGCGCGTATTGTTATCTTCGCCCCGCTCAGACGCTCCGACCCCTTTTGGCGCCTTAGATGCGCGTACCGGTTATGGAATTATTGTTGACCAATTCGTCGCCTTAAGGTGTATTGGATTTATCCTACTATGTATCTTTAAATGCACCTAGTTTATAGCAAATAATGTAATTATTCAAAGAATATGGGACTTAGAATAGGGGATAAAATGCAAATTAGCAGAATTTTACCTATGTTATTTGCCAAGTTTAGGAGAAACAAGAAATAATAGGTATTATGTATTATCCCAAGCTTGTTTCACGTAGATATAGTTAAGAAAAATGTATTTGCATGTATGTAAGTAGTTAATTATTCTCCAATGAGCTTCAACTTGGCAAAGGTTCACAGTATCGCTATGAGGCATTCAACCTGCTCACGTCCGACAAAAGCATTCCGTGTCATAATGACGCAAAAACTATCTCCAAAACCGGACTCTGAATGTGTCAGATTTACATAATTATTACATTTACATCTACAACATTGTTATTAGTCTGCATACAATAGTGCAACTTAATTCTAGTTTGCCGCTATGGCAAAAGTAATCCTTTTTACACGCTTTTTTTCTGACCGATTCGCAACAATGTTCATCAGAAAATAAAAAACTTTCTGATTTTTATACCACTCGTTTTCCCAGGTGACTTATACAAAGCGTCATAATAAAACTATAATAATAAACATTTTAATAGGCGACATCTACGAAACGGTTATATAATGCAATTAGGTATATAAGTAGATAAATACATAGTTCAAAATTATTCGTCTACCAGATTTTGCTGGATATGTCGTATGTCGTATAGTAGTACTTTGATCCAGTAGAGGAAAGCATTACCCTCAACAAGAGGGTGAAACCGCTAGCAGAAGCAAGCCAGTAACAAATAAAATTATAATCAGACGGAATTATTTAATTTGTTTTATCTTCATCCGTCATTGACAAGGTAAACCATACTCAAAAATCAAAAATCAAAATCAAAATCAAAAGTCATTTATTCAAACTTGGCTGCAAAACAGCACTTTTCGAACGTCAAAAAAAAAAATTACAAAAGACAGCCCCCAAAACGCCCACCCTTCACCACTTCCTATGTGTTTTTGCTGGGAAGAAGAAGTGGCGCAACAAACTCCCCAGCAACACATGTCTGTCTGTTCGGTTAGAAGAACCTTAAACATTGTTTGATATGTACATTTGTATACAATTTAATTTGTATATTACAAAAGAGGACAATACAGTAAAAATAATGTATACACCACATGCTAGCTAGCACTCACCCTACATACCTTAACTAACTCAAGCATTGAATATGTTTGATGAACAGAAAATTATAGTCTCCAAATATTTACACTTAATAGAATATCAGGGAGTGCCCACCTACATGTGCTATTCTTTTGTAAACTAGTAAATTAGACCGCTCAGCCAGAACATATGTAAAATAAAAAGAGTTTACAAATAAAAACAAAAAATACTAATATTATAGTCAGTAAGACGACCTGGCACCACAAGCAGCACCCGTTCACGAGCATAACGCGAGGATCAGCCATCGCACCCCTCGCACATTTTTGGGGGAGGGAGGCAACCCGACCGCCGACGCTACCGCAAGCAGTGCCGTCTAAGGGAGCATGACGTACTCACTGCTACACAACTCAATATCAAGATTAAATTATCAGTTCCCGCTAAGTAGTATTATTTACTAAAATCCAAAACAGAAAATTAATACAAAGAATGTATCTTGTCAATAATGTAAAAACATTAAAAAATAATAATTAAATAATAAATCAAAATAAAATAAATGTCATTGAGTCAAGAGATTGAATGGGAGAAATTTAAATTATCTAAATAATATAGCTAATATAGCTGTCTTGCGTTCATCATGGCGACCAACTATTTTTATCATTCAAATAATCATTGATGGTGTAATATGCCTTTTTTATAAGAACAGCCTTAATTTGTTCTTTGAATTTATTAAACGGCAGTTCTTGTAAGGTCAAAGGAAGCTTATTATAAAAACGAATACCTAAACCCAGAAATGTGTCATGCACTTTATGAAGCCGGTGATAGGGTACACACAGTTTATGCTTATTTCTAGTATTAATGCTATGGACTTCACTTTTTTTGGTATATAAATGTAGGTTCTGTCTAATATACATAATGTTGGCAAAGATGAACTGTGATGCTACAGTGAGAATACCAATTTCTTTAAACAACTCTCTGAGGGAAGTTCTGGTACCTAACTTGTATATAGCACGAATAGCACGTTTTTGTATAATAAATATATTCTCTATATCAGCGGCTTTGCCCCACAACAAAATACCGTAGGACATGACGCAGTGAAAATAGCTGAAATACACTAATCGCGCAGTGTCGACGTCAGTGAACTGTCTAACTTTTCTGACGGCATAGGCAGCAGAACTAAGCCTTCCCGCGAGGCTAGAAATATGTGAACCTCACTGAAGTTTTGTATCAACTGTTATACCCAAAAACACGGTAGATGCAACGGTTTGAAGAACCTCGTTTAGGATAACATTAAGACCTAGGTTTTTTACATTAGGCAAAGTGAACTTAATGCATTTTGTTTTTTAGCATTTAGTACTAAATTGTTTGTTGTAAACCAGTGCGTAACTGTTGAGAGTGCACTGTTTACGTCGTCAAATTGCTCTCTATTTCTGTCAACTTTGAAGATAAGAGATGTGTCATCTGCAAATAATACAACATCGCAGATATTTTTGATTTACGCTTGATTGTTTTGACAATCCGTCATCACTGCGAGTCACGGTTGATTGGGACACGGCGCGTGTGTGGCATGCCCTAATATTATGACTTGTTGAGTGATTACCATAAAGATGTAAGTAAATACATAAGTAAGAACGCCCTTAAATTGACAAAGATGAAATAGAGAATCCATTCAACATTAAGTAATGTCTTATCATTGTATACCCAGTCATACCAACGGCTTGATTTTATTTCTAATAGAAATAATGCATTTTTGTTTTCCCATTAATTTTCCATTCTGATATCATTGATACTGGGACATCGTCTTAGTCTAGGTTTCTTAGTCTACCGTTTAATATTCATTGTATGTTAGTTATACTTGACCACAAGTTGGAATTTTCTTATGTTTCAAAGAAATATTTGCATCATACAACCACATTGCTTATTTTGAAAGTTAATCAATACAATATGATGTGTTGAATAAAGGTTATGGCACATTATAGCAGCACCGCAACAGCACGGCGTCGCCTCGAATTAAGACTACGGCTAGCTGTCAGCGCGCTAACTACGCGTTGTCCGCAAGGTGCCAGCTCGCCGTCCGCGCGCTGTACGCGCGCCGGCCGCGAGGTGTAAGCTTGCTGTCACTGCAAACTCAATATTATTTTAAGACGATTATGATTGATGTTATGATTGAACACGACGTAATGACGTTGTTTCGTTGCCGGCTCGGAGTCGGCGCGTAATTAGCACGCCGTCGGCGCGCTGTACGCATGAGGTCCGCTCGCTTGCAGCACGCGGGCGGCGAGTCGAGTTGTGTGGAAGCGGCAAGCGCGCTGACTGCGCCGTTGGCTTTTTCATATTGACATTACGAAATATATTATAATATACACGATTTAATGCTCTAAATTGAATGACAACTTAAATGCTGGTGTGGAGCCGTGCTGTTGCGGTGCCGCTATAATGTGCCATAACCTTAAAAGATAGTATTAAGAAGCTGTTAGAACTGACGTACCTGTCTATGTATTTCTATATCACATTTAACCTTCAGGAAGTCCATAAGACTTGGACTTTGGGCACCTAATGTCATGATTAATAGACAATCAACGACATTCATACTAATTAAATGAAAACCCAATAAACAAAGGAAAATATTAAAATGAAACACAGTTATATTTTTTATGTACATCATCAAATTATACAGTGATATTAGATTAGTCAAATATTATAAATTAACTATACCATTTAACCATCTTACGGGGTAATAACCTGTACCTACGTAAATACCACTTATAATAATTGTGCAATGCACCCGGAAGTACAATAGAATTACCTACGACTTATTATCAGCATTAGATCGATAATATAACAATCCATTTTGCGGAAGATTTACGCCTCTTAGCTACAATAAATCATTATAAAAAATATTCACTTAACACAGCTCAAAACCGTACTAGCCAACCATAATAGCCAACATTATTAGAAAATGACTTATTATGGTCTTAGCTTTATTATCTACGCTTTACAATATTCAATTAATTATAAATTATCTATATTATTAACTTCACGTAAATACACGTGTTTCTACCCACTGTAATTGTTCCATGTTCGTTAACATCGTTCAACATTGTAAATACATATTATGACTTATAACAGCTATTACCAGTAGGTATACCTAAATACATCAGTTAGAATTGCACAAAAAAAGACATCACAATACATCACTTAGTATTTGTTTTTTATTGACATAGTCCTGCAATAAAAATGCAATTAAATACAAAGAAACTAAAAGGCCATAAAGAAAATTGCAGGAGCATGTAAAAACCTTGTATGGAATCTTTGATTAACAGGTTTTTCAAAAGGCTAATTAAGTAAAGTGCAAAATCTTGTGCCTAACAGACATAAATAGTTTGTAATTAATTCACCACATGCCTAATACCAGCATTACATCCATTTCTTTTCAGTACCTGCCAAAAATTTGATAAGTTTCTTTTTATATTCAAAAATTTATTATTCCATTTCTATTTCAGCTCCCTACATCACACCATGTGACTTCAAAAGTGATAATTTCATCGACTGCATCAAAGAACAGATTGAGACTGCTCTCCCCAAGTTCACGAAGGGCATCCCAGAAATGGACGTGCCATCCATAGACCCTGTCAAATTGAAGAACATCGAAATACTTGGCAGTGGCTTGAACCTCACCTTTAGTGATGCAGCTATGCATGGACTTAGCGATTGCAAATTGACAGACTTAAAGTAAGTTAATTATTGTAGCATATTTTCCCCCCAAACTATTTTTTTATAGCAAACAGCATAGCTTTATGATGAAGATTTAAGAAGTCCAGACTTTACTTCATCAAATGAGTCTTAAACTTCCTTGAGTGACTGATTAGTCTAGGAATCTATTTTATTTCTGTTCACGTATCTCTTACTCGTATTTCCACAACCAAGACCTTGTATGCCAAGTCCGGAAGCTAACCGAGTATACTTCTATCCTGTATCGGTCTTATCGATAAACAATGAACATCGAGAACTATATAAGTTACGAAACACCAAGGCTTGTGGTCCACATTGTATGCTAATGTTCGAACTCGTCGATATCCGAGGACTAAACTTCGCTAATTGTTCGGTTATGACTAACGCAGGACAACTACAATAGGTACAATGCAATCATTCCATGCAACAAATCATGCACGTGTAACTACTTAGTATACTTACATCTAATTGTTATTACAACGGCTTCCACGACATTTTATAAGAGCAATTTGCTGAAAACTGCGTTTTTCTGTTAATTATGAGTAATTTGTGGGATGCTGCAATAAAAAACGATTAAAGCCGACTTTTGACCCGCCTGCTATTTACGGAGCCATGTTTTATAATCATTATGTTGCATTTAGAGCCCTCGCTCATTGTAGACTTTAGTCGGCTGATAGTTTGATCGGGCTCAAAAATCAGAATGGAGATGAATGGTCAACTATTGGTAATAATCAGCCCAACTGTTTATCTTAATTTTTAATTATTTATTTTCAGGTTAGAGTTCACTAAAACCGAGGGAACATTCACATTAAAATTCAAAGGCAACCTTAGTTTAACCGCCAACTACGTCGCCGACGGCAGAATTCTAATTCTACCTATCAAAGGAAATGGAGATGCATTGGTTTATGCACGTAAGTACAATCACGTCATACGCTTTATGATTTATTCATATTTACTTTTGTACCGGGTAACACAAGATAGGTGATTATCATTAAGTAGCGTGTAATTTATTAACTACAGACTGATTCTCGTGGTTTTACCCGCCTCCTGGGAGAACTTCTTCCCCGTGTACCTGAATAAAATAAAACCTATCGTATGTTATTCCGGGATAGCTTTCAACGATAGTTTTCGTTTCAATAAACATATTGTTGCAAACGAGTTCTATGTCCTTTTTGTTGTAAATATTATAATACCTTTAAGTACATACAAAACCATTTAACGAAAGACAATTATTTTGCAGAGGGTGTCGAAGTCCAGATTGACAGCAAACTGATTATTGACAAGGACAGCAATGGCGACCACTTGAAGCTTGCTACACCGAAGTATAAATACACTGTTGAACGCACTACGTTTGACCTGAAAAACCTGTTCAACGGGAACAAACAACTTGGTAAGTACGATAAACAAGTCTATTCAGAATCGATCAGTTTTTCTCTACAAATAGTGGTTGTTTCCTGGAAATGTGACCCATGCTCCAAGTGACCATCTTACCGCACCCGGACAAAGAAAGCTCTAATTTTTACTCGACTGCCAAGAAGGGTTATATCGTGTCTAGACTCACCAAATTGCATCATGCCAAATATTATCGCGTATATCTAAATTGGGTAAAAAACAAGATTTCTTTTGTCCAAAGTCATCATAACTCGCATCTAAATAAAAACAAAAGCAATGGCCAGTTCATAAGCATATCTTGATGAATTGTGATTGATTTTCGTGATACCAGTGTCCTTATCATAAAACATATTTAAATTAGCTTCTCATGATGCTGTCTTTATCAATAGGTAAGGTCATTAAAGGACGATAGTGACGCTACATTACTTAATCTTTTTTAGAATATATCAATTTCATAATTTGTTAAGACCGCTACTTGAAACACAAACATGCGTCATATATTTTATTTCCCTCTATTGGGCAATCACTTTGACTTTGACTTTGAATTTCTCAAGTGATGAGTGTGGGTTCGATTCCAAGTCGAGTCGATTCTAAGTATATCTTGGACACCAACGACCGTGTTTCGGTGGGCACGATAAATTGTAGGTCCCGGTTGAGGAGGTCTTATAGGCAACCGCTCCTTGTAAAACACTGGTAATCAGCAGCAACCGGTTTTAATGGAAGCCGACCCCAACATAGTTGGGAAAAGGCTAGGCAGATTATGTATAGAAAAGCTTCTTAAATAATTTGTTTTTTTTCTCAGCTGAAACAACACTGCAGTTTGCGAACGAGAACTGGCAGCAATTGATGGACGAGCTATCTCCACCAGCCATTAAGCAGATCGTAAAAACCGTTGTAAAAACAATCAACAAATTCTTCTCAAAAGTTACCATTAAGCAAATCATCAAAGGATTTTATGATGATTAAATTAAATGCCTAGTGCGATGTAGGAAGGGTCACCAAAAATTTATAAGTTGATAGCATTGTCTTCGAATTGTTTTAATTTCTTATTAATAAATTATACGGAAACATTTAAAACACAGTTTCATTGAAATATCTACAATATTAGCATTCGTATAAACTTGTTATGAGGATTGAAACTCCGAAGAAAGATTCAACTCCGGTTGCTATGAAAAGAATGCATAACTATGACTCAAACGCTTTTTACGTAAAATTAAAACATAATAGGTCAATTTAGTATTCCAGTAGCAGTAGATCAATGTAATTAAAGTAGTTACTATCTTCAATATACCTAAGCACAATTTAGTTTAAGAAATCCTTATTGTTGGTTAAATCTCACTTGCAAAGGTTAAAAAAGGTAAGTATAGACCTACTTATGATAAAAATGTGAACAGGAAATAAAAGATGGCATCATAACAAAGACATAAATTTTATTAAAATAAAAAAACCAACGAAAATAAGTAGATAACAATAATATTTAAATGAGTTAATAAGGAAACTACTATCTAATTATCACATTTCTTTGGAGTTAAGCATCTGTAATTATTTAAATTTTGTTTAATATCAGTCATACATCGAACATTCTAGGACTTATTATATAGTCATCGCCAAACTCAATGGCGGCTGGGAACTAAATTCCGTGCAGAGTAGGCTCAGGCAAGATGACCGTATTCGTCGCTAAATTCTTACCTAGTAATGATGTTTGTACAGAACCACCAAAAAAATTGGCGAGAGCATTTCCCCCTTATCCATCCATCTCAAGCCTGTTGTTCATCACTGCTCGTAGTGCTGGTACTTAGCCTAGGTTCCACCGCTCTGTCATTCTGCATAGACAATGTATCTGTACCATTACTGAACCGTTGAATTGGGCCAGATGGTCTGTTCCAGGGCACCGGTCTTCCCTTTTTGTACCATATTGTACCAGCCAGCACTAAAGCTAGTACTATGAGACCAACTGAAGTGCCAATTAAGCCGGCGCGTAGTCGAGGTACGCGAGCTGCATCTGGTAATACAATAAATTGTTTGAAAAAACAGATAATATGAGGGCCTTATTCGTTTCTAAAGTTAACAAAACTAATTCAAAATTCGTATAAAGTTTTATAGAGATGATCTCACTCATCGAGATATACGAGAAGGTATCCATAAAACAAAAGTGGACAGGTAATACTCACGAGAATCATAATAAAGGAGTATCGTGTCTCTAGACTCTAAAATGTGGTCATGCAAAAGAGCTGCGCAAGTCCATTCACCCAAATCCTCCTCAAGTACAGGGTCAATAGTCAGAGCACAGTCACCATAGTCTAAATTCCTCCCAGGGGCGAAGTAAAAACGTTCTAGAATAGCACTGTAAAAAAGAATGAGTTAAAAACTTCAAAGTTTTACAGTATTTTTTTGCGTGGAATTAGCATAATTCAAATGATTGTTTCCCTTAACGGTCATTTGGTTTTTTTTTGTGTTTGGCACTTTTACTGCATACATAATACAAATAGATACTTACTTGTTGGCACCCACAGTAGAATCTAGACTTATACCAACAAAGTTTGGTGCTAAAAATCTGCAGTAATCCAATGGCTGTGGTCCATTTGCGGTATGGCAATACAGAGTAGCATTTCCACCAATGACAGCACCGACTTCTGTATTCAAAGCGGCCAATGGACCAGTAACTCGAACATTCATACGGTCTATGATTTCTTCACCCAATTGGTATTTATAGCCCATATGACATGTCCATACTCCTCCATCTTCTTTATGAACTGTGGCAAAGGTAATTCCACAGTCACCAGATTGGAGGTTTTCGCCGGCATACCTGATGAAATTGAAAGAAATACAAAGAATGGTTGGTTATGACGAATTTTCAGCAAACACGACTGAAAGGTTCTCAAAGAATACACGGAGATTAAAAACCGTATCAGGTTGCATTCTGTACCCGCTTACAGAGAAGCCATAAAAAACTATCGTAAATGAAAATGTCGTTCTTGATGCAACACAACCTATTTCGTGTTAATACAGTCACAGAATTTCTAACTCTTCCTAACAATTTCTGTATGACATAAATATACCTACCAGAAATCCAGATTCTGACCGACTTGTCGTTCCACAGGTGTGAATTGGGAACCATTAGGATGTTGGAACCAACAATACGCGAGGGACGCATCTGCACGACACGTTAGCGTTAGAGTTTTGTTACTCTCCACGAATATTGTCCTCAATTCTTCCTCTGCCCCTTCAAAATCTCGTCTTATCCTATTTCCTGGGAGGATACAAATTTATGTTAATATTGTGCCCTGGGTTAGGCCCTACTTATTTTAAAGACATGACCTACGAATCCTCTTTTCATAAATTCTGATACTAACTGAATTTTAATGAATGCTATAGATACATAACCAACACATGTCAGATAGGTAACCACTTCAAGTTCATTACGTTCAAACTATTTACCTCCTTCTGGTGGGACACTTATGAGTGCTTGAAGAGGTGTCCTCGACTGAATAGTGTTGCCAGCCCACTCTTGTACGCCGACCGTGCACCTCCAAGTGCCGTAGTCGTCACTAGCTACTGACTCTATGGTCAGTCCACATTGTCTTTTGAAGAAACCATCTCCGTAATAACTGGAGAAGAATTTTAGAAGTAAGTATTAATTTGCGTACTTAATCCTGTGTTTACAAAACTATGTATACAGGTTTAGGCTAAACCTTTTTCCTTAAAAAGCAAAACGTAGCAATCTTCGCCATCTAAGATGCATTTATCTTTACCAAATAAGACTATTAACAAACTGGTGACTGACAGACACTAAAATAAAATTAATTCAAACAAAAGACGTTAATTACCAACCTGTAGCGACCATCACTCAAACCGTCGATAACATTGAAACCGGAAGCCTCAGTGCCCTTTTGGAAACGACAAAAAGTTATATTTTTTTCCGTGTGTAAAATGTTACAATACAAATGAAGTTTATGATGAGCGGTATCTCGTAAGAAGCCTACGTCAAGACGCTCAGCTGAAACAAAGAAATTCTGCATGAACAAAGCCGTTTTGAAGAACATGTAAAGGTTATCGCCAAATAAATAAATCGTGCAGATAACCCTAATCTCATTTGTTTTAGATTATCTGATTGATAAAAACATTAAAAAACTATACTTAGATATCGAGCCTAGACAAGGCTGGCTAGAGGCGCGTAGTTGGCCTGGCTAGGTAAAATTTATTGTCACTACCTGTCCTAGTTATCGAACTGCAATAGATTAATGATGTTGAAAACCTTTTGTGCGTAAAAGAGGTTCAGTTAAAATACTGACTGAAATCACGACACTAATGTCAAGATCACCTTTCCCACATACAAGGCAATGTGGAGGACACGACCCAATCAAGAAAACAGGTAGACAAGTGTATATGTACCTACGTATAAAGCAAGCAATAGTGACGTTACCCTTTATCCAAGATCAAAGTCATATGATTGTGATAGCTACCATACGTAAACGCATCATTTAATTGCTATGCCATCGATAAGCGATTAGATTGTGATAGACAATAATGAATGTAATTAAAGTGATAATTATTTTGTATGTTTGGTGACACGAAATTGCATCACAAGGGGATTTTAGAGATACCGATTACTGATATGTTCGCATTGAAGACACGAACGTCCGGCTTAGTGCCTATTTGGAAATACCAGCTACCAGAAGGTATTTTTTATTTGCACTCAGGTTAATTAAGTTAATCGAACCTGTGATATGACTACGTCATAGAGATCAATGGAGATTAATATTATCTTACATTAAACACGCTCCATTAGGTATTTCACGACTTTAATTAAATAAATATAAAAAATTGCATCACCCGTTCTGCAGATTTATCTACGAAGGTATAAATATTCCTTTCCAAATAAATCCATATGAAAACTAGAAATTCAGCAGCTGAACAAACCGTGTAGGAATTTATCTGACATTTTAATCCTGAAATACCGGAATCCGTTTACAGTTGAATCGTAAATGGTGCTTTGAATCGCAGTGTGCTGTCCAACTGTCTCTGCATGCTTGCTACGTTGACACTTGATGTATTTTACGACGTGTAGTTGCGTTAGAGTAGTGCATTGTTTGCTTTGGCTTTGCGACATTGATTTATTGCTAAACTATATAAATATAAATATAAATATAGTATTCCAATATACCTACTACTAAAAACCTCTCCTATAACTCCTATCCTCTCCTGTAACTCTTTTCTGTTAATATTGGGGCAATAATAGGCCATATTATAGACACCTTAGCAGAACCCTTAATCCTACAGACATAAAAGTAAAGTAGGTACATATGTAGTAGAATAAGAGGCGCCTTAAGTCGTAATAGATGAGATTGTTGCAAACAAGATCGTAACTATAAATCGTAGCAGGAATTTTGTATTGCAGACCAATTTCAGCAGGGCACGCCACCATAGTGGCGGTAAGTCCCCTCTTTGAGGAGTGGCTCGGGAGGAGTCACGGCGCCCTCACGTATTGTATGACGCAGGTCCTCACCGGACACGGTTGTTTCGGGAGGTACCTGCATCGAATCGGTCGCAAGGAGGCGCCCGGGTGTCACCACTGTGCGGACAGCCCCGAGGACACGGTGGACCACACAGTCCAGGAGTGCCCTACGTGGGAAGGGCACCGCGGGGCCCTCGTCGAGGCTTTGGGCGGCGGCGACCTCTCGCGTCCGGCCCTGGTTCAGGCCATGGTCCGGGGCGAGAGGGAATGGGATGCCGTCGCCTCCTTCTCCGAAGCGGTCATGCTCGAGAAGGAGGAGGCGGAACGCCAGAGAGTTCGCACCTCTCATCCCGGCCGCCGCGCTGGACCAGGTAGACACCATGGGCGCCGGGTGTCGCGAGATGACTCCCGGCCACCGTAGGCGTGGGTCTGTGGGCGGTGAGTTCGGGTGGCTCATCGTCCCTCTGTCTGCTTAGACGACAGACCCGTGTCGACGGCGCGCGTTGTTCCACGCGCTCCTCAAAGAGACGTCAGCAACCCCAGTGGGGCCCAGCAGGGCCAAGGCCTGCCGGGGCTGCGGGATGTTCGAAAGAGATACCGCGGCCCTGGTACATAAAAGGCCTATGACGGAACACGACGGTTTTTAGTCAGTAAGAGTCTGACACTCCCTCACCGCTGATAACCCACAGCGGGAGGGGTCATTTGATGATTTTTGACGTCGTTAAAAAAAAAATTCAGCAAACTGACTAAATCGTATCAAGTTGGAGGACATTATAACGTTTTCACACTAGCACATTTTTTGGTCAATTTTTCCGAACGACTTCGCTTTGTCCGGACCATTGACATCCAATTAACGAATATTGGTGCAAAGATACGTTTAAAAACGAACAACCGATTTTTGCCACTCGTAATGTCACGCGTATGCGGTCGATTTTGCTAAGGGCGACAAAAATTCACTTGTGTGAAAGTGTTGGGGTTGTAAAATTGAAAATTGTAGCTATAAAACTAGTGACGAACTTACCTTCAACAGCGACAGATCTATCGATATGCAATTCCATCACTCTTCCTGGTATACCCAGCAGGACGCTCCATCGACCTTGCACAGCCCTAGTGGTCCGCTCCAAGGTGACACGACAATGTCCCGGTACCAAGGAACTCTCCGAGAACGGCTGTGCCACCAGACAGTAGGAATTGTTCAAGGATGAAAGGTCTACTTGTGTTTTTGTTTGACCATCTTTAAGGGATATAGGCTCCGGTACGTAGTTCGATATTTTTTCTAAAAAAAAGAATACACTTAGTATGAACTTATTAAATAATTAGTAGAAATACCTAAAATAGTTCAAGGAATAAATAAAGGCATGAATTACATGTAGATTTTTTTTTGTTTTATTTGAAATAGAAACAAAAAAATATCAAGAAATAAAAAGAATCATGACCGTAGGTACCTAGGTAGGTACTACAGATTTTCATACAAATAGTTTTCCATCTGAGTTGCGAATGAGTCACAACTTTTACAGGAAAATGTTTGTCTTAACAGAGATACCTACCTAGCTTAGCTGTTCTAAAGGTTAATTACATATTCAAAAGATAAGTACGACAATTTAGTTGTAGGTAAATAGGTAATAACACTGCTTATTATGTAAACAATTGAAAATTCTAGTAGCATTCTGTTCCTGAATCAAACTGCTATAATTTATCTGATATCAAAATGCAATATTTTAATTAATCGTTTAATAATATGTAATTAAGATATGCAATTGATAACTGCAATAGATTATAAGTATTTAAAAAGATGTATCTAGATATTATGCCTAATTAATCAATAAGTAGGTACCTAATTCCTGCAACATTGTAACAATATTGGTAGGTATGCTGAAAGTCAGTCGGGTCTAAAAATCATCATGTGATAGGGTGATGTATCAGTATTAGTACTAGTTACGTAATCTCACTCAAATTAGAGACAATTTGGGCAATGTCATGGCATTTTAATAGTTAGGTACCTAGGTAGGTAGGTAGGTAGGTAGGTAATAGGTAATAGGTAGTAATAATAGGTTATATATATATATAGTAATAATAGGCCCCCTAAAATCCTACCTTACCTACGTCCGTGTCGAACATCAGACCACTTGGGGGGCGGACACGTATATAATAGAAACTTATACGGCAAACAAGGTTAAGGTAACCCTTTATGGAGATGAATAGTGAAAGAAGATACAATTTACGGTCGCTTCCCGGGGAGCGCCGGGGCGCATCTGGAGCCGATGCTGGGTGCCACAGCATGCGAACCATCGGCGGTGAGGCGTTGAGCAGACGGATCACCGAAAATAAAGTTACAGCCGGTCGCAGTGAGTTGAGCAGGCGGGCTCGCGGCGTAGAAGCTACAGCCGATTCCTCGGGCGAAGATACTATTTCATTATTCTCTTCCATCCCTTCCACTCGCCCCTCTTACATGACAAGGCGAACATCGACCTTGTCCACCAGCACGCTCGCTAGTGTTGTGCAGGATGTCAACCTTGACTCTGAGCTTGCACCCACTACGAGCGCTCCTACTACACGCAGACGATGGACTACTGAGATGAACAGATATATCCTGCGTACATACTTACAGCTAACAGCATTAGGTACAGACACACGAACTTACCTCGAACCCCTCCACACTAAGTTTATAGAAAAATTCCCCAACATGCAAGTGAGACAGATACACACCAAAATACACAAACACCCAATGTCGCAACTACACAAACACATAGAGGTAATAACCAAAATACCATCAACCCAACTGGTGAACACTTGGCTTAGGCCCGTGTCGTCATCAGATACCAAACACCCGGTATAAACCGGAGAAAAAAGCACATACAACAAGTAATAATAGGTAGTAATAATAGTAGGCCCCGCAGGGCATCTGAGGTGGATGACGGGGAGTCGCGACCCCGCGGGGCTATATATCCGAGTGCTCCAGGGAGAGTGTCCCCCATCTCCGGCCTGCCGGAGTGAAGCATGACGTCGGATAGATCTCCCGCCTCTTGGCTTGCCTTCATCGGCCGGTCAGAGTGGAGTTGCTAGAGCAGGGTTAGCAGCCCACTCGGAGGGTAGGTGCCTCGTGGTAAGTGGCGAGTGGGCCGGTGATGCTGGACCCACAGGGAGCGCGTGATCTGCGTTTAAAGTCCGCCGAGGTATCCTCACCCTTCAGCCGCTCATGTACCTGTTGCCCCCTTGTTGCGATTTAGCGACTGATTCCCGGGGGCCCAGTAAGTGAGGTGGCGAGTCTCCACCTGCCATTTTTACATGTATTTAATACATTGTCATCGGCAGGTGCCATAGTCCCCATAGTTTCCCCATTCCTAGTCCATTAGCATCCCATCACAATAGCCCAAGTAGTTTTCATCCATAGTTAGCAATAGTTTAGCACATGACCGGGGATTGTCCTTGGGTACATTTCTATAGTGTATACAGGGATAATCGTCGGTTTTGTGTCACCCTTTCATTAAAGTTGTCTCAAAAGGGCTTCAGCGTGTTGGCTTTGGCCCCACGTTCGCCTCCCAAAAATCCGGGACTCTAGTCCCGAGGTCTGGAAGAGACATACATTTGTAATAATAGGTAGTAATAATAGGTAATAATAATAGGTAGTAGGTAATAGGTAGATAGGTAGGTAATAAACCGATTTCAGTGTTTTTGTTATTAATTGGTAGGAAAACAGTAAGCTGCGGATTTACAATCAATATTATGTGTTTGTATTACATTAATACCTACCAATTAACATAATTATGATATTTTTTTTTGTTCTTTTGTGTCGGGAGATTAAATAATTCCGCATTGCAACAAGTGATATGTGGCCATATCAAATCTACCGCAATATGCGGTACCTACCGCAATGATTACAAGCGCTCATTTACATAATAAAAAAAAAGATTGTAATTAAACATGGCGTCAACTCAATGATAAAAAATAATTAGGCATTTTATCTGGCGCTAGGTATAATCTGTGCGACAACCCTAAACATGTACCTATCAACTTTGTTACCGACGTTTAATTGTTTTAATACCAGGCTGATAGTGTCTGACAGTTAACTCATAGTTAACATTATGTGCCAGGAAAAGCTACTTATAGGTAATTTCTGCCTGATAGGTACTGCTATCCGAGACTTGTGAAACCAAAAATTATAGTTTTTTTTCAGATAAGTTCCTGACAGGCTATCTGATAATTTATAAATAACTGGTGAAACTGGCCATAAATCTCGCAGTGATTAAAGTTGCTCACCTGTAACCTTGACTTCAGACCAGCCAGTGATGGTGTGGTTTCCTGCAGTAGCTGTCATGCGCCATCTACCTTCGTCTGATAGTCCGATGTTGCGGACCCGAACGCCGCACCCGTCAGTCCAAGACTCGAACCTACGCATGAATTTTAGATAAGGTGTAGGTGTCTTCGGAAGGAACGTAAAATTTTAGATCCCGGCTGTCATTTTTACATGGCAGTCATTACGAAGAGTCTGAAAGTCCCCCAACCTCTCTTGCGAAGGGGTATCGGGTCGCCCAGGTAAGTTAGTTGAGGAGTACAGTAAAATGTACCCAGTTACAAAAGGTTTTTGTATATCAATACTATTGTCATTTTTTCTAAAATAAATAAGCGACACGGACACAAACAGACTTTTTACTTCTAAGCTAGAAAGAACAATAAGTTCGAGCCATATGTGATAAAATATCAACAACAAAGTTTATTACACACATCTCAAATGCAAAAGCTGTGTTCAAAGACAAATATCTTGCAATTATCTGATGACCATATAGGTACAAATGTTATTTTAGGGTCCGTTCAAACAGACCGGCTCGGAGAGGAGAGCAAATTGTCTTTAATAATGCTCGAAGGCGCTTGGTATGAAGTAATATGAGGAGCTGACCGGCTCCGATCGCGTACTTTTTCTCGGTTTTGCAGACATTTGGCTCCGATTGCATGCTCTTTCAGCCGATCGGAGCCGATTCCGGTCTGTGTGAAAAGAAAAATGCGCGCCGATGCTCTCCGAGCCGATCTATCTGAACGGACTCTTATTCTGTAGTTGTGACAGTAACTTATGGGAGCTTTTAGTGCTCATGAATTCTGTAATTTCGATGGTCTTAATGGAGTCTTGTTGCTAGGTAGCTGTACCTGGCTCTTTATTTAATTGTTACACAAAACCTAAGTCAAGTAAAACTAAGCTTCGATAAATTCGATAGCCAACTATCAAAGTCTATCCACCGATACAACCTACGATGGATCGAATTGATAATAAATTAATCAAATACTTGTATCAACTGGTTATGCTAATTTGTTTAGTAAATTTATATTGGGCCTAATTTTAGGTAGAAAAAACATTGTTGAGGCACAATAATGCCTACAATTAAGCAATAAACACACTGTTAAGGTTCCCTTAATTAGAAGCTTTTAAATCATGTCGGTCCTAATGAGTAAACTAAAGCTTGTAGCGTAAAGTTAGAGCACCGTTGGGAACACCTGTTGGATGAAAATGGACCTAGCCATTACTTCTCCAAAGCCTATATTAAGCTCACTGTTTTTGTACTTGCAGGCATAGTAACAAAACCTACCTTATATAACTAAAGGGCTATTTTACAGTTTTAAGCAGAAATTTTCGCACAATCAAATGTTCGCATTGCGCAGCTCTTAAAAATAACAAATACTTAATAAGCTTTTCACCAAAATCTCAATACCATCTAAACCAGTGGTTCCCAAACTTATTTTGTCTACTGCCCACTTTGAGAATAAATATTTTTTTAGCGCCCCCCATTTTTTCACCTATTTAAAAACCACTATAACTTCAAATTAAATTAATTAATTATTGTGACCTATATATGTTTATTAACGGAGAGTTCTAAACGAAACTTTTACTATAACCCGCAACTTGAAACCTGAGCGCAGGTAGGTAACATACCGCGGCGCTTAGGTCTCAAGTTGACTCTTACAGTGGCGGCGTAGCATCGGGTGGCACCCGGGGCGGACTACCTATTGAGCACCCCCCCCAAAAAAAACGACAAAATATGGTGCAATATGGTCATTCATGGTGCTTTTTGCCTGGTTTAACATAAAGAAACCGGAGACAGATCACTGCAAACTTTTGAAGCGCTAGCGAAGCGAGCCCGTAATTTTTGAGTTTTGGGACATAATAGAACCCAAACATGTTTTATAAAAACCAGTTACAAGTGAAAAAGCCGCGAGCGCAGCGAGCGCGTAATTTTTGAGTTTTGGAAGAGTAAAGTACCAAAACAAGCTAAAAAAAACCGCGCAAATTGTTTAGTTTTGGGGCACAAAAGTACCTCAACAAGTGTGGAAAAAAAAAACACTGCAAAGAGAAGAAGCCGCGAGCGCAAATTTTTTGATTTTTGGGACGCAATGATACCTAATGAAATTAGAAAATAGTCACTGTTAAGTGAAAGGCACAAAATTTTTTGACTGACTGAAAGGGCGCAGAATAAACCAGAAATGTTGAAAAAACTGTTTTTTTTTTATAACTTTGAGGAATTAATTTAAGTAAACCGGGAAAAAACATAAATAAACGAGAAAGAGAGGGGTGACAGCCGGACTGGCACCCCTCCAGTACCGCCTCGATGTCATGCCTTGTTTGCGCATGCACTGTTGTAGTTTTGTTTAAAATTTGAATAATGAAGTGAACCTAGGCTTTGCAGATTAGAATGGCACCCTCAGTGACTTGTCTCTTCTGCCCGTGCCATCCTAGTCGTACAATTTGAACCAGCCGACTGATACAAGAATTCACAATTCGGGTTATTTAACAAAAACTTGTTAAAACATGATAGATATCTACGAGTACTAATAACTATCAAAATGCGAAAGTGTGTCTGTTGCCTTTTTATTTGTTTGTTTGTGTCTACTTTAATTACGAAACGGAGCGACCGATTGACATTGACATGATTTTTATTTTTTCTATATTCAGTAAAATAGGACAGATATATGAACTACGTGGAGAGAAATATAGAACCGAGTCTGAGCAATCTTGTAATTCATATTAGTTGATGTTCACAAGTCGTTGTCTAAGAGGCCTCCTAGCTAAATAAAATTACAAATCACCCCCCAGGCCTCTACACAACGCCCCTATTTTCTTTCTGGGTCTCTTACCGCCCCCCTTGAGACCTGCAGCGCCCACAAGGGGGCGTTATCGCCCACTTTGGGAAACACTGATCTAAACGAACGAGTTGTCCAATATTTGCAAAAAACTTTTTTTTTTTTGTCGCGAATATTTTAAGTTACCAACCTAGAATTTGGAGGGTTGCGTACGTCGAAGATAACTCCTTCTGGAGTGGTCACTGCACAATACTGTTGGTTCGGTAGAGTTTCAGAGAGACGCATCAAAGCTTCGTGCCCTTCTGCCACCTGAAGATGTAAGGGCCACCCAATCCCTTGCTGCATCCGAAGGAGACTACCTACACGCACATCGTACGTGGCTATCTGGGCTTGACCAGAATGTAAGCAAAGTAAAACTGAAAATTGGAAAATTTTGTGAGAAATGGCATAATCTGCAGTTAGGTACCTAATTAGTTATACTTACTGTTATACCTAGGTAAATGTCTTACTATGTTGTATAAATGCAATTTAATTACTTGATTACTTTTTACGACTACGACGTACGAATTTCCAAAAACTGGAATTTCCAAAAACTTTAAATTCGTACTGGAAAATCAAAAAATATATAATTAAATAAATAAAAGGGGCACAAACCTAGTATGGCACCTAGCCATGAAACACAATGTTTTTGCCACATTTTATATTTATACCAACTTAATTTAACATTGCTAGACTAAACATGGCCACACGCCTGTGGGACACTACTCGGAATGAACTCAAATTGCAATGTCAGCTGCAGATAACATTCACTTTTGCCTATCGAACATAATCAAAAACTTTGATTATTGTATCGATTGCGGTGCGTGATTAAAGACAGTAGTCCTACAATTTTCGTATGACAAAGAAACTGGCGGCTAGTTATAATCGCAGCATAATTTAATAATGAAAGTTAATAGACTGTTGAATAATCAGTCTGATAAGTAATTTCGATAGCACGCGCAGCTAATTGCATTTAGGGCTGCCATCTCGAATTTCGCCAAACCCGGACATTTGGCGTAAATCGCATTTTTTCCCCGAACGAGTACGATTTTTTTTAAACAAAATAATACCTAATTTGTAATCCATTTACTATGAACATATACTTAAATTCAATGAGGTGCGTCCTTACATGAAAAGTGTTTTCCCGGGTTTTCCCCGGACACTTCTTAAAACCCCGCTCGAACGGCGCCCCCGGACCGCCTCCAAACGAGGACAAATCCGGGGAAACCCGGACGGATGGCAGCCCTAATTGCATTGGGCATTGAAAAAGAGGGATGAGAAGAGAGTGCATGTAGCAGAAATGAGAATGCTGAGATGGATGTTTGATGGATGTGTGTGTACCAAGAATGGATAAAGGGAGGAATGATTACATTAGAGGAAGTCTGAAAGTAGCGCCAGTTACAAAAAGATGAGAAGTAGAAGATTGACATGGTATGGGCATGTAATGAGGAGGGATGATACGCATGCAACAACGTGTATGCTAAGTATGAATGTAGATGAATGGAGAGGAAGAGTAATTTAGAGGGAGACCTAAGAAAAGATGGATGGATTGCCTGAAAAATGACATGAATAGGAAGGGAGTGAGTGTCAGCATGACGAGTGACAGGGGAAAATGAAGAGGATGACATATTGCGCCGACCCCAAATAAAATTGGGAACAAGGCAGGAGGAAGAGAGTGCAGCTAACTGCATTGAAAAAAATACAAGATGTTTGATTCCCCTTCCAGCACGGGGAGAACTTAGCAGTGGATTCCATTCGGCTATGACGACAACGAAGACGAGACACTTCTTTGTGAGCTGCATTTCCTAAATAAAGTCATTTCGGTTTCAACAGCTTGAACTTTTGGTTTTCCACAGGATATAATGAAAATCTTAAAAATGTTAATATATCTACTCAATACCTCACATACCTACACTCCTGGAATTGGTATGTACCTATAATAAACCTTTTGAAATCCGTAATAGAACTGACAACCAGATTTAGATGAAAATTGGAAAAATACATAGTAATGATTAAAAACATATTCAATCACTTTAGTAGGAATCCTTAGTAAATACCTAGTATTTAATTAAACAATTACAAAGGTCATATTATAAATCCAAACAAATAAGTGTGATAACTTTTAGCGATCAGTGAACCCGTTGTCACCTATCATAATTCTATTTAGTGGTATTGTTTAGACATTGGTCTTAACAATTAAATCTAAAAATCCTTATCAGTATTTAATAATCTATGAGCGATGATCGTAATACCTACGTAAGAAATGTAAATAATTAGTTATCAATTTAACCGATTAAAACCAACTGATAAGATTAGTATCAGTCGCGGAAGGAAAGTCTAAGGTGACATTGACTTACAGACTTGCAGGAGACCTAGGAAGCCTAAAATAGCTGTGCTCCGCGGATTCACCTGCGTCCCACAATTACACTCGTACCAGGATAACATGGCTTAGTGGTCCTTAGAAACTATTTTGCCTACATCTCGCTTTCGGAGCCAGTTACTTCCTTGCGTCCCCACACCGTGTCTGCCTGATGGTAGCCAACATGACAGCTCACGTACTCACTAAAAGTTGGATATCCGGGTCGAGCTGAAGAATGTTTAAAAAAGCAACTTAAGCCAGCAGGAGTCACCGCCTTGCCTGTTATAAGTAATTACCATTTATTTTTTGTTATCAGGAGAGGACTCGAATTTTGGAAAACTATAGATATGTATTTATGTAGGGATTGTTGGATTAGAAGTTTATGTAGTGTTACACCATAAGTTTGGGCATAATTTATATCAAAAGAAGACATTATGGCCCGTGGACTCAGACTGCGGTATACGGAGTAGTAGGTAAAATGTGGTCGTATTTTTTTAATTTTACGATATCTCTAAATGAAATTTGCACGTACCTAATCGAAAAAAATATGTAATTAAGATAAAACTCAGCATTTGTTCTAGGGTGTTCAAAAACAAACACTTTACAAAAATATATTATTTATTGCCGCAATAAAAAAGTGCAATAAAACTCTAATATTAAACGGCTCTAAAGCTGTAAGAATACTACTAATTGAATAAAGCAAGTCAAAAATACGTTTCCAATTGGAAGAGTTTTCGAACATTCCAGTCTCTAGTACCAGGTAGATATCTTGGACACCTTAATTCACGCGTTAATCTTGAATATGGTTTCAATTTAATTTGCCATCCTCTTTAGACTTTCACATATGTACCTACATACATCATCAGTCAAGTTCTCATCACAATAACTTCATATAATTTTCATACAATCTGCTACAGTTTCATACAAAGTGCTGTGTTCATAATACCTAAAATTCAAATTTAAAATTAAAAAAAATACCTAAAGTTTAGTACAAATTTACCTAAGCTATGTATCTTTTGTATTGCTATAGCACCTCCATTTCACAGAGTTTAAAAGTAAAGGCTATTAATTAAAATATGAGCATACTACCCAATATGACTTGCACTTTATTACAACATTTATAATTCTTAACATTAATTTATTTCATAATTATAGAGATCAAACCACTACTGGCTAATTTGAGGGTATATTCACAATTAATTTATGTGTAAGTTTTTGTTTGACTGGCAGTATTGGTATCACATCATCAGCTTCTTTCATATGCGATGTAGGCATCTGCAAAAAGAAATAAACAAGTGTTATTACAGATAGATAACAAAATGAAAAAGGCTAAGCAGATGATGATGACTCACTCACTCACAATTACAGAAATGTACACGTAAAAACGTGGTTGTAAAAGAGACATGTATGAGTGGGTCAGATGAACATACAAAATTCTACAGTAAGTACCATATCCACCTTAGAAATAGAAAGATGTTGACATCTTATGTTTCTAAAATACTTACATTCAAATCTTTGGCTTGTGCCTCCTTCACAGTGTATTCTCTGAGGACATAGTCAGTATTAAGCAGATGGAACATCCTTGTTTCATTTGCCCTCACCAGGACATCATCCACTCTCAAGAAATACCTTAGCAGCACATACCAATATGAAGGCATGACTCTCTGAAAATGGAGAGCATAACGTTATTTAGTTTTAAATATACAAAATTTTTGCTAAATAGATTGTTTTATATTTTTTATACTTATTTAAGCTTGATTTATCCTTTTCAGGCTGTTACATCTTTCTTTTGCATGTGTAGAAACAGTTCTACCTTTCTTTTGTATGTGTGGAAACAATTCTATCTAAGATGAAGTAATCACAGCCTTACACATTTACAATTACAATGAATGCCTAATTGTTTGTAAAGCTATGGCGCTTTACAGACTCTACATTCTTTGAAAATTTCTTAACATTAGTGGGACTCGAAATATCCACTTACATATAGTTATCGGCACGGATATTGAGCCCTGACCTTCACCTGCGCCTTATGTGTACAGTGTGCAAAGCGATCCCCACTCTTCCGCCGAGAGCTCAATATCCATGCCGGTAACTATACCTAATTGTATATTTGCAATATACTTACTATTTTCACAGATAGTTTCGAGACACCATGATCATGTAATTCATCCTCAAATAAAGTTAGATCATGATAGAAGAGAATTTGTTCTTTTTGCTTCAACAATTCAAAATTAATATGCTCATCAGTGTTTTCGACTACAATATTATCTGTGAGAGTTCCTTTATAGTCAGTAGAGAACGTCCAATCAAATGGCCGCTTCGGTTTCTCTGCTTCTGGTCTGGAATAAAAAAATGATTATTATTAAAATAAATAGGGCACATTGAAATAACAAAAACGTACTATCGAATTGTTGATCTGCACTAACATTATTTTCTACATATATAAAGATTATGTAAAAAAAAAATTAAGGGTTGTTTCGCTGAAAGTGCATAATCTTGGAAGTTCGATTTGAAAAGAAAAGAGCAGTTGAAAATCAAATCCATTTTCTAGATAGCCAATCAGCTTTTATATCAATATTTTCATAGACAAGCATAAGCTACTTTTTTTTATAGACAAGCAGAAACTACTAAGTTATAACTCCACTTTATTACCTTGCCTCCTGCCAAGCTTCTGCACAAGCCACCTCAATGGCCTCCATCCTGCTGGCCACACATCTCAGAGAATCAAGAGGGTTGAAGCATATACCTGCACCACTCTCATGTGTCAACTTTAGAATATTTCTAGGAAACACCATGTCAGGGAAATGCGGTATTTTCAGTTCCTTGGTGTATCTGAAAATAGCAGTTGTATATAATTGTAAGAGTTAATAAATTCAGAGAAGAGTACAATAAATACAGAATAGTCCACCGTCTACGAGTAATACTTTTAAAGTGAGTTTTATTTAACAATTTGATACTCATAGTCTTCTATCAAAGGCATTCAGAATCTAGTAATATTTATTCTGTTGTCTTATATTTTAAATAGCCAGCGACGTTGTAAGGCTACAATCGACAGCTAAGTACTATAAAAAGGTTGATACTCACATACAAAACTGGCAAAATTGATCATCATCACGTTCGCAGACGACTTTTGTAGAGCATACACTTGGCAATATACAGCTCACATCGTATGATATATTCCACGGCCCAAATTGTATTGATTTGGAGTTACTCGTGTACCGTCCTGCATCCACACTGTTTAACTGTAAACACAAAAGATAAGTGCATCTTCAAAGCGTCCCATCGAATACTTTATGCCGGCAGTTTGTAAGGTTACGTATTCTTTGTTACCTCAGAGTTGAACATAGCGAACTATATCCACGATTATCGACTGTATAATCCTTATTCCTCGCTGTAAATTTAGTGGCAAACTCAATAATTAAAATCAATTATATCTCCAATCCCGTACAAAATAAAACCCACAAAATAATTAACGTACGTAACTTGACGTACGTGACGGATGATTACCTTGGTTTGACACTGGCACCAAATTTATTGCCATTCTTGATCTTTTGAACGGAGCACTACGAAAATAAAGAGGTGTAAATGACTGCTACACGATTTCATTTGTACTTGTTAATATATTTATCTCCATTTACAAGATCTTCTGATATATTAAAACATCTGGTAACAAAAAATTACATTTTATGACTTCGTTTAGCATGACATGTAAAATTCATTAGTATTACTAAGAATCACATCACTAAAAGATTAACGGCCAGTGGCGGGGCGCGGGTGGTCAAATCAAATCAATATGGCCGACTTTCACCGGTTGGTTTGTCTGTTTTGATATTTGATAAAATTAATCTTTTCGTATTACATAAAACCATCGTGGGTTATTGATATATAATTTTTGTGTACGTTAGATTCTGTAGCTAACTATGGAAGCGCTTATCCCAGTTATTAATAAGTTGCAAGACGTTTTTAATACAGTCGGAGCTGATGCCATCCAATTACCTCAAATCGTAGTTTTAGGAACTCAGGTAACCTTATATGTTTAAATTTTTAACTATATTTGTACATTAATGGTTTTATAATCAAAGGAATGTGCACTCAATGAATTTCCTGTTGATGAATTATCTGTAATGGTTATGTAAAGGTGTCAGCGGAGTTCTTTGTCCCCATTCTATTCAATTGAACTCAGCTGTCATTGACCAAGACCGCACTCCCGAATTCCCTATTTACAGTTACTGAAGCTGACTGCATAAATATGATTTGACAGATACTACATTGCGCGTAGTCACTCTTCTAATTTAAAATCAATAAAAACATCAATGACATCATGCAGTTTCTATTATAGATGTAAATAAAAAATCTTTACAAGCAATATTCCAATTTTATATATTTACTTTTTCTAATAGCAATATCATTATCTGCTTCATTAAATGGAGTATTATTTCTTTTTTTAACAGAGCTCCGGAAAAAGTTCGGTTATTGAAAGTCTAGTTGGACGTTCTTTCCTCCCTCGAGGACCGGGGATTGTGACCAGGCGTCCTCTTGTACTACAACTTGTATACAGCCCTAAGGATAGTAAGGAACATCGCTCGGCTGAAGAAGGTGAGTCTATGAAAATAATACAATTTATAGAATAAAGTAGCAATACTTTTATTTTGAGAGAAACCAATTATTTCTTTGTGCAAGCTGTATTAAATCTATGTCTGTAAGAAATCAAGACTATGAACACAGTTTTTTCTATGATACATTCAACAATCTAAAAACCACAATAAAACTATCTATTGTGATGTTGAGTGTTACACTCAATGTCATCAGTTTAATAGAGCATTGATCTTCCTTTTGTCATGTTTCTGTGTTTTATTATTTGTGTCTGCTAGAATATAATCAATTGATAACAATGCGGTTTTCAATGTCACATTTGTTTATTACAATTAGGTTCTACGCATTGGTCTTTTTTCTCATTGGAGTTTTATTACAATGCAGTGATTATTTCTGTCATAAAGGGAGATTTCCATTTACTCTATAATTCAATAAGATAATAAATAAATATACTATCAAGATTATGTATTATGTTAAATTAAAGATAGTAAAATGTCATTAAAATTGGTTTTACACTAAAATTAAGGAATTAGGTATCTATCGGATTCTACGTATATGTATATTCAAGTATGTGTTACCATTGTGAACGTGGCCAACAGTTAAAAGGCTCATTAGTATTGTATTCTTACTTATAAATGTATTGCTAGTGCTAAGAAAGCAGAGTACAGAGACATCACTGTGGAATCCAATAGCTCAACTTTCCCAAAAATTTACTTCAGGTCTGTACTAAATATTAAATGTACTCATTTGTATGTGCACGTCCCTATCACATGTTTGATTTGCCTTGTTCCATTTCATTGTAGTATTTCCTTAAGCAAAATAAAAAATATTAAATCTCTAATGACATTAGAGACTTAATAATTAATAACTGAATATGTTGTATGTTTCATCAGAAGTCCTTGAGCTTGCTAACTTCATAACATAATTTTATTTATGAACCTGTCTTGATATAATTGTATAATGTGTATCTTCATAGCATGAGATAATTACTTTGCAGGTATCCAAGAAGTAATCATAAAAAAATCTTATGTCTAATACATATGAACATTTTATGTACTGTCTTAATAGAACCAGAGTGAATAATCTCCCTTCATACTTGAACACTTAAGAGCATTCTCATTTTACAATAACTCATTGCGAAGCTTATACCATGCCTCTCTATTGTTAAAGGTACTGTAAACCTAGAAGAATGGGGAAAATTCCTGCACACCAAAGACAAGATCTATTCAGATTTCGATCAGATGAGACAGGAGATCGAGCGGGAAACCGACCGCATGGCGGGCAGCAACAAGGGTATCTGTCCAGAGCCCATAAGTCTGAAGATATTCTCAACCAGAGTAGTCAATCTCACATTGGTGGATCTCCCTGGTATCACCAAGGTAAACATTTACTTGCAAAAATATATTGTAGTCAAACACTTTGTTATTATGTTTATAAATGTGAACATAATGTTTATTCATTGTTTTTTTTTTACTAGGTACCAATAGGTGATCAACCTGAAGATATTGAAAATCAAATTAGGAATCTGATTATAAAATACATTTCCAATCCAAACTCCATAATTCTGGCAGTGACAGCCGCTAACACTGACATGGCTACAAGTGAGGCCATTAAGATGTCTAAAGAGGTTGATCCGGATGGTAGACGGACTCTCGCTGTGGTGACAAAGCTTGATCTCATGGATGCAGGTAATTTAACTATTAATACTACTATAATTGGCCAAGGTATCAGGATTAAAAGCTAGTCAAGTGAAATACAAAAAAAAAAAGTAAAAATATCAAATTATCTTTCAATTTTTACTTCAGATAATTATCGCTCGTAACTATAACGGAACAACTAGTTTCATGATAAAATACCGAGAACTTTTAGCAATGAAAGTGACTAAAATAGTGATTTATTTCAGGAACTGATGCAATAGACATCCTCTGCGGCCGCGTCATTCCCGTTAAACTTGGCATAATCGGAGTCGTCAACAGATCACAACAAGACATTATTGATAAGAAATCTATTGGGGTAAATTATCTACCAATTCATATCACGTTTTTTAACTGTTCAATAACATTCAGAACGATATATGTATGTCATCATGCCTATTGATTTCCTGTGCCAATGTTTGGCTAGGAAATCGAAGTGGTATTCAATGCATTTGGCTACAACACGATTTGTATTGTAGGTATCTACTACTATAATACCATCTCAATGCAAAGGAGATAATTAATATTTCAACATTTATTTTTCCTACTTTATTGCTGAGAACAATAAGTTTGCAGATTATACTATACATATTACTGACTCGCTATTCTGTAATACTCATTGTCATCAATTTAATTTTTTACTGTGATACAAATAAAAATCCATACAGGATATATTCATTATCTGCTCATAGTATTGATAATCGCGATAATTAATCTGTTGTTTTCTAATTGTTTTACAATCAGGACGCGCTGAAAGATGAAGCAACGTATCTGCAAAGGAAATATCCTACCATTGCCACACGCAACGGCACGCCACACTTGGCAAAGACCTTGAACAGACTACTGATGCACCATATTAGGGATTGCCTACCGGAATTAAAGGTAATTATCGTGATTGCTGCAACAAAGACACATTATGTATGTACTTGGCACATTGATTTATTTTTCTGTTCTGGTTTTTCAATGTTGAGAGGCCAATTTAAGCAATTATTAAATAATTCGAATGTGGGTCGCATAGTTGTGTTTATAAAATGCTCTTGTTGCATGATAATGAATGCAGCAATGCTATAAATTCTGAATAACATAAATTGACAGTTTGCCAATTTAATAAACTTTGAGCAACATGACATAGCTACTTATAATCGTATTGATAGAACAGCAAAATGTGGGCTAAGATATCTAATACAATTCTGTATTATCTCAAAATTGCCGAAGTCGAGATAATCATTTACGTTTGCCTTACGATTAAACTGTCTTTATCATATGTGAATTTTGCGTAGAAGGAAGAATATATTTCGTCTTCGTTATGCAATACAACAGATATAAATAAGTTATATTAGCTTCCGCCCGCGGTTTCACCCGCGCACCGAGGCACCTAATTTCAGCAGCGGGATAAAAACTAACCTTCGTCCTTTCTCAGGTTCTAGTTCGATTATCTGTGTTCAAAATTTCATTTACATCGGTTTAGTCGTAGCGTAAATGCGGAAGGATGGCAGGGTTACTTTCGGTTTATAATATTAGTTACGATTGTCGTACAATTGTTAATGCTTTTATTCTTATCATGACAGGTGCGCGTCAACGTAATGATCTCACAATTCCAATCTCTTCTCAACTCGTACGGGGAAGATGTTTCGGATAAGTCGCAGACTCTACTGCAGATCATCACGAAATTCGCCAGTGCATACTGTTCTACCATAGAGGGTACTGCCAGGAACATTGAGACCACGGAACTGTGTGGTGGCGCCAGAATATGCTATATTTTCCACGAGACATTCGGACGCACCTTGGATTCGATACATCCTTTAGTCGGTGAGTTGTTTTGCCTTTCAGCGCATACAATGCGTGCTTTAGAACACGTCAATTAATTCCATGAAGAATGCCGCAGATGTAGATAAATGAAATGCTCTTTTTAAAAATTCTGATAACGCTAGGAATGTTTGTCGTGCTGCCATACTGGATGACAGACACATTTTAAACTAATCATTGTGTGACTCGTCTAAAACTCGACGATAAAATGCTCATGCGAGATTAATAGAATTTCCCTATCATGTCACAGTGCCACACAATGCATCATTGTTGAAGGCATTACGTACATTAGTAAAATGCTTTTGTTTGTAATGTAACGTTATCTTTATAGTAGTACGGAGTTCCCTTGCGTAAAATCTCAACTAATGATAAATGAAAGACTCGTGAGTCATTTTTCGCGTCACTTATCTGCGTTTGCGGATAACTTAGGTCATCGTGGTCAACACTATTTTGAGATCATGTTTTTATTTTGTATAGTCACGAACTCTTGCGGACTAAGGTATAATAATTTTCCGATGAAGCTGCCCTGAATTAATTTTTACCATAAAATAACAGAAGCAAACACTTGTTTAAAACTTGAATTCCACTACAACACACGCTTACTTTAAGTCACATAACTTTGCAATCATTAAGGTAGCGGCAATATGATGACTATATTTTGAGGCATATATTTTTGCTGTTGGGCAGTTTCATAGTCCAACTTTCAAGGGGCAAACTTGTTTCAAAAGTACAATTCCAAAAACATTATTGTTTATTTAGGTTTGACGCGCATGGACATTCTGACCGCGATCCGTAACGCCACGGGTCCGAGGCCAGCCCTGTTCGTTCCCGAGGTATCGTTCGAACTGCTCGTCAAGAGGCAGATCAGAAGGCTCGAAGATCCTTCTCTACGTTGTGTGGAACTGGTACAGTAACAATTATTATTAAATAATTATAGTTATGTAAACAAGTAATTGTAGGTGTATTGTTTCGTGAAATTGAGTAACAGCAATCAGAAATTCTCTAAAAATGTATTTAGCATTTAATTTCACTTCTGTGTTGCATACTGAGTACGTTGATTGACGCTCTAGTCTAAATAGTAATAAAGGCAAACGTGTAATTAACCTATCTAGTTAAACTATGGAACTGTTCTATCAAGTTCAAACTTAAATGTTCGTTGCAAAATAGTTTTATTTGCTTTCTTTCATCAATACTCTCATTATTACCAAAAGTATCGGTTTATACGAAACGAATCATTTCACACATCATACAACTAGTCAAAAAAAATTGACTTAGACTTTAGGGTGCACGTGTCTTGTCGAAACACATGCGTAGGTTACGTACATTAAAAAAAAGTGCGGGTCTAGCCAGCTACATGCACCGTGTAGACGCACCCTTATGAACAAAGAAGCATCAACTTTTTCCTAACATAATAACGTGACACTATCAGGTGCACGAGGAGATGCAGCGCATCGTGCAGCACTGCGGCACGGAGGTGCAGCAGGAGATGCTGCGCTTCCCGCGCCTGCACCAGCGCATCGTCGACGTCGTCACGCAGCTGCTGCGGACACGCCTGCCCGCCACCAACGCCATGGTAACATACGTTTATATATTTAGGAATGAGAGAATTTCACCGACCTTCGTAGGTAGCTCTATAGAGTCGAATGAAGTTATGTATTCCTTAGACAAAAACTGATTTTTTTAAAGGACGACCTAGCGATTAAACTAGTACATACAATCCCAAAAATAGTATTAATGTCATATGTTAGCGGGTCACTGTACACCGGGTATAGTATACATATGTGTAATGTATAATGTGTATGCATATATGTAGTAGTACATATGTGTAAATATACTTTGGTTGTGTATGATTTTACGTCGTGCAGCCTTGTTTCGACCTTTACAATACACTGCCGTCTAATGCAATGTACGGCTTTTCTGAGTCATCACTATCAGGGGATTTATTGACGCATTGATTCAATTGCGCCTCACGGGAAATAGTTTTCAGGAAACCACAAATGTTACGTCATAGTTATCAAGTCGCTTAACCGCCCGCGCTGAACCTCACATTTCTTATCAAATTGTGTTATTTTTGACAAATGAAAACAACAGCAACATGATAAGCAAGCCTGACCCATTATACTACTTTCAGGTGGAGAATTTAGTACAAATTGAGCTGGCTTACATCAACACCAAACACCCAGATTTCCATCGCGAAGCTGCCCTAGTCTCCGGTCTACTGAAGAGTACGGACAGCCTGATGGACGACCATTCCCCAGTGTACCGTCAGAAAACACCGCGACCCACCTCCTCACCGGTATTCGCCATGTTCAAAGTATATATAAGCTAAGTTATTATGTCACGTGACTGTGGGAACTAATGCCACTAACATAAGGTAAGTATCACTCACGTTGAGTAACTTTGCCCCTCCCTAGTTGGCGAAGCTTATTTCAAATATGTACTCTGCACCCTAACGCGCAACTTTACATATCGACGCCTTAGAGTGAAAACCTCGTTAGTGCAAAAGATAAATTTTCAGGATAAGGATTAGTATTAGATATTTTTTACGATTATCTTCCAAGAAATGCAATAAAAAAATATTGAGAAAAAATGCATTTCCGAGGTTTTCATTCTAAGACGACGATATAAGGATACCGAATGCTTTGTGCCGTTGACAGCTGAGCAGTTTCAAGGAAAAATACTGTTCTTTTTACTGTCTGACAGTAACTGTCAACTGTACCAAAAAATGGTCAGGGTAAAAGCTATTTCAAATAAAATCGCCTGTTTGTTTCTGCGTCGCGTCTCGCCGCTTCACGTTCGCATCCAGATTGCTCACACAGGACACAGTAACTACGCAACTGTCAAAATGTACTTGAAACGTCAAATGGCTCAGGGGCACAGTTATAAAATGTTGTGTTGTAGTATACCGTGTAACTCCTTACAGTTGGATGTCGGATGATTTTATACAGCAATGTCGTGACAATAAAATATGCTGAAAACTCTAAGAGGACCTTTGGACTTCGAAATTGTACCGTTGTGTGTCTATACTATTCATTTTTTGTAGATGATGATGAGAGTTCTTTGCTGTGCCGTCTTATTTTTTTCTTTTTTAAATTAGATCCAACCTACTTTTAACTGTGCGTCAAAATATATATTCAAATATATTGTAGATTATCTCATTGATAAGAATAGCACTTTAAATTCATTTATTCTGAATAGTTTTTACGAAAAATTGACAAAAACTTTTGGCGATTTGACCACTGTATGGAGTAGATGGTAACATAGACGTAGTGTAAAGTTAGTTTATTATTCAATAGCAAATGCTGTGTAGAATTAGAATTTAGTCATTGTAGTCTAGAATTGCTGGCATGTTATGTAATTTGATTAACTTCTGACACTGTTTTTTGTATGAATAGCAAAAAATAGCAAGTAGTATGCAATTTGTATTTCTAAATTTTCTGGCAAAACTTTTATCGCAGTTATAAGACTGTTGACTTTTTTATTTTGCTGATTTTACCTTTTACTTTGTAGCCACTTCTATACCCTTTTGGTCTTACTAATATTGTTTTGTAATTAAAAATGACTATTGCTGATTATTGTTTGTAGCTATTTCTTCAACAAATGGGTGAAAGAGGGTCCACCCTAGTATTCTTGGCAAGTGTATGGGAATCGCACCACAAGGTAAAATAATAATCGCCTCATTTAGCGAGGGCTAGTGCCACACTGAACTGTCATGTTAGCCACATTGTCCTACTAAATCATGTGACGGCATCATATTGGTGACGCTTTGAATACTATGTGGGCTCTCTTTATTTAAGTATGCACGAGATTTCATCCATGCGAACTATGTATAAAGCGTTCTCAGCTTTGTTTGACAAGTTCGTATGGATAAGATCGATGTACGCACCCTATAAGGCTGAAGTTTAAATGACAAGTTCTTATTCAAATGAATGTACTTTGCCAGTGCAGTTTGGTGCAATGTGGCCGCTAGAATAGTTGTCATTTGAAGTTCGCTTACGTGTTGCTGACTAACCCTTTCCATTAGTAAACATTCTCACTAATGATAAACCTATAGAATTGTTAAATGTCACACTATATCCATTGACTAAGTTTGCAAAGGTAATTTGTTTAAAGCAACTTTACAACAAATATTTCTGTGTTGGTTCTGCCGATTATTGCATGAATATAATAAATATTATGGGTATAGCTAGTTTTGGGAAACAGAAATAGACTGAACAAATGTAGCCTTAAACGTACGAAATTCTCTTTTTAGCATGTGCCAGCTATCACGGACGGTCAGGAGAACAGGTCTCCAACAAGCAATAATAGTGAATCTCCAGCAACTCCACAGGTAAAGGAAAATGGATCAATAAGTAGTTTAGAAAATGCACTGAAATTGTTCTTATTATTTATAAGCATGGCTGTAGATGCATTGCAAAGTATGCACATGATGCGCAATGTGAAGCTAACTACATCATACAGTGGATCGCCTTTGAGTTTGTCACCTTAACCACGTTTGTTTCACCCTCTATACCCATTAACCAACATAAAATCTCGCGTATTTATTTCGTTTACTACAGCTCGGATTTCTCACACCTGTCCTAAGACTGCACAATTCCATCAATATTTTACTCCATAAATATTCTTATTTCTAATTCCATTAATTTCAGATGAACGGCACACCGGAGAACAAAGTGCTAACTCCTCAGAAACCAGTGAACCTTCTACCAGAAGTACCGAGCCAGACTTCTCGTAAGCTTTCCGATAGGGAACAACACGATTGTGACGTCATCGGTAAGTTTTTATCCCTGCCTTTATTTGTTTGTTTGTTTGTCATGCATTGGTTGAAAGCCTTGGAATGTTCGCAATTAATTCACCTGTATTGATGGTCTCACAAAATTTAATATCAAATCATATTCACTAACTTAGATTTATTTGGATTTGAGTGCAAATAACACGTATTAATATCGTAACTTTAATAGTACAAATCGTAAATTCGTAGCTAGAATAGTTTTCAATGTCACGTTAAACATTTAACTCTACATTGTATCATTCAACAGTATTTTCTTGTGATGCTAGGTGGGCGGAGCGATGAACCATCAATCCTAATCCCTAACACTGAGACAGTAGACGGCATCAACGTGATGCAATTGAATCAAATGGGTGATTTAGTGGGTGAGGATAGCGGAGCGGTCTACAAAATGCTTTACTCATTTTGCTCACTATTAAACTTCCGACCACCTACCATCGAACTAATTTTGCTTGCTGCTTGTTTACTTTAGGTTGGCATTTAATAGTGCAATTTTTTTTACTAACCCCTAATCAAATAATTTATTCGACTAAGGGCTGATTTTTCAATCTTCAGTTAACCTCTATCTGAGGAATAAATATGGCGGTTTGACATATTTTCTATACAAATCTGTCAAAACGTTAAAAAAAATCCTCAGATAAAGGTTATCTGGCGATTGAAAAATCAGCCCTAATACACGTAATAATGAACGTCGTGCACAGCCACGCCAAATAACTTTGCTCCTCTGAAGTCAGCCACCTGATGCATTGGGCATGCCTAGTATTGCTATGTTCGTACATTTTTACTGACGCGCAATCACTAGCAGCTAAGCTATTTTGAAGCGGCAAAGTTATGTGGGGTAATTTGTACTATTTGTTTGAAAATCTATAACAATTTACTAAATTATATTGAGAAATGCTTTGATGCGGGGATATAACGGTTAATCTATGATTTATAACGTTACTTTATTAACATCCACTATCCATCACAAATCATTAGCGTTGCGTTAAAAAAAGTCATTTACTAGCACATTTTACTAACATTACGATAACAATTAAGTTGGTTTGTTCAAGGATTTGTGTCGCATGTAGACTGTCTTCCTTTTAGAAACCAGCAAAAAAATCATATTTTAAAACTTATGTATTTTTTTTCATTTCAGAACGGCTGATCAAGTCCTATTTCTACATAGTGCGTAAATCGATCCAAGATTCAGTGCCGAAAGCTGTAATGCATTTCTTAGTGAACTATGTGAAGGATAACCTGCAGTCTGAGTTGGTGACTCACTTGTATAAGTCCGACCAAGCCGAGAGCATGCTCAACGAGTCGGAACATATTGCCCAGAGGAGGAAGGAGGCAGCCGACATGCTCAAGGTCAGTGCTTCATATTATTTTAATTTTTAGCACTGCTGCTTTACTGGGTAATGAATATTCATTGTGCAGCTAAATTAGGTTTAGTCGCCGTGTGTTTCCGACTTTTATTTTTTACTAGCTGTTCCCAGCTATTTAACTCGCGTCTTTTAAAGTATCAACAAAATCTGTTCAGTAGATTTTGACTGACGCAACTGTTTAAGATAATTAAAATTATATTTTTTACATAACTGAGGTGTAATAATGTGAACTCTTTTCTTTAAATTTCAGGCTCTGCAACGCGCCGGGCAGATCATCAGTGAGATCCGAGAGACGCACATGTGGTGATGTTCAGCGGAGGAAGACTCTAGTCTGTGAATTAGTGAATATGAGCTCCTGCTCTGTACATACTCCTTTTAATCTAGGTAAATTATGTGCATTAGGCTTTTAACTTACTTTTCACATACATTTGCTTTTATCATTTGAACTCTGCAGCTCTCTTTGCTATGTATTAGATATTATACTCATGACATTCTGTCGTAAACCAAAAATTCGGAGTAAAAGCAGAAAATGTAGAAGCAAATGCATGTTAGTTATAGATGGACATTTTTAAAATGGCACCGCATACAGGTAATAATGTGTTTAATTAAGTATTCAGTCATTTTGCAAGGTTTATTGTAGAAAGTACTTATTGTTGTCGTTTGGTGATTTTATGCGATGTAATACCAGTTTCGTTTAGTAAATTCTATCTGCGTAAATTGTTTTTATATCTCAGGCTCAAATCCGTGTGTGCTTTATCAGACTCGGACATCAGACTGCTCATTCAAAACTTTGTTATGTGTATATTGTGCTCTTGAAAAGCATTTCGATATTATATTTACATTTTATCTAGTACTTACTAAGCATGAGTTTTTAAAACACTTTCCTAAGGAAAACTTAGTTTTCTTATAAATTGCTTCAGCTGTTTAGTATTGGCAATAGTTTCTACTGAAGCAATATCACAATTCCATAGTCATTATATGCATAATGCTAACTATTGCAAATATTAAAGCTTGCTTATTACTTAATTACAAATCGACTATGGATTAACATACTCCAATGCATTATTAATACTTTCCGAACTGAAACATGTATGCATTCTGATGTAAATGGTTCTTGGTATATGCTGACTTGTACTTTTATATTCCGGTTACACGATATTGTGCCAATACATTTTATAGGATGGTGCGCGAAGCTTTAGTAAACCAACGCAGTCTGTTTCAATGGTACTTTGTAAAATGTAGCACAAACGCTGTCGACTTCAGTTACCATTTTCACTAATGTTAATGTATAACATGCACATAAGGTAGGCTTAACATTTTAGTGTATGCATATTTACATCGTAGTTATTAATGCAGTGATATTACTTGTAATGTCTGCTATATAGACATTTCCATAAAAGTTGGCTGTCCCTAGTAGTTTTACTGTATCTTATAAATGAAATTGTTTCGCTCGTATTATGATTGAATGTGTTAGTCAATTAATATGAATTGATTAGATGTATATTCTGTTTTCCCTATTTACAGGGTTGGTTGGTTATTTTTTTAAAGTAGTTAGTTGTCTGTGACCATTTGCAAGGCTTTTTAACATTGATTACATTGTAAGTTGATACAAGGCAATGCGTTGCCCTTACAGTATATCTTAATATAGTTCCTTGTTTATTAGTTTGTAATTTCGCATGCTGTGTTATCAAATTTCATTCACGATTTCAAGTCATTTTGTGTCATGTCCATTCTAAAATAATTTATTTGTTTTATCATGAATTAGCATAGTGAGTATTCCAATGTTACATGATGTATTTATTGTTGAAGTCCAAAAAGTGATTTGCTTTATGTATCAAACGAAACCAATTGAATGTTACATAAATAAGATTGTATTTAAAAGTCTGTTAAATATTAATAAAATAGATTAATTGTCATGGTCAAAATGTCTTTGATTTATACATACTCGCCAAGTAGTGTCAGTGCCAACTCAAACCAAAATAATGAACTGGACTGAGGTCAGGTAGACAGTCGCTCTTTGTAAAATGCTGGTACCCAGTCAGCTATGTCCGGTTAGACTCGAAGCAGACTTCAACATAAAAGTTGGGAAGTGATTACACATCTAACGGTGATGTGATTGCTTCACTGTGATACGGAAAGGGCAAGTAAAAGCGGAGGAGGACCAAAGAGGAGGGTAGTGGAGTGGGTTATAACAAAAAAAAATATGTTTTTTTAGTTATTGGGTTTATTTATTGTATTATAATAATAACGATGGTATTTACATGTAACATACTGAGATTTCATATGATAATATTGGGATTTAAAATATCGTTTAAAACGTAAGTGTATGATAGACTACACACAGCCCACTACATTACAATATGGAAGGTATTTAATTGTATCCCTTTAGATAACAGATTTAGAGAGCATAATATAATATTGCAGATAGTATTACGAATTTGTATTAATCCACCTACAAAATATGTGTGATGACCACTAATAAAACAAGTAACCAGGATCAAAAATTAATTCAACAATTCAATATTGTAAAACAAATGGCACGTCGTTAGTAACAGCACAAATTGTATTTACTTAAATGTAACAATAAGGGGTTTTGAATTACACAGCCAATAACATCAACGAATGTAAAATTCTTACTATAAATATACTTTGTCAAGTCGACATGGAAGCGAAAACGTAGCGTACCTATGTGGAGATTAAAATTTTATAGAATACGATTTTATTATAGTCGATTTTCTTATATTCGTAAATTCTATAGCTATTTTCTACTGCTAATTTGTCAATGTCTTAAAACTTGTGGCAAGGAATGAGAGTGGCTTTTCTGTTAGTAAAAATAATTTCTAAAATAGTGAACTTTTATCAAAAATATGTTAGTTACCCAGTCTATATCTAATCGCAACAAAATTTCAAAGATATGTGTACATTAAAGTTGTGTTAAACAACTGTTATACCGCTTACGCGTGATGCTGAAGATTCCTTAATTTTTTAAACTTTTCGGGCTATCCAATATTTTTGACTCCACAATTGGGTAATTTCGAATACAGCTACATATTTAGTTTTCATTATCTAACATCTAAACACGGAACAACATTGATTATGTCTATCTAAATACTGATTCATTCCCTAAATGCATTTTTACGTGTTTGTACTTTCTAATAGTAATTTCGAACGAATTTGTGACCAAGAACGTGCACAACAAGGAGCCTAATAACTATTGCCTATCTACTAACCAGTTACATTACATTATGAATATCATTTACTTTAAATTTTGAGATTAATAGAGATTGTTAAGTTTGAGTAGTAAAAATACACGTCTTTTATATTATGAGTTGTACTTAGTGGCAGGAGAGTATGGTTTTATATAGTCATTAGAACAGCGACGGCATAATTATTACACTATATTAATGTGATGTTTGAAGATTAATTAGGTAGTGTTGACCTCCTGAAGTCATGTACTATTTATAACCAGACGGCAAGTGCTACTTAGGAATAACAAGTTATTTTGAATTTGTTTTGTAACGAAACAAAGTACTGCCAACACCAAAATTATCATTGAAAATACTTAAATTGCAAGTTAGTTAAAAACTGAATATTCTCGGATATTTACTTTTCTTCTGATGTTAAAAATAAGTTAACCAACTTATTTCCCTGGCAGTACTTCCTATAGCTACAATTACAATTTAGTATGAATGGTGATTTGAGATATAAGGGTGTGTTCACACGGAGGTGACGAGATTCCTGCGCGTGCGCGGTGTCCTGTGCTAGGAGACGGTTTGCTTCCTCTCGCCTTCCATCAGTTTGTCATCTGAACATAACTTCTCCAACTGCTTCACATAGTAAGTATTGAAGTTTAATCTGTAAATCAAGGTTTTTTTATACATTAGTTAAGCAGTGGCACAAAATAACCACTATATCTATGTAAAATGAATTTATGATTGTTTTTCTAGCAAAACCAAAAGGGTACTAAATTATATGTATGTGATTTGTAGTTTCTGTTGGAAAAAAAAGGAACATCAGATACCCATAGGTATATGAAAATAGCTTCTTTATGGACATAATTTTCATTGTCTATTCTGTGGCCAGCGAAAAAGTTAAGTTTGAGCTTCGTTAAGGCTAACCATAGGTACATGAAAAGTCTTTACCTCGCAGATATATTCAACAGTTTATTAGTATTGTTGTCTCTGGCCATCCTGTCAATAATGGCGAGCACAGACAGCAGCGCCGCGGTGAAACGCAGTCCGTACCGCGACACCGACCGGGAGAATGAATCCGCTGAACCAGTGGTCGTGGTACCCCCACAACCCGCGTCCTATACATGCGGCAATCAATATTTTAATACTTAGACATGATTAATTTTGTAACAGTGTGACATTTAGGAATTGGGGTAGTTTTCAAGGTTGCTACACTAAAATATTGGTATCTAAGAAGGAAATAAAAAGCATATATTTATTATAGGTACCTATTTTCTGTGTTAGAGAGAAGGGAAAGTAGAGAAAAGAGTTTTAAGACAAATGTCATAATATCGTAATATTCCATATAATACTCACTGTAAAAGTCTAAAACAGAAAAGTCATGAAAGAATGATAAGAAAATATAGGTTAATGATTTTGATACATCACAAATACTACATGGAAGCAAGATGTTGTCATTAGTTTCAGTGCAACATTACATAGATACCTTTACCATTTAGAAGCAATATGAAATGTTTTATCCAATCAAATTACACGTTGATTTAGTGAGCGCGGTTTGTGTTTGGCGGGAAATTTGACGTCTGATAGACCGCCACATTGCCAAAGAGTTCACAACGGTGAAGTTCTATGATACTTGTGATATTATTTACTGGCGTCAGTGCACTAGTGTTACTGTTGATCTACTCTTTATGTACCTCACTATAGTCTGTATTGTCATACGTCGATCCAAGCATACTGTTAAGCTCTGCGTCCACGAAGTACTTGTGCATCTCCTTTTGCCAATTAACGTGATTTGGTAGCGTTAAAAGAAAATACAATAATAAATTAATGTTAGAAATCATATAGGTATACTAACCACTGGAAGCCTTGCTAAACATCAATAACAAAGTATATAAAATATACATAATTTGCAGAAAATAAAATATATTACTTATGTACATCGCTAACAGCAAGGATAAAATAAAACCTTCACCAGATTTTGAAACATACATAATATTGAATAAACATAATAATATTACTAGAATGCATTCGAGTAACACTTAGAATCTACTGTCACTAATATGCAACAAATTAGCCTTACAGTGGACAGCTATGTGAAAGGGCATTCTATCACATTTTTTTCTGTTTATAATTAAACACGTACAATCACGATGAAAAGTGTATTCTACTTAAAGAAACGGACAACTAAAATGTCGTCTACCTGAAATGTGTAAAGGTTGATGATTAACAATCTGGCACTATTATAGTGGAGTAAGTTTGTTACCTGTATGAAAGTGCAGAACTGTACGCAGACGAGGCAGAGCGTAGTGACTGCCTTCAGCAGCTGCGGGCTGGTGAGCATGCAGTCGCCGAGGCACGACTCCAAGAAGTCGTTGTGACGCTCCAACACCTCATCCACATTATGAACCTGAAAGAATTCCAACTTTTTAGTTGTGTTGTACCACAAAGTTTCTCGACTATTGTTATAATAGTGGGAATAAGTATTAAGACGTATGTATTTGTTTGTTTGGATTTTAGAGGCACTATCTGAAAGCTTAAAGTTATGTTCCATTACAAGTTAAGTACATATGTCTTGACTTCTGATGGACAGACAAAACTTTTCATTAAAATTAACTGAAAGCATTGAGTAAGTAAACGTGTTTTCAGAACTTATTACTAGTACAGTAAGTGATCTTGGTTTTTGTGTGACTTTGTTGTTTTTACACCTTACGTCGTCTGACCAAAAGTGAGTAATACAACCTTGTGACGCGGTACCTACATTGGTAAGGAGTAACGCCTACAAATTATCGCAAATCCGCTCCGCCCACAGAGAAAAAAAACGGAGGCTTTGAAAAAAAAAACAATATGGCAGACAAAGCTTTTCACCTTGCGACCTATGTAGGTACTCGTTAAACTATTTACCTGGCTACATTCATCATGGTAGACTTCAACAAAGTTAATAGAGGTGATTCATGGTTAGTTGAGGTAGCTCTAACGACTATAGACAGGTGCACTAGGCATCATAAGGCACAAACGATGAATCATTGTAACAAAAACTTTTATCAACAAAGATGACCCCTTGATCTTAAACATAAGAAGCAACCGCAACCTTCGACATCCCCATAAAACCAAACTTCAATAAACTTTAGGACGTGATCTGTTAATGTAATGTGAACAATTAAAAGCGTTTATGTTCATGAGTATCTGTCCGGTCAGTAATTGCGTTTGGTCAGCTCTCTGGTGTGCAGGATAAGCGAGCAACTATCGCCTCCCACTCGAGGCGCGCGCGCGCAACGCCTCACTTCGACCATAGGCCCGAGTGGCGCGGCCGCACCGCCGATATGCGACCAACAACCAATAGTCAGTGAAGTGCTTGTGCAGTGTTAACTTTCAGTTGTGCTATTGTGATATTCAGGTGGGTTTCAATAAACTTAAATTTAGTTTATTTGACGTCCAATATAACCACAGAAGTCCGATACATTTAGCAAAATGCTAAAACATCAAATAAGTCGCAATTCGAGATCCTCGTATTGCATATCCATATTTCTAATGAACTCCGATTCGAATTATGGTTTGTGCAATCTGAATGCTTGAGACCTACAATGCACTCATTGCAATTTAAGTGCAAATAAAGTAATAATTTGAGACAAGATCTGAACAAAAATCGCGCGCGATATCTAGGCAAATAAGTACAGCGCCCCTTCACTAACTCAGCAAACTCTAGCAAGTTGGAATAAACGTTTTTAGAAATATGTACGCAAAAATTATCCTCCGAAACTGATTAAGGATCCATTTGCTATCTTGCTACAAACATGAGTGAAAAACCGGACCTAAAATATTGTTCGCCTCTATCTTTGACAGGGACAGATCCCTCTAATTGCAATTAATCAACTAAAACTTGATTCGTTCTTGCAGTGTTTTCGTCAGCTTCAATTTGATTACCAAACACTGTTACTTACTTTTGCGGACATCGTTTAGACAACCTAAACTATCTGGCATACTTTGCGGACATGCATTAATTATTTGATGACCATGACCCAAAGCTTTATTTACTGTACAAAACATATGTGGGAGTAAACATAGAAAAGAGATCATCACATATTATGCTGTTCTGAGCCCTCGACAAGGTCGGAAGGGGTGACGTCATTATTATTATGATGACGCAGGACATGTGGGTCGGTGAGCCTGTAGCCTGGTACATTGTGTGGGAAGTTGTGCCATATCGGCTGTAATTGATTAAGTGGTAGACAAATGCATGCACCGCCCGCACCAGACTAACGCGAGCGAAACCGACGTATCCGGTGATAGTTTAAAAATATATTTTTAACCATGTAAGCAAAACGACCATGACTTACATGATGTATTGCCGAATTCATTTAGACTCTTTACGTAGCGGGAAAGGGTTGCATTTGAGAATTTACTGGTGCCTTAAGCAGTTAAGATTTGTACGAATGGAATAGAGAATGGTGTCCTTTGTTCTGTATCATTGGCTGAACAGGCAAAAACAATGAGTCCGTTAAATTGCAAAATGCATCGGTCTCGAGACGTGTAGGTTTACGAATGGACGATAAATACTTCGCAAAACTAGTTAGTCGAGGACTCGAGGTTTGCTGTCCGATGTATCGATGGCTGTTTTTGTGATGTGCATTCTTGTTATTTGTGTGGAATCGACAAGTTAAGGTTTTGCGAAGAGAGCCACCTTAATTATGTATGCGACAAACATTCGGTATATCAGATACTTATGGTCTGACTCATTTAAGTAGGCCAACAGTCCTTATAAAGATGAAAGACAGGTTAGCAATGAGTAATCAAGTAGATATCGATATGAACAGGCACAATAGATTTGTATAACTTTAATTTTGCTGAACTGAATATGTAAACCACAATTTCGTGCGAATTGAATGCTTATGCGCAGATACTCTTACAAGATGGAGAGATGCGAAGAAAGTCCAGTGGACCAAATGACAGGCAATGGCCCCAAACTGACCTCTACTAGAGAAGTAGGTATCTACTCATTTGGAAGTCATTTGTGAAGGGGGACGACTAAACACACTGATCAATATTTGCTGCAGTTACATATCTACAGTAACTAAACATTCAACTGCATAAAATACACTATCTAAAGATATCAACAAGTCGTATTATCAAAAGTTGTTAGATTCTCAATTTGCTTACATTAGATTCTATGGACAGAATCCAGTTTCTTTTACAAAAAATGCGTCGTAAATGTATAGATTTGTGTGTGACGAATACTACGAAAGTAGCGTCGTAAAATTCAATAGCTGCACGGTTAATTTTATTTGTTAGCTTTAACAGTTTCCTAAAGCCTGTATGAACTATGCATTATTTAGCTAAATGGAACATAGCATTGTTCATATTCTTGAGGCTTCTCCGAAAGCTTACAAGAGATACCAATATTTTAAGTTGGAAGTTTTCATGCATTATGTCCATAAGCGATTTTGTGGGCCTTCATTTTCCAGACCCATTAATAATGAAATACTTATTTAGTTCATCATTCACACTGACTTTAATTATAATATTTACAGAGTTGACCGGTCATCAGACATAAACATTGATGCAATTGTTGACTAATAATGGCGGTAGCCACCTACATAAGCACCAAGTTACCAAATACAGAAATGACAGACTTGCAGACCATCCGTATAATCAAATTCGTATTGGTTTGATAAAGAGCTTCCGACACGAAAGTCAACGAACGGTACTTCCATACAGGAAAACTATTTACAATAGAAATTAATTAATATACAGTGTGACACTATTTGTTATGCCCAAATAGGGGTTTGTGTATATGGAAGTGTGAATAAAGACATAGCATTATCGGATGGTAGTGACACAAATGGTGAAGTGACTTCACTAAGTAGCACTATGTTTATTGGGTGAGGCTACAATACAAGAATTATATTTTAATGATGAACACGAGGGAACAAACAATCAAAAGATATAGGTGTAGGAACCTAAATAGCGACTGCAAGATAGGAAGCACGCCATTAGGGGCTACAGTACACATACTACGTTGCTTAACCACAATTGACACAGTAAGATGTAATTTGAGCCGCATAAAAAGTCTCATTACACTGTATATTATTCCAACTGAATGTACACTTAATTACAAATAAAAGAAAATTACCATAAGTAAGAAGGCATAATTGGGAAAATAAGTGACATACGCAAATAGCTGTTGAAAGGCATCATTATCAAAGAATTATCCATAGACGTAGGTATATCTGAAGTGGTCATAATAACCTTATCAATTTTATCATAAATACTTAACGTAAACTATTTCGCTACATTAGAAATCTAAGATCAAGGCGAAGAAAGTGAGATATAAAATGAAAATAAACAAGAAATGAGACAGTTTAAAAAGACCAAGACCATGATGAGAGCAAATCTAAGCGATAACTATCGCGAGCAACGAGCGGAAACTATTCAAACCAAGTGCGAACTTGTAAGACCTTTGTAAAAACTTAATCGACGGACGCGAGCCGAAGCGCTCCACCGAACTGAAATAGAACCACGAAACGATCTTTCCAAGTACATCAGGGTGTCGTAAACGATCAATGTTGATTTAATGGTCATTAAAGCACTTGATACAGAGTTCATAGCCTTCTTGCAACCACGTACACATTGCCAATTTTATGCGTACTTATCCCAAAATACAACCAGTTCGGTTAGTTTATTGAAATTCTGGAACAGTTTAGGATTTAGTCATGTGCCCTTCGTCATGCCTCTTGCATAGAAATTGGACATAAGTAAATTGTAAACATAGGAAGAAAGCGAGGCGAAAAGAAACGCGTCTTGTTTTTAGGGCGAAGCAAATTAGGCACAAAGTTGACAAAAAGCGTCGTTCAACTGGCAGGCTGTTGTAACGCGCATCCAAATTGAAATGTTATGTGCGGAACGGAAGACTTTTTACTATTTAGTTGGTCAAGTACCGGATGTGTGGTAACACAGCCTGAGATTACTGGCAATTCTCCACACTTATTTTGACCACATATCTGTAGGTGCATCGGGGTTACGATACGCATCATCTTCTCATGAGAGAATTGGTCACGTTTGGTACATAAGCAATCTTTATTGTGATGCACACTTGAAGATTGTAGATGAATCACAATTTGTGTTTGTAAATGCATATTTATATAATTTGATCGTGAGCCTTATATCAAAACTAAACAAGTTCTTGATGAGACTAGTTAAAATTCATAAGAGCTCAAGGGACCGTTACCGCGACGAGAGCAATCTGGTATTTCACAAAACCTGTTCACATAGGCAGTTTAATGTTTAGTTTCTATAAATCCTTATATGTATAGAAATAGAATGAATTCTTATGAATAATTAAGTTCTAAATGAACACGTGGGACTCCTTTAGTGTCATGGCCATATTTGATATAAAGAGAAGTTCAAATGAGAGTACATCGTTTGGATCATTGTATGATAAATTGATTTAAACTCCGACGTAATTCATAATAATATTCTTGATTGATATTTTCAATACAAAGGAACGTATGGGTGTGTTATGGCGGGTCAGTGCGGTTGCATCACGTCCATGGCAGGCAAGTTGCACCGTACTGACAATGCAGCTGAGATTGAGATAATTGAGATACAAACAAATGTAGTACAGCGACGATTCGCTCGGATTTTTACTCGAAAGGTGCATCATCCCTAAATAGAAAATAAAATAAATGGAAGCGAGGCCTATCTATACTAATATTATAAAGAGGAAAAATTTGTTTGTTTGGTTGTAATGAATAGGCTCAAAAACAACTGGACCGTTTTTAAAAATTCTTTCACCATTCGAAAGTTACATTATCCACGAGTAACATAGGCTATATTTTATCCCGGTACGGGCAGTAGTTACCACGGGACGCGGGTAAAACCGCGGGAAAATGGCTAGTACAAAATATAATAAGTAATTCAATTAATTACCATCCAAAATTGAAACTGACATAAGAATTAGATTGAGTAATAAAAGTTAATGATCTTCTATCAATTCAAGACGGCATTACGGTCTACATTGGCCACTCCCAAGGGTTATTATGATTTAATTTAATATTATTTAAATGCATATTAAATAGATTCGTAGGTGTAAAAGTGTTTATACATTTGATTATATGCGTTGCATCATCAGTCCATTTTAACCGCAATATAAATATATACACTTTGGTCAATATAACATTAGATATCTTAAACTATATATTGGATCACGTATTCGATTCAGAGCAACCGTTCAATTTAAAAGTTTAATTTAATCCAAACTGCGTGATTTCCTTTGTAAGTACCAACATACTTATATGATCATTATTTTGCCTTTCACTCGGGTGCCAATAAGTAGTTAAGTTTAAGTGTGAATTATATTTAAGTTTAAAAGCCTAATTTTCTACCGTTATCTAATGTCTTCAAATCCTGGGAAAAATATTTTCAGTAAATTTGAATATAGCTGTCACTTTCAACTAATGAAATAAGCCCAGAAGCGTGCTTGCCGCATCTTGTATAGTTTTTTTATAAAGCAGTAATTTCTCTATAATGCAAGGCGTGTCCGGCAATTAGACCGCGGCGCTGCCCACTGCGCCAGTAGCGTGCAGTCAAAACATATAACTAACAGATATTACTTATTGAGAAACAACGGATACCACTAATCGCTACCGTCATTAGGATATTTTTGTAAGTATTTGTAGAAAGCAATAGATAATATCGTATTTGTCAGTTAAGCTTAGAGGGGATACCATGCTCAAGTCTGCTTAAATCATCAACTTACAGCTCTTTCTCAACGCATTTTAAACGCCTATTTCTTATTTTGTAACCTACAACCTTGTACCTACAACGACTATGGGTTTGAAAGTTATTGTAATTAATAATATTATAAAAAATATATTTTTGTTCATAATTGATAAACTCAAAAAATACTGGACCGATTTTATAAATCCTTTCGCTGTTGGAAAGCTACACAGAAGGTTATGATTTATCCCGATACAGACAGTAGTTGCCACCACAGAAATCGCGGGAAAACAACAAGTTAATTATTAAGGAAACATTCGGCATACGATACTTATAATTTTTGGTTGGTTAAAAACAAATATAATCATCCTACTGTATCTTCAGCCTATATGTTAGCCTGGCGTCCCAGATTAGTTATAATAGTTCAAAAAGTAAATACAGATTCAGAAAATTGCTTTTGCATATACGCATTATCGAAATGGAACATTATTCTTCGACGTATGATGACCTCAACCGCTTACATTAGCACAAGAACCCCACTGACATTTAACACAAATACTCTCCAATCTCCATATGCAAAGCATCCGATGGTGGGTACTGATAAATAAATGGGTGTAAGTGATTATTGAAGTTGTGCTCTGACTCAAGACTTACATTATGGCAACGTTGGTTTGGGGCCAAAATAAACTGTAGAAGTGTCTTGGTCCACCTTTAGTTAGATCTCTTCCTTTTCTCTAGCAAAACTTAAGTTTAGACTTCACATACATCGGGTATACACAATAATACACATGCCTAAAGAAGCACACTCTATATAATACCTTGCTTGCCAGCGTTACAAAACCGTTTACATAAAAGGAAGAGATTATTCATTTATCAGGTTTATTTTTTAAATTGACACGCTTTCTCAGAGATCGAGGCTGAGAAACAGATTATTTTTTATTTTAATAATAACAACTATCTGTAAAGAGAAATATACTTGAGGTAGGGCAAAGAATGTTCCTATTAATAACATTGGGCTCTGCTTACAAAACAGTTAAAAATAAGTAAAGTAAGTTATAATAAGTATGAGGAGTGATTTATAAACAAAGACAGTGGCGCTATGAAATTTGATTAAGTATTTTGATTGTAATAGGCAGAGTAAGAGGTCTGTCGCTCAAAGAAATACCAACCCAACGAACTCGTCCCTACGTATTCAGCACTTTTTAAAGGTCAAGTTTAAACTCCCCAATTTCGTACTTTTTATGTGTAAGTACATAGTTCGTAACGTCGAAATCTTGAAGAATTCTTTGAACGGTTTTCTTTTTTTTAATAGTTTTCCCAGTAAGTAATTGCTATAGAAACCAACAAATAGGAATTTTAAAATTTTCCATTATTACTTTTGCTACTAAATTAAGGTCTCTAAATGAATCCCTCTGTATTAATATCGTGTGACCACACAACAGTTTAATTTCGTAAATATTGTACCTTGTAGACGATAAACACTTGTTATTGTGGTTAGAGAAAATTTTTGAATAATATACCTAATATGACTATCTATCCTCATAACATAACGTTGCACAATTTGTTTGAACGCGGTTTACTCAGAAACTACTGGAATGATTTAAAAAGTTTTTCAATTTCAGTATTACATAGCCAATTTATCAGAGACAAAAAACAAAAGGTTAAAACAAATGAATTTGCAAAGGGAAAGTTTAAAAAATATTTAGATTCCATGCATGTTAGAAGTATAATTTCCATTCATGTTAGAAGTATAATTTGCGAATATAAAGAAAACTATGTATTTCATTAAGTAAACATATAGATGATTGTACATACCTAATTATGTAGATATATATTGTAGCTCACAAGTAAAATACAATAATTAGAATATTGGTTATGTTTATCAATAATAAATGTTAATGCGGTCAATTTAATATATAAATAAGGTGTTTGTTAATATGAATGGGATTTTACAGTGTCATTTAATCAATCTACTATATATACCATATAGGGTATATGGTAGGTACACTGAATGTAAAATCAAATATTACTAAATTGTTATAATTAGAACATGTAGGTACATCTGACGCATTACATTTCAAACAATAGGAAAAGGTCATCAGCGCATTATGTCAAGAGACACGCCTATGGCTATTTCTTTTCATGATCATTAAATGCCAAGGATTTTGGAAGGGTGTGCTTGATTTTACAAATAAAGGGCATAGTATAGTACATATATTGTATTTTTTACACAGCCCGATATTTATCTTAGCGAGAGATACTTATCGAATTGGGAAACATTATTTCATATTCGTGATTCCGATTGCACAGATAAACAATTAAATTAGCAATGTTCGCCAACAATGAAGCAACTAGTGTCCAGCTAGAAATATTTCAAACAGAATACTGTTTAAAATAAAATCCAAACAAAATTGTTTAACGAGCGGCCTGGCACATTTGTCGATCAATCAATGGCGCTCTGAGCCATCGGCCGTTTGCCTGTGAACAGGTGATCCCGATATGTAACACAATAGCAAGGCCCGTGTGCCCGGAGCGTTTGAAAGCCGTGATATATTGTATAGTTCAATGTTGTACGTACGATATACCCCGCGAACATGTGGAGTATCTCATACGCGTTCCAATGGGCGAGCACAGCTATTGTTTGGTGAAAACGCTTTGTTAGTTTCATCTCTATTTTGGATATGCGATGCGGCGAATAATTCCGTTAGAAAGAATCAAAGAACGAGTTACTTAAATAGAAGAAGCTAAACCAAATGCTTACAAAATAAAGTTTAAACCAAAATGTGTTGATGCTTTTAAATGTAAATTTCGTTTATTTTACAAACACATTGTTTTAAAATATAAGTCCATATTAATAAACAAACGGAATTCTATAATATTCATACAATGTTTCAATACGCCATCAACGAAAATAATTATGATTTGGAACATGCATTCAAAATTTTAAGTAAGTAGACATACACAGAAGCAACGTTCACTAATAGGATTATAATATGAGCAATCCCCAAGGCGAGATTTAGTCATGGTGTATTCAGGGCAAATCCGAAGACAAATATTGCCATAAGCAGTCAGACGACCGTAGCAAATACAAACGTGGTTAAAGCCTTTATGTATCTCTTTGTCACGACTTAAACGTTTAATAGAAAAATTGTTAGCGGATTATGTCTCCTATAAAATGTACGAATCACGATAGTTAAACAACCGAATCAAAAGTGTGTGTATATGTAGAGTAAATAAGCTAACATGCGGGTGCTCAGTATGTAAATTGTGAAACAACAAAGCATACAAAGTGATAAACTCGAACACCATTAGCTCATTCATGCTCCAAAAATCAATAAAACAGCAATAAAAATTACAAATTGGTATCTTTACAGCATCTAAAAAGATGCTTTGAAAATTACAACTTCTGCCTTGCACATAAGGTTTTTTTCGGAAAGGAATCATTCGCTCAGTTTTGCAATTAAGTATAACATAATAGACAGCGCAAATCAATCCAATTACGAGGCATGGGCATGCTGCACGCGCGCAGCATTAATTTTATGGTTGTGAGAGAAATTCGGAATAATTGCCCCTTCATTAAGGTAGCCTGTTAGGTAAACTCGGCTGATTGTGCGTGAGGCACTTTATGTACTCGGATCATTTAAACCTATGACCAGCAACTCATTACTTGGTTTAATTATTTGAAAAAAAAAACAAGAATAAATGATGATGGAGAAATTTTATAATTCTCACTTGATCTTTCTTGAAGATTTTTATGGCAAATATTGGCCAACAACCTAAAAACAAAAGTTATAAAGACGACAAGTTCAATTGAATAGAGTTCTCAAAAAAAATATAGGCCATGGCTCACTTAACTGGATTGATCTGTAGTTAACGGAACATACGAGGCAACGATTATCATGTTTTCACAAAAGAGTATGTAGATGCACTTAGCACAGTTAATCAAATATACGCGCGAATTTAGGGTTTCATTTACACTTCTTGCTATATCTTTTGGAACATTTAAGCGTTATGCACGCACGTGAAAGTCTGCCAGATGGTCAATGGCCAATCCATTTTAATTGAACCAATTGTTTTAGACTACTAATTTTTGGAGTACTACACACGAGTTTCAAAACAATTTACTTCAATGAGAAAATTGTGGTCAGTGATAAAAACAATCATTTTACGTTCCAGATGCCAGTGTTGAGCGCGACATGACTCGAGACAGTTACGAGATGAAGAAAAATCTGTCACGTGGGAGTTCCCTCTTCGGTACGGACCCTCAAGTCCAGCTGAGGACAGCTCTGCAGACCAATGACTTCGCCACATTTAAAAAGCTTGTCAGCTATGGAGCAGTGAAACTTGACTTTGTGTATCAATATCCGGATTACAAAACATGTCTGGAGATAGCAGTATCGGAGCCAAACAAGCAAGAGTTCGTAAAGCTTTTACTACAATACGAAGTGGAGGTAAACAAAATCAATGAAACACATGCCGCGGCCCCCATACACTTCGCTGTTGAAAATGGTAATTTAGAGGCATTGGCGGCTCTACTAGAGGATGACAAAATTGACGTGGATATTCAAAGCAAAGGAAACACGGCGTTATTATTGGCGATAAAAAAAATCGAAGACTTGGAAGATGATCGAGAACGGGATTTAGCAACTTACGAGGATATGGTTGAAATGCTATTAAAGGCGGGTTGCAATGCTAATAGACCCGATACTAAAGGTGTAACACCGATACATTCAGCTGCGCAACAAGGTCTAGAAAGAGTCGTAACTTTGATATTGGAATACTCCAAAGAACCTATTCATTTGAACACGTATAAAGACAGGACGGGGAGAACAGCGCGTGACTATCTTAAAGAAGCATTCCCTCATTTACTGGCGAGATTTGAAACCGAAGAACCAGAACCAGAAATAATTGACTCCGATAAATTATTTTCATACCTAAACAGAGATGAAGAAGATAATTTTATTCGTGATTTCACAACACTTGTGAAGAAAAATGAGCAACGTAAGGTTTTAGCAGATAACAATGGCTCGAACACACTGCTGCAGTTGGCAACGAAGAAGGGATTCGACAGAGCGGTAGGAACCTTACTTCTCTCTGGAGCAGATCCAAATGCTACTTGTGCAGCGAATACCAGCAGACCTATAGCAATTGCTTGCGAATATGGATATCGAAAAATTCTGAAAAGGTTCGTTGACAATGAAAATACTTTGTTTGACACAGTTAATGGAGAATCTCTTATCCACATATTAGTGAAGGGCATGCGGTCTTCTCCCATGACCCCAAAAGCAAACTTTGATGAGTGTTTAGAGCTTTTATTGAAGTCTCCTAAAATTAACATTAACGTCAATTACCCTGACGTCAAAAATAATACAGCTTTACATTATGCAGCTCGGAATGGTGATCAAGAAACTGTTTTAGAGTTATTAAGGAATGGCGCCTGTATAGGGCTACGCAACAAATTTGACGAACCACCCTTAGCAGATATTCCTTATAAAACACTGGAAACATATTTGGACGAATGTATTACGACTAATAGCGAACGACCAGGCGATGATGATTACGAAATTCGCATGAAATACAGTTTCCTTGTTTATCCTAACAATTCGCTTGAAAACGAGCTCAGTAAGGTGCCTCTAATGGATAATTCTAGCACTAATGGAAAAGAAATTGATTCATTGTTGGCACCTGAGACAGACGCTTTGCTTTACATGACAAGAAATGAAGACTTGAAGCCACTTCTGAAACATCCAGTTATTACAAGTTTCTTGTACTTGAAATGGCAAAGAATAAGTTGTCTGTTCTACGCAAACATAACATTTTATTCATTACTTTGGCTTTGCCTAATCCTATATATTATACTGGGATATGGAGAAGAAAAGAAACAGTCAGGCTCAGTGGAAGCGTTGAATGTAATAACTCATGTTGGTGCGATAATTGGTTTAATTCTGCTAATATTTCGAGAGTTGTTTCAACTGCTTGTGTCGCCGACACGATATTTACAAAGTTTAGAGAACTGGATGGAAATCGCATTGATATTTGTGACCGCGTTGATAGTAGGGAACGACGCAGCGGAAGAGTCTACTAAACAGCAATTGTCCGCGGTGGCCATATTACTATCATCCGCAGAATTAGTTCTACTCATTGGTCAATTCCCTACTCTATCAACGAATATTGTTATGCTAAGAACTGTTTCGTGGAATTTCTTTAAATTTTTGCTTTGGTATTGCATTTTAATAATAGCGTTTGCTTTGAGCTTTTACACACTATTTCGTCATGAAGAGGAAGTGGAAGACCAGACAGCACCGAATCCTAATACTACCGGCAAAGAGGAGGAAGAAGAGGAAGATTTCTTTGAAGATCCAGGGAGATCATTGTTCAAAACTATAGTCATGTTAACGGGCGAATTTGACGCAGGTTCAATTAAATTCAGTACATTCCCAGTTACGAGTCACATAATATTTATTGTATTTGTTTTTATGATTCCTATTGTTTTGTTTAATTTACTCAATGGTTTAGCTGTGAGTGATACTCAAGAGATTAGAGCAGATGCCGAATTAGTGGGCATCGTATCGAGAGTGAAGCTGATTTCATATTTTGAGAGCGTATTGATAGGTAGCGCTGGGTCTTATTCCCGCCCGGGGACCTGTTGGTCGTGGTTGCCTTCAGCTTTTAAAAAACTTAATATAATAAAGCCAAAAACATTCTGCATTAAACCTTTTGCAACGCGGATAAGCCTGTTTCCGCACTTTCTACCTAAATACAAAATTACTGTAAAACCAAATCAAGAGAATAGAATCGAGATACCTCACGCAGAACCGCTTGGTAAATATGGCGATGACTATGAAGATATTGAAGGTGGCAAAATTACGTGTTGTTTCGAACGCTGCCAAAACTATAGACTAGACCGCAAAATAGTGAAGAACGCAAAAATTGTTATTGCTAGGAAGACGAACTTGACCGAATTGGGTGAAATTAAAAACCAGCTGTTGAAATATGAATCAAAAATTGAAAACCTTGAAAAAACAATGAAGAAGGTATTACAAGCTTTAGAAGCAAACCGTTACTAGTATTTTATTTATTTTAAGAGTTATTTTAACTCGTTATTTTCTAAGCTTTTAACAAACTGCTTTGTTATAATATGAACGATGGGTTATTTAACCGTAAATATTATGTTAACGTAGTGTTAAGCGCAGTATTAATTTTGAGGCATTTATGTTGTGTTATAAATGCGAAGATGAACAATAACTTTTTTGCGTCCATGTTTCGTTATGTGTATCTCATTTTACTAAAAATATTCCAATAAAATCTTTTTGTATTTGCCTATACTACTTTGTTTTTTGAAAATATTTTTGCCATAACCCGGAAGGTTTACACGAAGCTCCAATAGAGGCGGCACTTGTGTAGTGCCACTTACGGTGGTACTTTTTCGAATGTTCAGATTTAATATATCTATTGGGCGAAAGATTCGATTGTGTAGTTAATTTAGTTAGACCTTCATGCATAACCAGAAAGATTTGTATAACAAACAAATCATCTTCCTTAGCCTCGCTGATATCATTTGCCAAGTCAAGTGATTTTATTTGTTTTTTTTTACGCTTTCGCACCAAAACCTGAAGGTATCCTGTGGTGGATCCCGTGTCTGGACTTCTAGAGTAAGTAAGTGTAACATGTAGTTTCCTCAGAACAAAATCTGTTACTAAGGGTGCGTCTACACGATGCATGTAGCTGGAGCAAGTTAACATGCGCAAGTGACAAGAAAACGCGGCTGGGTATTTTGCTTTGGTACATGCGCGAGTCGCTAGATCCGCACGTTTTTAAAATGCATGTGACCTGCACAGGCCACTTGTGCCGTGTATATTCCCCCTAAATATAAGAATAAAGCAGACTGACCTTATCCAGGCTCTGTATGAGCTGGCACCAGGAAGGCTCGATGACCTCGACGCACATGTAGTACTGCAGATGCTGTATGCAGCTCAGCATGCGCTGGCGCAGCGCGAAGGCGTCCGCGTACAGACGCGCTTCCGAGAAACGCTTCACCACTTTGTTGTACAGCCATACTCTGGAAAATATTTGTTTTTTAGAAGGTGTTTCTTGAGGTTGAAACAGCGTTTTAGGGGAACTTCTTCCTGTACTGGGATAACATTTAGCTCAAGTCTATGGCACTCAGGAATAGTGTAGAATTCCAACAGCGATTTTCTTTTCAAATCTGTTCAGAGCCCTTTTTAGCCTTTTAGCCCATATGCGTGCACAAAGGAAAGACTGGTAGGTAGACTTTGGTTCTAGACTATCTATCCGTGACGTCTATAATAGATGTACAAATGACAAACAAAAGAAGTTTATTGTATTTAGATTTTCAATAAAATTTGGACAATTTTTTTTTTCTTTATACCACTAACAAAGAACAACGTTAAGTTAAAAGTAAAAGGACAATGCCTAAAAATGTCCCCACCCACCAACAGACTTGAAAGTAGTGTCATTGGATGCGCCTCATTTAGTAGATCATTTCTTATTATGGAGACACATTCCAAAAGTATGGGGTTTAGGAACTGTAAGACAATTTAGTATCCTTAATAATCAATTAACTTCAAGTTTGTTAACCAATTACTCGGAGTTGGGTGGACCGATTTTGATGTTTTTATTTTTATTTTAAAGAATCTATCTCAAAGTTAGTCTAATGTAATTTTCATCAAGATCTTTTAAGCAGTTTTTTAGTTATCATCGGTTAAAATAATCGGTTTGAAGAGGCAATGTAGGATGTCGTGAGGACACCTTCACCACCACCAACAGACTTGAAACTAGTGTCATCGGAAGCGCCTCCGTTGATAGATCATGACACTTATAACGATTTACGCCAAATGTATGGGGTTTTGGAAATATGTATTCGACATTTTAGTATCCACAATTAACGTAACGTTAGGTTAGGTTAGTAGGTATACACCGTGACTTTTTAGTCGTCTTACAACGGCAGCCCACTTCATGTATCCAATGACTAGTAAACGTTCATATAAAAAAAAAAACAATTATGAGATTTGAATAATTTAAAAATAAAAAATAATTCATTAAACCCCAAACATTTAGAGTATGTCGTCACAGTAAAAAAATATCTATCGGATAAGGCGCTTCTGATGACACTAGGTTCAACTCTGTTGGAGTCAGTAAAGGTCCATACAAAATCATTAAACCAATTATCATTCTAACCGGTGATAACTCAAAAGTTGCTAAAAAGATCCCGATGAAAATTATATCGGACTAACGTTGAGACACCTTCTTTGCATTAAAACAAAAATAATCAAAATTGGTCCACGCAACTCCGAGTAATTGGTTAACAAACTTGACGTTTATTGATTATTAAGGATATTAAAATGTCGTGTATTTCCAAAACCCCATTCATTTGGAGTAAATCGTTTTGATAATCATGATCTATCGAAGGATGCGCTTCCGATGACACTAGTTTCAAGTCTGTTGGTGGGTGGGGACAGGGTCCATACAAAATCCGGCATTGTCCTTTATGATATATATTACAAGCTTGTCCATGTTTCGCTCGAAAGTTAAGTCGTTATAGTTATAACTTATTAATTGAAGTTTCTTACCTGCACAGCAATCTTTCAACATGTTTGCAGTAGAATAGATGTCGGAATATCATCTGGTAGCAAGCTATAGCTTTGTGGTTGAGTATCAGCGACACCGGCCACTTCACCTCCATGCCGAACGAGAATGTCTCTATGCCCGTTAGAGGGGGACAATCCTTGTTCTGTTTGTACTCTGAAGTGAAAACAAATTAAACAGTAAGTATAAGAAATTAGTAAGTTTTTGAGTAACTTTTATTTAGTTGAAATGCCTTGAAGTTAAAAAATAATATTTGTGTGTGTGTTTTGTACAACAAACCAATAAAATTAAATTGACCAAATTCACTCAATGAGTAAATGGCACTAGTACTGATGTTTCAAGTAAAATTAAACATGTGAACTTGTGTTTACCTTTTTCCTCTTCAGTTTCAATAGATAGAATCTTAAACATTTGGAATTGCAAGTCGTAGGGAAGCAGTTCAATTTTCATATCTTCATTATACGGGTCGTGACTTGCTGCTGACAGCCTGAAATAAAAAATATAAATAAGTAAGTATAAACATGTAATGGACGATGATTAAAAAATATATATTTAATTTCGAAAATGACCACAAAAATGCAGGGTTTAATTCTCAAGTAAGCCATTTGACGCCTCGACCATACGCAACAGAAGTGTTATGTTCATACATTTTAACTACCTACCATGAAGTCTCGCAACTTCGGACACGCAAAGGTACTTTACAAGAGCTGTAATAAAGAAAAAATAACACTGAAGAAATATTTATATTACCTCAAACACAATCCCAAAAGGGATTCAAGTTTCGAAGGTATGATATCATCGATCTTCTTAGAGAGTTCTTGTTCGGTAGCATCCATGAACTGTACAATGAAGTCTCCTTGGCTCATTAAAAAGTAATTCTTTACTGATTTCAGTCTTCCCATGAGATCATACTCCTTTAATAGGAGCTCTAACAACGACTTGCTGGCATATGCGTATGCTTTCTGAATTATGGCACCGTAGTTTTGTTCTCTGAGCGAGTATTTTATTTCTTCAGTGTTGGTTTTTGTTATTGGTTTACCTAGAAAACAAAATCAAAGAGTTTTAATGAAACAACCTTCCGCCTTTATTGTCAACCGCTTTTTAAGGGAACTACTTCCCGAATACGGATAAAAATTGCAACAGCATATAACATGGTATTATGATGTATCAGCTATTATATTGCCAAGTTTCATCGAAATCCATGTTCTCAGAAAGACGTAATAAACATACACCATCAGAAACTTGGCCCATTATGAAGTTAGTGTGATTTAAACAATTATCTTCAGTGTTACGTCAGTTTACTTTTACAGAGAAAGAATGAGAGTTGGTACATTTCATATAAAATAGGCTGAGCAATGGCTTGCTGCTCTATCTTCGTTTCGTTTCCTTGACAAATCAAGCTCAAACAGAAGAAAGCATAACTCACCACACTGGCTAATAACGTTCAAATATTTGCCAGTTCTGAGGATGATGTCGGTGAACTTGTCAAGGAACTTGGGCACTCTGTCTCTCTGGATGCTGTAGCGTTTCTCCCAGTAGTCCGCCGAGTAGTCCACCGGCAGCTCCTCTTTGTTGATCAACTCGTTATCTTCTATCATGAACTCCTGGAAAACGTATTTAACATTATAGAAGTCCCTGACCATAGCAAAATTACTGCCAACTAGTTTCCGTCAGCACTATCACCCGCTTCCCGAGGGAACTCCTTCTCGTTCCCAGATCGTAAGCAGCTCTGAAGTATGAACTATATTACTGTTAAATCATATCATCAAAATCCATTTGATAGTGTTTGAGTCAAAGAAGCACAAACAACTGTTTCGCAACTTAATAATACTAGTGAGGATTGACAATTTTTAATCCCTGACTATGTCAATTTGATTGCCAATTCATATAAATATAAAAAAAAAACATAAATTCAATGTAATTAATTTACAACATAAAATACAGGTGGTCTTGAAAACTTGGGCCTGTAAAACTATGCACCATAGTTGTAAATATTTACCTGAAAAGGATCAACAATAGTGCCTTTATGTATCCACTGGTCTAAAATACATAAGTATGGACGGCAAGCTCTCTCGGTGAGGAACAAGGATATCTCCTGCGCCCGCGCGTCGCCCATCAACGTGTTCGTCTTGTCGTGCAGGACTGTAAGCACTGCACCACCGCGCAATTCACTCTGAAAGTAAAAACATAAATTGAGGTAAAAAAAAACTTTAAAAACAAGCTTTTATTTAAATGCGCTAAAAATAAAAAAATAATCTTTTACTGTAACTTTACTGATTTATGTTTTAAAAGCTTGTCGCGACATTTAAGTACTCGTATTTACTTTCTTAGTAAAATCGCGACAAGCTTTTTAAAACATAAATCAGTAAAGTTACAGTAAAAGATTATTTTTCATTGACAAAAATTACAAAAATGATGGAAATGGGTTCTGTTAGTTATCCTTTAAAATGCTGGCTATTTTTTTTGTCAATTTCTTCAATGTACAAAAATTAATTTTCTACAGATTTATTATATGTATAGACTAGCTTCCGCCAGCGGCTTCGCCCGCGTGGTATGTTGATAAAAAGTAGCCTATGTGTTAATCCAGGGTATCACCTGTCTTCATACCAAATTTCAATCAAATCAGCCGTTTTTGCGTGATTGAATAACAAACATACATCCATACATTCACATTTATAATATAAGTAGGATGTAGGTTAGTGTATAGCAGGAATGGCCAATTTGTCAATGGCGATTATTAGCCCAGTCGATCGTGGCAAGGCACTCGAGTATGGTGTTTTCATAAAAGATTTTAATAGGTATAATATGTGATTGGTAGAACACGCAGAGATCGGTCAGTAAACAATAGGTCTTAAGCCTTATGAAGTTGATCACACCCCTACCCCTTACCCTTAGTAAATAGTGTAGCTGTAGTAAATTATTGATCAAGTATCTAATCGGTAAATGTATACTTCGTATTATTACCTTTCCAATATTGGTGACGATAGCGGCAAGGACTTGCATGGTATGCATGGTAGGCAAGACAAAGTACCACAGCTTTTGAAGTGTCAGGTTAGCCGACAAGTGCTCAGTCTCCAACTGAGCTATCATTGTCTGAAAACAATAAAAAAATAAAATTTAACAAGCAAGCCAAAAAGATAGAAATGTGTTTGGTAAATAATTTTCTTTTTGAATGATGTGTAAAAGAAAATGAAATAGCAATAGTAAATTATGCCTGATTTATCCATAGCAGTTATCGAAGACTAATTATTGTCAATATGTACTGTAGCTATTGGACACAGATTCAACATCTGCTAAGACGTTGCACAAGACAACACAGAAGTAATTTTACTGATCCATAAGAATGCCTGCAACCATCTGACAAAATAGGCAGACAAACAATAAGAATAATACTCACATAATAATCCTTCAACAGTATTTCAATAGCTGCAACCAACGCATGCAGCACCTGACCGGACCACATATTACAGTTCTCAATAAATCTTCTCACTATGGAATAGTTGGAAGCCAACGGAAGCATTTGCTGAATGATCTGTTTCAAGGCATCATCTACATCATCAGATATTAGGAATGTACGAGGGTCGAAGGTGTCTTTCACTGTCTGATGCACTATGTAGTTGCCGGGGACACCAGAGAAGACATATAGCAAATCATCAATGATGATATTCTCTTGAGACGATATTGGCACACCAGCTGAAAAGTAAATAAAGCATACATAAGTTATTTTGTTCACAATGTGCCTAGTGTGGGATTATTTGGTGGCTATAAGCTACTATTAAGTGCAAAATTTTTCAAATGCTAAGGCAAATTACCCCTCCTTCGCATACATATCAAAAAGGAATTCGAAATGAACTCTTCCTGATATAATAATGTTTGATTTTCTTGTTCCATAACAGCCTTGGGACACATAGTTCTATCTATTATCAATACTTACATAAGGAGGACACAATTGGAAGAGGTTCCTTTGGGAAGTCCCAAGACATGGCAGGATGGTCCTTCTGCCAGCTGGGCAAGTCCAAACTGCTGTACCAGTTTGGTCTGAGTTTAACTTCTTTTTCCTCAAAGGACTTCATGACGAGTTTCTTACTCTCATCTACTGCTTTCAGAAGTTTATCCTTGATCTGAAATTAATAGATTATTTATTGTTTACAATAATTTTAATTTGGTTTCTCTTGATATTGTTAATAAGTTTCAGGACTGTTTAATAAATGATAAAGGAATGTTAAATAACAAAATGTTTCCAGAGTTAACTTAAAAAAATAATTTACCATGTGCCAAGCAGAATTCGCCATATCAAATTGTATCTAGTTCAAGTAAAAAACATAAATCTCATACCATGGAAACCACTGAATTTTTCAGAAAACATTGTCATAGCAACATGAATATCAATGATACTTCCTACCATCATGCTTATTATGAGTAAATTTTAATATTGAAGCTTTGATTACATTGAATAACTGTTGATTTACTGGATTATTGATAAATTATATGTATTCGACAAGAGAGTGAGAATATTATAGTTGCAGGTTACTAATTTAAAGGACAGATACTTGTGATGAAAACAAAAAAAAATGGTAAAGGAGAGTTTTGTCCTCACAGTTGAAAATACAATTGTTGAAAGATCAAAAAGAAACTCAGTTTTTACTTACAGAAGTTTGATTGCCTGACATTGATTCTAACGGTATGTGAACAAAATCTGTTCTATCTACCAGTGAGCATGTGGCTAACACTATGTAAGTGCGAGCTTAGATTATAGTATTACTGATAAGAACCCAATAACTAAGTAGGAAACAAAACTAGTTTCCTTATATAAAATACACTTATGGTTATTAAAACATTGAACTCATCCAGATATGTATCAGTAAGCTTATGCGAAGTTGGTCTGTCGAAAATAGTACCACCTCTTTGTATCTATTACTCATGTTTATCTATACTAATATTATATAGCTGAAGAGTTTGTTTGTTTGAACGCGCTAATCTCAGGAACTACTGGTCCGATTTGAAAATTTCTTTCAGTGTTAGATAGCCCATTTATCGAGGAAGGCTATAGGCTACTTTTTATCCCGGTACGGGAAGTAGTTCCCACGGGATGCGGGTGAAACCGCTGGCAGAAGCTAGTGTTTATATAAATGACTGTATTGTAATCAATTTAGAAAGCTCTTTTAGCATTTATAAAGTTTATTATACAATTGCAATGTTCCTGTGAAAGAATATCATACCTGAGGAAGATCATCTTTGGTAATTTGATGTTTATTATCACCCAATATAGGTTTTGGAGCCACTTTTGGTTTGTATATTTTTGACGACTTTTTCTCATCACACACCAATTTGTAGAACAGTGCTATGATATCAGCAAGGTTATCAGTACTGAAACAGAATAAACTTTGTGTTAAAATTCAGTTGAAGTAACAATAACTCTCAATAACATACTTACTCATACTCATAAAATTGAGATACAAGATATGGAATAGTTTCTTATTTTTATAAATTTGTCTTTCTTTACAAACCCTTTACTACACTGAATTTTTTCAATAGCATTAGAAGTAAACTGAATATCTGCATTATTTTTGTCTATTTCTGTTTATCTATAAAGTAAGGAAGTACGAAGCTTCAAACTAAACTGGTATTCATATAAAAATGCACAGTTGTATACATACTTTCTGTTCCTCAGCTCTTCATATTTTTTCAAAAACAACTTGGCGTTCGAAGCTTTAAGCGCCAATCTTTGAGCGTACTCATTCACTTGTTTAGACGATAAATTACTATTGCCGTAGTTAGGATCGTTCTGGATGTAATCTAAAACAGTGTCCGCTTCCAAACTACATCTGTAATTGCAATGAAAAAGACATTATCGTCAATTACAAATACTATATAAGACCCAACACACGAGTCATATCCGAACAATGTATGTTATCAAACTCTTATCTGACCCTAACGCGTCAAGAAGCTCCTTGATAGTGCCTTGCATTTTATCTTTGGGTAAAATCCAGTTTTGAAACATTTATTAACAAAATATTTTTAAAAATCTTTGAAAGCTTCATTCATTTGTGTTGAATTAAATTTGACAGTTGATTTGTTTGACGCAATGATTAGGTTGGTAAGCTGTTTTAGAGGTGTGCACGTTAGCGTAGACTAAAAACCGTAAACCGCATACTAAAGAGGACTGAGAGTAGGAGAGAATAACCAAGAAGATCGTACACAAAGCAACAACCTACCTCTTAAATAAACAAGAATTAAATACATAATCATGAAATCAACGCATTAAAATACATAGTTGCTTCACTTTATTTAGATAGCCTATCCCACCTGAAGAAGTTACATCAATTTTGTGTTTTAACCGACATACCAAAAGGAGGTTTTATTTGTTCGTATAATCTCCGTCGTTTACCAGCCGATTTGAACAATTATTTTTTTGTTTCCCATATGATCCGAATGTCATGAGGTCCTGGATCTGGGATGTAGGTACCTAAAACAGTGAACAGGAAACGCTGAAAATAAAACTTTTATTTGTATTTTTTCTATTTTATTGTCTATGTTTTTTGGTATATAAAACACTAAAAGCAAAAAATAAAAACTTCCAGATGCATCAGGCTAGAAGTTGGTAACAAACTGAACATGGCTGGATTTACGAGACATTGACTTCTAAACCGATGTGTTTGGTTGATTGATTGGCATTCGTTAGGGGAGGCCTACGTTTCGCATCATCTTCCTGCCCTAATCCAATTTTTTTTTATTTGAGGTCAGAGCAGCATGTTTTCTCCGTCCATACTCTTCCGTCTAGCGTCATTTCACAAGGAACGTTCGCTAATCATATACATATTTACTTATCATGCTGCTTATTTTATAGCCGGCCGCCTGCCTGACGCTAACCCTTCTCGGGAATGCTATGCCACTGTCCTAGTTGCCTGGTACGCACTAGGCCTAGCTAAATTATATATGTTAAATAAAATGCTTCTACATTATTGCTTAACATCTGTTAACTAAGTGCCTATTATGTAAGTAGGTATATCTGCTAAGTACTTAGTAAAAGCCAATGGGCTACTTACGCCTAATATAATTTACAAAATTCACGTCAGTAGGTATGGCTGTTCACACGTTGGAAATTCGTTTCTATGCGCATTATATTGTACCCACTTACGTACAATGTATTATTTTGTCGGTGTTTAGTGATATAAAAAGAACATATCAACCAATATCGTTTATGCACGACGTAATCCGATTTTTATAAAAAAAGCATACAATCCACTGGGAGGCGATGTTAAAAAAGCGGTTCCTTAGTAAATGTTGTGTCATAAGCGTAAAACTTTTTTCGGTCGTAGAGCGGCAAGTCACAAAAGCTTTGACAAAAGTTCGGCAAGCCTAGCATGACAAAGGAACACATTCTGTTTTGATTTTTTGATAGGAAAAGTAAAGAATCCGCACTTGTGTATAAAACTGTCGATTCATGATCCAAATGGTTTTGATTGAGAATAATAGATAATATGATATGTGTTGGCAAAATAAAAGTTGCCGACTACGTGTCTTTTGCAGTCCTTTACATCTCCAATTGCTTGAATTGCCGCTATTTACAAGTTCTTACAACACACGACACAGCTGTTTGCTTTGTGCTTTTTTTCAAGAATCTTAGATTTGTTAAATTATATTTAAAGGCAAATATTTGAAATAAAAGAAGTTATGCAGACGCAATTTGGGACTCAATCGTAGCCCTAGTTGTACGGCTATAAATATTTCCACACGTAAAAGGGACGGTAAAAAAATGCGAAAGTGACAAACCCCATAAACACCTGAGTTTATAGGTCCAATGAATAACGACGTGCCTTTGAAATCTGTTTCTGTGATGTTGGACAGGGTACGCCATTCTTTTGGCTTGGATTTATGTGTTTTATACAACCAGTCTATAAATGCCGCACTTTTATTGGCCGCGAGACGTTTACTGATTAATAAAGTGGGTGGAGACGCGGAAGATACTAACGACGCTGCTTCCTAGAAACGATGCATTGGATCAGAGTCAATTATAATTAAAAATACGTTAGTATATTAATATTTATGTTTGCTATTGCATTTGTTATGAATTGATTGCTTCTACAACATTTTATTATAGTTTGTAGATACTTCTTAATTTCAATTTAAATGAAAAACCATTTAATATTTAGGTATATGCAGAAGCCGGCAAGGCATAGCTACTATAAGTCAAAGTTCGAGCAACCGAAGCATCCGCATAGCTGCATGCCGACTCGTGCGTTTCGACATTCAATCTGAATTACAATGTACGGAATTTACAGACTCCAACCGGTCGACGCAGTCCCCCCGTGTCCGTATCCGAGCGGAATAAGAAGCAGCTTTACTGTTAACTCTATTGTTCACGGACACACCAAACAATGTATTTTTGCCGAATAAGGAGGCGCGATTATGTCAACGAGTGTGTTCTGTTTTTAAAAATGACCAACGTTACATCGCGGGCATCAGAAATAGCCGCGAGGTACATGCTATCGGCATTTTAAATTCGAAATGATAGTGATTTAAATACTAAACATGTAATAAAAGTTTTGAAGAAAGAAGTTGGGTGCTTAATGTCTACTGTCAGAGTTTTACGACCGGGCAAAAAATACGGGTGCGTTTATTCACCGTGACATTATTATTGTCCTTTTTAGTTTTTCAGCCATGTTTCCTAATCGCAGGTTTTGAAATAGTCTGAAATTTTTTCCATTACTAAGTATTATATAACGCTTATTGGGAATTCGGAAGTCAAGATGTTTTTGCGACGTGAACAGTTGTTTATCATAATTTTCCAATATGCTACACTTTTTTGTATTCAGATTTGTTTGCGATCCAGAGAATTGAATAAAAATAAGCTGAATTACATGGCAGTTCAGGTATGCGCCGATACTAATTTGAAAAAGTATTACATTCTCCCAATTTAATTTGATACTGAAAAGTGCTAATGATCCAAATAATTTGTTTCAGAGCTAAGTACTTATAAGTAGGGTTTCAAAAAGAAGCTTAAAAAATGTTTTCACTGGCGGTAAAGTAATTGACCAAAAAAGGTATGTTAAGGATTTGTGGACTAACAGAAAAAAAAATAGTGCTGATATTGCTCTAGGAATCTTGAGGAATCTTGAACGAAACCGGCGTGACACAAAACACACACACACATAACCTACCGAATTAAATGCGACTATGTGTTTTGAGTTTTATGATCTTTCCCGAGCTTCCAATTTCCAGATTATTGAAAAGGCCAGATATTTATGTACTTATAAGCTGTAGAGATTTGCTTCGGTTTCAGGTTAAAATTTCAATTCAGCATAAAAATGACTTACCTATACTATCATCAGGAATGCTGTTGTGCAGTTTTATCTATCATACCTATATTTCATTATCGGCTCAAAGCTTTGCACAGCCTTTAAACCTGTGTTTTGAACGCATCAGATAAAACAGGGTGGTCTTTTATAGACCACCCAAAACAACTTGCAATGTAAGTACGTAGGTCCTACATAGATAATTTAATGTTGGTATTGCATTTCGGAGTGTAATCATAATGAGTGACGTTAACTATTCTAATTATTTCCGCGTCGGCTCGACTGACACTGTTTGAGAGATGGAGCGTCGGTGTTGTAGGTTGTAGGAACAGCTGGTTATTGCGTCAGCGGTGCGGTTACATCAAGTGCCTATTGCGTTGGCGCCCCAACTGTTACTCAATACGGATCCGGAGGCAATAAGCTTGCGGTCCTGCGCCCTAATACCATGATTTACGGCTTATTAAGCAATCTGCAATAAAAAAATCGTTACCCGTTCTCGTTACCAATACTTCGGTTGATGATGTTTAAAATAATTGCAGGCAGAACCAGACATGAAAACACCAAGAAATTCTGGTAAAGTATCCACTTAAAATTACGGCATGACGAGCAATAACTCATCGATATCCAAAAAATAATTTGGTGTACGTTAAAAGTTCCGGTGCGTTCGTGGAAATGGGCATTTTCACGGTAAGTATGGGCCGGCGCACGTGGCCTGGAGGCAGCAGGGTGCGGGGCGAGGGGAGGCCGCGTCTGGAGTCGGTGACCGCACATGCGTCGTCGTGCATAAGGAGCCGCCTGTCTTTGTATTCCGGTAAGGTCGCGGACTCCCCAACTAGCGAGAATGGTGCAAAACTATTCATGTTGACACTTCTCAAGTACCTGTTAACAATTGTCATTTTTTTTGTCATTGTCATATTGATGAGCAATGTACACTGGCGTTCCATGAAAGCAGTGCATATTTTTACGACTTTGAATATTGTAATGATGCTTTTGGTTCGTGTTGTTTATAATTTACCTAAGCCAGATAATATTTGGAATTATCTAATAACTACCTACCTAACTACTGAATATGAACATAGCTTTCCATGTTTACGGTAACTTATTTTTATGCACTAAATGGGAATTCAAAATGAGATATGTCCATGACTTTATGTTGAATTCTTTTCTGAAGCGCAAAACATTTTACATTATTCAAAATGAATCCGATCAATGTCACTTTCTGATCGAGTAATTCGTTTTCTGGATTGACTACAACACGTTGAAACTGCATGCATTAGTATAGTAATTGCTTAGTCCTCTTTTCACTTCCTGTAAATATCAACCTATATATCCTGGATATATCCTGGTATTTATTTAAGTAGTTATCAAAATAATATTTCAGTAATGTCTACCAATCTTTGTAAAACGTCTTCTTTTAACTGAATCTTTTAAAATGTTTTTTTCATATTGTTACTATATAAATAGCTCTCAATGTTATTTTATTTTACAAAAAAAAAAAAAAACAACAAAAGAGGTTATATTTCAAAATGTAATTTTCGTACTGACACATTCTGCATGAAAAAATCTCAGGTTGCCATTTTCTTCGGAAGAAAAATAAACAAAAAAAAATAACTTAATGGCATCCATCTCTATTTTCCAATGAATGGTAGCCAGTTTTCTATTTGTAAATGGAAAGGTTTTAGTTAATTTATAAAGAGCGGGTCATTTAATAACAAATTGCAGGTAAATTATGAGATAACAAACTTCTTGAATAATTTATGATAAAAAGTTTTTACTAAAACATTTAATTGTTTGATTATGAATACTTATTTTTATAAATATGTTATACACAACATATCCTCATATTAGATAGGTACTTAATAAGGATATTATAACATAGACAGAATAGATAGATACGGCTGGATACTTATCTTTATTTTCTCCGGTCCCTTTATTTACCCCGATAAAATAATAGCCCTCCTTTCAAGCAAGTACTTACCTAATAATTTGTTAATTGACCGCGCTCCCAAGTTCAGCCTAAAATTTTACCGCGTAAACTATTAGACTTAATTACCGGCCTATATTCGTAGCACCACATTAAAAAACTAGATTATCTGCAACATCTCTATGTTCGCTTCTCAAAAAGCAGTTGAGTATCTACTTGAACGGAATTTCATCCATAGACAGGTAGAGGAGTTTTGTATGAAGAATGGAACCTAGATATACAATTGTACTGAATTGAATTCGAAACAGCAGCGGTCGCAGGTTGACAATCATTTCCGAGGATGCAAACCGATAGAGCACGCCCTTAGACGGCGCTTAGGATTTATTTCTATATTAATACTTGTTAGAAGCCTTAGAGGTAATGTCTGAGGTCTTACGAGTACACAGACAAAGCGCTGCATCAGTATGCAGCGGGGACAGCCGCTTCCTGCTGGCCGGGTTCCCGCAACCGCTATGGTAATTTAATTGTACAATACGACAGCGGAATGGATTAGGTGCCTCCGACATAGTAACTTCGGAGTAATGGGGGAAAACCGACTGTACCTACCTATTGTTCCCGAGTTGCTGAGTAATTCGATTTGGCCACGTAAGTTCTGCTGAGGTACAGCCAAATGTACATGTATACTGTTGAGGATAATGTTTGATATTCACGATTCCTATATGATAATTAAGTAGGTGATCATACAAAGTTTCTTCGTGACCATCTTGTATGGAAAATTGCTTACAGAATGACTCACTCCGGAAGGCAAAAGTTTGAATAGGTAATGCTCGTGAGCGGGTGCTTCTTCTGCTCTGTTCTCAAGAACCTGCGTCACAAATATCATCAGCTTATCTGCCTTATCAACCTTTGGTTGTTTTTTTTTATTTAAAATTTATTATAGCACTTTGTCACCTTGACCTCAAGCATAGATTTTACCTAGATTCTATGATAGACGCTCAAAGATTTAAATGATGAATCTCCCAAGATTTACATGGAAAAGTCATCAAACAAAACTTAAAAACGTTACATTATGCAATTAATACCGCATCCGTAAACGCAGCCTTACTACCTCAACATTCATGTTCCTCGAAATAAATATGACCAAGTGTTTTGGGCGTGATGGCACCGCATACAAACACTGGCTCTTGCTGACTCACTGGTTCGGTTCTAGCTAGCGACTGATGAGCGATCATACTAATGTCAAGAATGTTGAAGGTTGCAGCTTTTAAGAAAGGAACTGGAAGTTATTGGTGTCTATTTTTATTACGTCTACTACGTGCATTTTGTTTAATTTTAACTAGATAATTAAGCAAATGTTCATCATCTCCCGAGCCTTTTCCCAACTTTGTTGGAGTCAGCTTCCAGTCTAACCGAATGCAGCTGGATACCAGTGTTTTACAAGGAACGAATGCCTATCTGACCTCCTCAACCGAGTTACCCGGCAATCAAGCAACTGACATTAACAGCTGCAACTTCTTTCTGAAATAAGCCTATGTACAAAGCTAGGAATTCTAATTCATACTAAGTTAATTAACGCTAATTATACCTAAGCTTATGGAAAGCCACCTGGTTCTCACTACCACAGAACCGTCGTTCATTGTTCCCAGTGCTTTTTTCCATTCTTACGTACTCATAAGTGAATTGATCCTCCCTACTTGACAAGGGCGTTGACACCGCGGCCCAAGTCGGCTTTGTGCCAAATGTGAATAATAACTATCCAGTGCCGACCCACACGTGTTAGAAGCACCAAATTGTATTCAGATCCTTGTGTGACAGCAGAATTCAAATGCGAAGCGATATTGATCAGATCATGTATTGCTGATACCTGCCTACTCGACATTAGTCACTTTGATTCGGACATAAGTAAAGCTGGTATGAATTCACAAATTCAAAAATATACTTAAATGGCCTTCGTCATGGGGCGCCCAAGCCATAACTGTTTGATGCATAACACCTATCGCCTATATAAATAACGGTTCTCAACACCTGGCAGGTTGATTTCAAGGAACATAAAACAATAGATATGTATGTAGGTAGGCAGCCATAAACCACTTGTGCCTTATGTTTTATTAAACCACACCAATAAATCGACCATGAAGAAAATTCAAGCATTCAAATTAATTCAGGCGGAATGTTTAGAATGTACATCCTTGTTTAGCCCGTATGTATTACAAGTTATAAAACAATAGGGTGCTCACAGTTCAATACGCCACAAGTACATATACAGTGAATTAATATTGTTTATTTAAATATTATTATGTTATAATAGACCGACAAAAAATATTGAGAGCCTTATGTGATATGAATTTGCATTAAACTTTTGAACTATTTATTGGGCTATAAACCTAGCAGGTTAATTGTTACGGATATAACAAGAGGTCAAAGAACTTTAGTTGCCATTTTTCCTGAAGCCTGAAACCACTGTTGTTTACGCAGGTAGGTACTATGTGGCTAGAATCGTTTTAGAATTTCGTGACATTTTCCTTTGGCTTAACAGCCTTAATTATAAAAATCAATTAATTACCTTATAGGATAGTTAGCTAAGTTAATTGCTGCTTCAATTAACTTGCTAAAACGAAAACGGGCAGGTGCCGTTTTTCAAAAAAAATCTCAATTATTTGGACAGTTGTCTGTTGCGCGAAAATGTTAACATTACGCTGGCACTAGCTTTTGGATCATTCATGCCTTACAAAATATGTATTACCCATTTGGATGAGAAGGTTCATAATTATGGACAATGCTATGAACCCTAGAAGTTATTGTTCAAAAAACCCGCTGACGGAGGTAAAGTTAAGTCAAGTAGTAGCGATGCGCGCTGTGTGTTACCTGGAATACAAATGACGATATTTGGCGGTCATAGCGGCCACATACTGAAGTAAATTTATTACTTATGTGTACACAGTAACATTACACCTACGTATCATCACGTAGACGGCATGTGAAAATCAGTTTATAGCTATTGATACCAGGAATGTTGTCGTAATTGCTTCCGGTCACATACTTAGTTAGGTATTTTCTTGGAAAATTAATTATATTCGCTTGTGTGAACGACAGTTGCGTCAGTTGATGGCAAAAGATTTTATTGTTTAGATTGTTTTCCGCAGTCAATGTACTTAAAGTGAAGTGACTAAATATTCCATTATCATTTTGAGATTGAAAAGTCGAAAGGTCCCTATAATCCCAGTAACTTTTGTAACATAACATTAACATTAACTATGCATAAAATGACGGAGTGACGAATGATTACTATTAACGGTAGAGTGATAACTTGCGCAAGACGGCTGGCAGGAGCTGGATGCGAGAAGCTGAAAATCGATCTCAGTGGCGTGCACTTGGAGAGGCCTATGTCCAGCAGTGGACTGCGATAGGCTGATGATGATGATGATGATGCATAAAATAGTCCTTGTATAAAATAGACGATGGCAATTCTCGTAAAAAAATTACCCAGATCATTTATCGAAAAATGCTATAGGCTTATAGGCTACTGTTTTATTGGATGCGCGGAGCACTATGATGCCCTGTGACGAAACCATAGTACATTGGATATCAATTGCATTTAACTAGCAATATTACGATGTTACATCATAAATTATTTGTTTCCTACAATTAAATAACGATACTCGGTGTCACTTTTTACCGATAAAGTGTCAGTTAGTTATCTGATAGTTAATGCTATCTGCTAGATAAAGGCTGCTTTTATGCTTTCTGCCAGACTGCCAGCCATTGGAGAGATGATTGGAGAGATGAACTAGTGACCAAAATTATTATGTCACTAGTTCATCTGTCAGATAGATTCCAGGTAGGCTTTCTGAGACTTTATCGGTAATCGGTTAAACGGGCCATAAGATTTTAATTTAATTCAAATTTTTATAAGGACGACATCTTTTATGTAGTAGCAGACAACGTTCAAATTAGTTTCATCTATTTGTCACAAGATGGCGTTAGCTGTAAGTAAGGTAAGTTAAAATGTTTACATACATTTTTACAAGAGTAAATACGAAATATTATCCATTTCGCTATGAGAAAATGGACTAAACTGTGTAATAAAGATATTTAATTACAGTTAACTTGATGTATTATGTACGCAGCTACCTTTCATTAGCCCAGAATAATGAGATCTATGGACTATGTGTAACACAAAAAAGTTTTTTAGTACTTACATTTTTTAATATGAACCACAAGCAAACGTAAGTATACTTGTACCTATATACCACTATAATTTCTGTAGACGGTATGGGGAGTATACTATCAAAACTATAAACTAAAAACAAAACATGTTTAATTATTCTAGTCAGTGTCGTGAAATATCATAAGTAACAATCAGTTCCTATTGTTATGCAAGGCATCAAAGCTTACGTTAACAGTAAGTATTACAAATATGTACGATCAAACATAGCGTAGGTGCCTATCTGTACTTCCTATCAACAGTGGGAGGAATTTAATGAGGATTATGAAAGCAGCAAGGAAAAAAGGACGTTACGTGATAATAATATAACATAACGACTCTTTTTCGAAGGATACAGGCGGAGGATAAAGCAAAGAAAACGATAAAACAGTATCTTCTGATCTAATTACAGCGCAGCTACGAATATAACTGGCTACACACAAAATCAACCCGTTTCATTTCTTCCATATCAATTTAATTATGATTGACTGCAAACTATTTGTCTTCAGTTAAAAATATCTACTCATTTAAAAGAAAATTTCAAGCAGCCGAGTAACTTTCGTTGTAATTGGACTGGACTGTGTGGCTTACAAATTCAATCATCTCAATAACTGGCTGGTGAGTGGTGAGGCATAAAGGGTTTTTTGAACGTCATCATATTTTGTACACGTTTTATTTCCCCGGAGCTTCGTGATTGAAGTGGTTTTGGTCTACGGGCACATTGTACGCGCTGCGCTTGAATGCACTTTCTAAGGGACTGTTCAGAGACATCTTATTGACTTTTTGTTTGTTCATTGAGACATCGGGAGCTTTGTTTGATTATTCTATTTACAGCCCAGCCAGGAGCATGTTCTTTATTGGTTTCATTACTTTATTTTTGGAACTATTACGAGGTAACTTCATGTTCATTTCACTGATGTTACGCATTAATAAACCTTGTGATGTTCGCATTTTGTAAAGAAAAATAAAGTTCGTGCAATTAGATCTCTGCGAGCAATTGGATAAGCCTGGCAACAACTTGTTGAGCTTATCGAGGGTAAAGTTTCAACAACAACAATGCCTCTCTTACATTGTAGTCTCGTACTCGTTTGCTATTAATGTAAGCATGAATAATGATTTATAAAGATGTTATTTGGTACAGAATTTTAGTTATTGGCTTGAAAGAAAAAAATATGGACGTGAATATGACATATGGAACTGACGTGTTCCGGATAACATAGAATCAGTTGTCGACTTTTCATAACATGCTTAGCTTTTCCGCGTTATTTTCCTCTCAATAAACAAATCAATATGGAAATGTTAAACAATATAAGAATAAAGAAAAACTAGCCAAGTGAGTAATGCTTGGAACCTCAGCACCGTGGGAGTCGGTACCGTCATGCCGTGTTCCTACTTCCTAGCGTGGCGGACGGCTATAACAACATTCGCGACGAGGGAAATGTCAAGGTCAGGCCCGTTCACTTCCTTACCGTCGAGCCTCCGCGAGCCTACGATACCACCCTCCCCTTCCACAATCTATACACAACTTGGTATACCGTTTCTTGAGTGAAAAGCCTCTGTATACTGAGTTTAATTCGATGTTTCTTCTGTAATTTTTAAGAGCTTTTGCTCCCACTAAAACATTTCCGTAAGTGTGTTGTTTTTACGTTGTCAGAATATTTAATACTGCTTTAATTCTCGACGAGCGAACCTTCTCATGGATATTTCCATGAGTATCGCGTTTTTTATTGCTTGTATTATTACTGCGGAGAAGTTTTGTGGTGCTTGTAGTATTGATTTATTCTGATGGGTATGTGTTGTGTTTTTTAAGATACACTATAGTTACGTCCATTTTAAAATATTTACTTAGGTACTCATTACCCGCTACGATTCGAAACTAAAGTAATAAAATTAGACTTACTTACATGTCTTATTAAAATAGATAACGGTCCTAAAACAAAACCTAAGGAAACCCTGCTACTAACCGAAATTATGTCAACTGTAGACCTAGCTTACGTAATACCTACTAATATAAAACACTCCTTAAAATTAATGTTAAATTTACATTTTAAACTGAATAGCAAATAAGATAATCTGATGATTAATTTTAGTGCAATTAATCAAAAGCCTGTGCCGGTACCCATTGCAAATATTGTCAATATCAGAGAATGATTGAACCTTTATGGCGGAGTTCAATATAACATAAACAATCGCGGTATGAACTTGCATTTTTTCAGGCGAATAAAAAAAGCACGCATCAACCGTCAGATGGCAGTCGTGTCGAAGGGCCCGGCGTAACGACGGCGCCAATGGAGCGCGATTCCCCCAAGCCTTTCTTATTATGTGCTGTGATTTAAAACAATACACCTGTGGAGCTGTTTCAGCACTCTAAAACATTATCCTTTTGATAGTTTTTTTAGCTTTAATTTGAAGACAGGAAGGATTCCAAATAGAATTGACATGAAACTTAGAAGTTTTGTAAAAGCTGATTTTGCTTAGTTTGCGCTTGATTTATAAAGACAAACAATAAATTAGTCAATAAGTCAAAGAAATCCCAGCTACGACTGACCAATTTTTAAATGGTTTGTTTGTTCGCATGTAGTCAGTATCTTTTGACATCAAAATGTGTTTTTATCAATAATAATATCTACTTAAAGAACTATAATTAAGCACAATCAGTAAAAACGAATTTAAACATGACTGCTCCACGATTCACTGTTCTGGATACGAGCAAGGCAGTTTTCGTGGTCGTTGGAGCGTCAAGTGAGTCCAAACGCCTACAATTTTCCCACCGGGACGATCCCGCACCCCGTCACCCGAAGCCTTATTACTTACTAATTAAGTCACGCTACAGATACGTTAGAAATCTGTTAGGAAAATAACCGAAAAAATAAATGAGCCAAGTGTTGTTGGTCCACATGCAGTATAGCTTCCGTGGTGATACGTCAACTGCGTTCTATGGAACTTGTTTTTAAGCGTAACGTTAGACTGAGAAGATATCGATGACATATTTATACAACTTTCAATGATTACTTATCTCACAGCTCATGGAGCTTGTACACACAGAGTTTGTACCTAAATATGACTGGAGCGAACAATTTCTTGGGAAAGCTAAATAAATCTAATATCGTAACATCCTTTCCAGCCAGACATTTGTATTATGTATTTAGGATAGTCTATGTGGAAATGTCGCCTTAGGGCTTACAAATTAAATGCTGATTGATTAGCAGGTAAACAATTGGCTTTGAGACAACTAGGCTAAAAAATGTTACCGTACGACTCATTTCTGAACTTCTTTAACATTCGTAGGATAAAATATAAAACAAAAAAAAATATTAATAACCTAAAATGTTCCAGTTAATTAATATGTGTATGTACAAACTGTGTTGTAGTAATGATGTTTAATCATGATAACTTTCAGCTTGCAACACTTAATTTGTCTGCGAGTAAATCAGCCGGGGCCTGGGGCAATTAGACGATAGACGTTTGACAGACACAAACACAACAACTATTTGAGTATTTGAGGACACCTAAGCAAAAATATGGGTAATTTATTGGGGATTCCTAATAAACTGCGGTCCCAGCATGCGTTTAAAACGTGATTCGTTTTTGTTACTGGTGTGTTTATTTCTTGCGCTTAGTGGTCATTGAGAAAAGACCAGTCACTCATCATCGATCGACAATTGCTTATTTCACAAACGTTTTTATTGCTAACCTGCTTAGTTTGATACCTACGTCTGTAATGAATAAGTAGCATAGAGCAGTCTCCATTGCTGCAACCTCATCTACCACCTATTGTCTAAATTCTCATTTGAAAAAAAGTAAAATCAGGTGAGCGATTGTTTCGATCACTTTCTGCAATAATTAAAACGGTGAAATTAAAATAATTTAGATGATGTTTTATAATTAAGCAGCGATTGTGTCTTGCGTCACTTGCGTGCAAGCAGTAACCATTGAAGCGCGTGCAAGGCAGCGAGAGTGCATTCCCAGCTATCTAATGACAATGACAGAGCATCCCCGCTTTCCAAGTTCATTGACAACGAAAGTGTTGCGCATGCGTGAAAACTCGCGCCAATTATAAGCGCAGGCGGCGACGGTGGGCGCTGGCGCAGCGGTCGTTGCGCGACGACGCGCGACGCGCCCGGCTGCGCGTGCTTCATTGCCAAGGCCGGCGTGCTTTCTCCACGATCTACGAGCTATTACGTGGCACTCGGGACCGCTTGCATAATGTGATGTAATTGGAATTTGTTATGCTTAGATACCGATAAACAGAATTATGAAAGACTGGCAGTGTGTAATAAAATTACGTTATCACGATAGGACACGACCTCAGACACGGCATATTGTTATTGTAATTGAACAATATTAGTGTTTTACGATGAATACTAGGCAGCAACATTAAAAGCGTTATCGTGTCATATTGTGTGGCACCATTAAATGGTATTTCCGTCGTAATCATTTGGACTGATAAATGATGATTGCTCGTTGTTCTTGACCTAATCTCTCGATGTCACCCTGAGTAGATACCAGTGCGTTTCCGCGTCACCATGTCGCTCACCAACTGGTCAACTGAGCGAACAATGCGGACTCATCAACTAAGGAGCTTGCTATGAGATATAAATCGTATGTCTTATCAGCACCTATGCACACTTGCCTGTACACTTCCAGAACTTCGAAATAATGTAGGCAAGTACCTACCTAGTTAGTTATTTATACCAAAGTATCTCCATTTACAAAAACCAAAGTGGAGACATTGTCGACAGATACTGGCTCATCTTATTTAAATATACCTCACGTGTTTCATAAAACTGACGCCAAACTTTGTGATATATTATACCATTAATAGCATAAATTAATAACTCTATGGAAATATCAACCATTTTATTATACGAGTGCTTTATTTGTCAAAAAAACCTGTTATGTACAGAATCGTTCTCAAAAGGAACTTCGACATACCAAACTACTTCTGCTGTTGACATGGTGTATGTGTTCAGATGACTGCACAATTTTCCGGCAAACTGATATATGTATCTAGACGGTACCAGTATTACCGGAAGACGTTGGTTTGTCATTTGTCAGAACAGCCTCAAGGTTAAAACGTAACCAAATCATTTAACTTACACAAATTGAAGAAGTGAAAAAAATAATTGATTCAATTCGTCGATAGCTATTCACGTGTGACTTGCACACCCCATAGTGAATAGAGGAAGCTTGGAAAATTACCAGGAGATTGAATAGTGTTTGTCCGATACCTAATGGTATTATAGAGGTTTCAATTCGGGACACAAACTGAACTTGAAATCAGTCACACATTTGTCGTTTTAGTAATTATGTACTTAGGTAATTTTCCTAAACTTAAGATATTACCATAAACGAAACTTCATTGACAAAAAAAAAAAAGTTTTCCACAAATTATCAGATCACGTTAGAGCATACAAAAACCAACCGAGAAAAGCGTGACACTAGGAGTTGATGATTAACAAACCTGTCCAAAATGTGCGTGAAGCGGAAGGCTCCTCAATCTGCAAATTGGAGTTTTATATGCAAAATAAAATTATCATACTTAGAGCTGTTATATTATCGATACGAGTTAACATGTCGTCTACTTATAGCACAGGATTTCCCAACTGTCAAAAAGTATTTGTGTTTTAATATAACCGAAAGGCAGACTTCCTCCATGGCATAACTGAATCTCCCGTGCACGTAATCTACCTAATTAGATACAGCACTTCCACAGTCAGTAGGCGTTAAGTCATAGTTTGGTATGCGATCTCATTGACGAGCGTTGAACCGGGAAGTGTCTGACAACTCGGCTTGTACTATCACAATAGATATTCCAGACTTGCAGGACACAGTGATGCTCGTTGCATTAAACGTTATTATTTGCACTGTAGCAACTGTGTTACATGTAGTTTTGAGGTACCAAGATGTACTGTACCTAAATTGCGAATAAATTCAACCTCTTACTACTTGATTGAAGACTTTCGTTCCCTTGATAACAGTTCACCGATTCATTTGATATCTATTTACAATTTACAAGAAATGTTACTGATAAATTATTACAGCGTACATGAAGGCATGATTATGTTGTTGGTCAAGGAACTTGTATTCCGATTCCAGAATGTGGAGTTGAGGGAGGAGGTGTCTCGTTACCTCGTGGCAACCCTACAAGTACAGTGTAATAGGAAGTAATAGTTAGGCTGAGATTCGATTCTGACGCAAGCGGACGGTTGCTGTGGGCGTTTGTAGGCACATTCAGCTTCCGTGTCAGACTGTCAAGTTGTGTGCCTATCGTTTCTACGTCTCGCACCCACTACTGGTTCAACTTGCTAATTTATGACATCCGCCGGTTATGTCAATGTGACCACTTCTTTTATTAGAACTATTCTCGTAATACCTATTTAATAAATGTTGATTTCGTCTTCAACTTCATATGGTTATTTTGCTCACATTTTACGGCGATTATAATATAATCTTTCGCAGAACAAAATATGCCGATATGTAGTCAGTGAGGACGTTATAAAAATTCTATAAAAAACTAAGTATAATCTGAATATTTTAGTTTTAAACAAGTATTTCATTTTACATGAACACACAGCTGAATCAAAAAATACTTAATGTACGTACACATACAAGCAAACGTTGAGATTTTTTCTCAACATACGGAAGTGAATTGGTAATGATCTTACAATCTTGCATAAATACATTCAAATTCAACTCTAGATGCAGAGAGCGATTCAATCTTACGAAAAATATCAGCCAAATGAGACACACATTACACTTTTTGTAGCATCTATGGGTATCTCGATAGATGTTGTCGTTTTTGATGGCTGATGTAAATTCCACCAGTATTTCAAGTATTTAATCCCAATTTTCGCTGCCTGATACGTACAGTACTTATATTTGCAAAGCTATGTTAGAATGGCATCTAATTTTGAGTTTTAAATGTTAGAAGCAGGCGTTTACCAAAAGCCAATGAAGCAACGCGTCACTGGGCGTGTTTACGCACCATGTTTGTTCATTCACAAAGCCTACATTATTGCGCATCGATGAACAGAAAACATTCTATCTACAAGGAGGCATAAAAACTGCTGCATAATGCGAGCGCGAGCCGGACACCCACGTTGCGAATTCCCGTCCATTATCGCTTCCATCCCACGGGCTCATGTGACGTACAGAAGCCAAAGTTGGGCGGTGCCAATGCTGAGATTTAGTTTTTGTGGACGAAGACATTCTTCCCAGTAGATCACGCAAAAAGGCATTGACAAGGGGATGCGAATTCAAATGCCTCGGAGGCAGAAAATGCATGACAATAAGCTGGCCGATACGACACATACATACATAACTCAAGAAATACAAATTATATCAATGCGAGAGTTCCGTTTTTTTCCTACACATGTCTATCGATAAAACTAAATTACAGCGCTTTTTGACTAAGTTATTATGAAATTACGACACCACTAAACCCATCTCTTCTACATAGAAAAGTGAATTATAATGGGCTAACATAATTCTGCGGTGTAACACGATTAGCTCCACATGTAGGTAGATAACCCGTAAGCATCGTAAACTCTCGTCATAACTAAGATAAATAATGCTCTGCTTTATTATTGTTTACAGACCACCAGGCCGGGAGGCTGATGTGTAGGTGTGTAACTCATCTCCCCCGCGAAGTCTTCAATCTCTGCACCTTCGTATTTTGTTAAATATTATTTTTAAACATCCTATACAGGAGTGCACCACATGTGCCACCTGACCTCTCTGAGCTTTCCCACGCTGCGACGCAACAAGTCCTTGAAACATAAACGCCTTAGTTAACGTTAAGCTCGGGTAACATCCTCAGAACAAACTTACTTTGAACTCTGAACGCGTTTTCGTAAACCTTAGGGACTAATAGGTTTGTTTTCGGGAGCAAATGTCTCGGTTGCAGCGAGGCTTAAAGCTTTTTTCTGTTTACTTAAATGATCTGGTGATTGTTTTTTAATTTATTTTGTCGTTCGAAGACGTCATGTGGTTCCAATCAAAGACCGTCGGGTCTTCATTTTTTTCGAATCGATTATCGATGACTTCGTTGGTTTAATATTAATTTTGTAAGTAATTTGGGTTTAAAATTATATACGTGCCTTCGTCGAAATAGTATTTTTAATTTTGTAATTATGACATTTAACTAGATTTACTGCTCTTTTCTGGAATTTCTTAGTTGTTTTTAAAATGTCCTATGAATAAGATTGCTAAGTATATCTAACTTAGGGGGCTTGTAATGTTTAAAAGGATTGAGAGCCGAATGAATGAAAACCAAGCTGAGAGATAAGAAAACAGTTCAGGTTCTCATTTCATCGTAACTTCTCAGCTAAATATGATCTCCATAAAATTATCTCAGAGGTTGCACGGAACTTCGACTGCAGTGTTTACATTACATAAACTAAGTTATTACTTATTAGGATTGCGTTACACTAGCAGCCAGGAGCTGCACACTTGCGCACAATTCCAGTTCATACGGTAATTATTCACTTTCAAAGTGTCAACTTGTAAGTCAGGAACTAAATGAATTTAACTATTAATTACCCACGAGTCGTTATTCCGTCGGACAAGGAAGCAGCGCCCGCGCAGTCGTCGGTGACGTCACACACCGAATTAACCCGATTCTGAGAATTGAACCGTTGTATGTCAGTGCACTTGTCTTGATCGGCGCGCACGTGTGGACAATGTATACGAGTACATGGATTTCTTATGTATGTTACTATATGTCATCTGTTTTCTGTGGAAGTCTTTATGTAAATACTAAACATTATTTTTGTTTTGGGTCGACTCGTGACTTCATAAGTGCAATGCCAATAGATGATTAGTAATCAATTTAATCTTCTTAATGCTGGATGACAATGCGATCTATATCGAGATTAGGTGATTTTTCTGTATCAGTGTTGTGTTATAAGTAAGCAGACTTGTGATCATTATCGAATCCTATCTTCCGATACGACCATATGCTACTAAAGCTAATCATAATTCGGAAATAATTGAATTCATCACCTGTTGGCAATTTCCATTCAAGTATGTACGAGAAAACTTCTTAGAACTAAAACTTCCTCATGCTGAAAAACAAAAAACTTTAAATTCACTAAAATATTTTCTATTCAAAGTAATGTCCTTACTATTGCAAACCACTGACATGTTAGCTCCCTACACGCGAATTGATTACATCATATCTGTATTTCATATCTTCTTCCTCAATTGAATATTGTGTCCAGTCCGTACAAGTAATTACGCAACAACTGGGAACGTGTTGCCTACTGAGCTGATATTGATTAAATCTCACATTTAGCTAGCAGTTTATTGACCCTAGCATCCACGTCTGTACTGCTACTGAAGTTCCGACTAAATAACCATAACATAAATAGTTAAAGAATCACGTAACAGCCCATTTTGTTACGCGGCGGTAACAGTGTCATATTATTATAGGTAGCTATTTGCTCTCCCGCCGAGTTCCTTATGAAACTTGGCTAAACTGTACAAAGAAAATATGCATGCTGTAATACGCTGCAGTTCCTTGTATGCCTATGGGTAGATACTTGAGTTTACATCAAAAAGTCGTAAAACTTGAATTTTATTAGCAAAATAGACTAGCCATTAAATACTAAATGTACCAAATATTACAATATTTACGTCTTTATGAGTACTCTACTACTTTACATTAAACTTTAATTTAAGCACTTTTCTAACTTAGGTATAAATTATTGATTTTTAATAGACTGGTGGGTCATAAATAATAATGTGTTTATAAACATAGAAACAGTGCAGGGATTAATTATTAGCATTAAATAAGTAAGTAGTAATTAAATAATCATAGTAATAATATGATTATTAATTAATTAACTTATTATGTAACTAGGTACATACAAAGGCCTCGGTCGGTATACCCGAATGGCACACATTTTTATTGTGCTATACATATATTTTAGCCAAAGCTGCTCGATATTTACACGTGGTGGCCGATATCTGACACTTTTAATGGCTAAATTACACCTATTATCGTAAAACAAATCCTTCCTAACGAGCTTGGTTTCATTTCCAAAGATATTGATGACGTCATTCCGTTTAGTACGAATGATTCATTTTAAGGATTTGATCGTGCGGTTACGAGATATCAAAATATATCCGTAGGTGTTAAAATTATGTACTATCTACAAATATAAGTAGCTAACTTTAGAAAAGCTATACTTTTAGTGAGACATTAGCTGTAATGTGCCAATTAAAAGTTTTGTTTTGTTGTGTTTCTATTAAAAGTAAGTACTAACATAGTTACGTAAGTTGTATCACTAACAAACTATGGAGCATGTCTCCGAAATAAACGTTTTATTATTATTATTATAAAATGTATGTCTCTTCCAGACCTCGGGACTATAGAGTCCCGGATTTTTGGGAGGCGAACGTGGGGCCGAAGCCAACACGCTGAAGCCCTTTTGAGACAACTTTAATGAAATGGTGACACAAAACCGACGATTATCCCTGTATACACTATAGAAATGTACCCAAGGACAATCCCCGGTTCTGTGCTAAACTATTGCTAACTATGGATGAAAACTACTTCGGCTATTGTGATGGGATGCTAATGGACTAGGAATGGGGAAACTACGGGAACTATGGCACCTGCCGATGACAATGTATTAAATACATGTTAAAATGGCAGGTGGAGACTCGCCAACTCACTTACTGGGCCCCCGGGAATCAGTCACTGAAAAGCAACAAGAGGGCAACAGGTACATGAGCGGCTGAGAAGGGTGAGGATACCTCGGCGGACTTTAAACGCAGATCACGCGCTCCCTGTGGGTCCAGCACCACCGGCCCACTCGCCACTTACCACGAGGAACCTACCCTCCGAGCAGGACTAACCTTGCTCTAGCGACTCCACTCTGACCGGCCGATGAAGGCAAGCCAAGAGGCGGGAGACCTATCCCCCGTCATGCTTCACTCTGGCAAGCCGGAGGTGGGGGACAGTATACTCTCCCTGGAGCACTCGGATATATAGCCCCGCGGGGTCGCTACTCCCCGTCATCCGCCTCAGATGCCCTGCGGGGCTATTATTATTATATTTGTATGTCTCTAACCGACCACGGGACTACAGAGTCCCGGATTTTTGGGAGGCGAACGTGGGGCCGAAGCCAACACGCTGAAGCCCTTTTGAGACAACTTTAATGAAATGGTAACACAAAACCGACGATTATCCCTGTATACACTATAGAAATGTACCCAAGGACAATCCCCGGTTCTGTGCTAAACTATTGCTAACTATGGATGAAAACTACTTAGGCTATTGTGATGGGATGCTAATGGACTAGGAATGGGGGAAACTACGGGAACTATGGCACCTGCCGATGACAATGTATTAAATACATGTTAAAATGGCAGGTGGAGACTCGCCAACTCACTTACTGGGCCCCCGGGAATCAGTCACTGAAAAGCAACAAGAGGGCAACAGGTACATGAGCGGCTGAAGGGTGAGGATACCTCGGCGGACTTTAAACGCAGATCACGCGCTCCCTGTGGGTCCAGCATCACCGGCCCACTCGCCACTTACCACGAGGCACCTACCCTCCGAGTGGGCTGTTAACCCTGCTCTAGCGACTCCACTCTGACCGGCCGATGAAGGCAAGCCAAGAGGCGGGAGACCTATCCCCCGTCATGCTTCACTCCGGCAGGCCGGAGATGGGGAACAGTATACTCTCCCTGGAGCACTCGGATATATAGCCCCGCGGGGTCGCTACTCCCCGTCATCCGCCTCAGATGCCCTGCGGGGCCTATTATTATAATTCAGGTATAGCCAACATTAATGATGTGATTCGAAATTTTGATCTGCAGATTACATAGATTACTCAAAACAAATCATACAGAGTTATGAAATCTAAGCAACATTTTAAATTAGGACATTTCAGACATATGATACGTCTAACATCATCACAAAAATAAATATTTTTGGTGTCAGTTCCTGATCGGAAGGCCTCACGCGGCGACAACTCTCCGGGAGTCTTCACTTTACACCACCAGTCTACAATCTCATACAGTACATGAAGCTACTACAATCTGTCTTTGTTTAATTGATTTTCAACTCTATCTTTAAAGTACAAGATTCAATATTGATTGGGGAAGCTTACTTCAGTGGCGTCTACAACGTGCACGTGTTTCAGTACATTTATAATGAGAACAAAAACAAAAAACTATCTATCCCAATGACACGCAACTGTGAAGATTGTATGAAGTCTCAAATGCGTTTGATCGATGATTGCTTCTTGGCAATCGTTATGAGTTTAATTTGTTGAGTTTTTTTTTGTTTTTGGACTTTAAACTTAAATGTTTGTGTAGTGTAGTTGATGGCATGTGGTATGCACCTGCAGAGCTATTATATATTTGTAATGAGTTGCTAATGAGGGAATTAAAAAGAAGGAACTTTCATGATTACAAGTTGTACGCTTCCAGATTCTTTTGGCAAACATTTAAAAACTGATGTTCTTGCATTGCCCTGAAAACGAATTCAAAAATAATTTCGTTCATTTCTGCTTCCACAGGAGAAAATCGTTACGATAGTGAAACGGAAGTCCTGGCCCGGAAAGGCAAGGACGTCACCGGATGCTTCCCCCTCCTCCCCGACATGCTCTCCTGCTTCCGGTCACGGGACTTCCGCGCCCAACTTTTCAACTGGTGTTAGGAAAATACGTAGGTAAATAAATAAAATTACACGCGGAAAAATGTTGCAAAACATGGATAGGTATTCTATGTTTTTTCCTTGATTCGATAAATGATAATAAGTGTAGGTAGAAGGGCTTCCTTCCAGATTAACTGATTCGTGGCTATTTTTGTATGATTAAAAAACCTGTTTTTTTAACTGATAAAAATAGTAACTACCGATTTCCCAGCTCGTCATTATCTATTTTGTCTGTACATTGAACTGTAGGTATCACAGGCAATTCCCCTAATTCTTAGCTGATAGCAATACTTAACAATTAATTATGCCTATTATTGCACCACATGTTAGCTATTTCCATTGTTTTTCCTTCCTTAGCAGATAAAAATCTTAGCCTACCAATATTGCTGTATGTACCTATTTCAAACTTCTTTTGATGTTATTCATTCTTATTATCTACAAATAGGTATGTCATCAAAGCAAATTCATACTGAAGGAATATTACATTGAGGTAGGTAATCTGAACGCAAACCCTTCATGTCTGAAACATGAATCAAGACTGCTATTAAATGTTCTTACAAAACAGGTGTAATACTTGATTCGAAATAATAAATATAGGTACTTACATACTTACTTGGGCTCATGATAATGAACCTGATTGCACCTCTTTGGTACCTATTCGAATAAATGAAAGAGGTCGCAATTAAACCGCGAACCACGATGCCCAGTCATGATTATACAATGAAAAGCTTATCTGAACTAACTTTAATCTTATTTCCCTATCTCCAATACAGAGATACAGCGCGATACGGTCGTGAATCACAGATAGAAATATTATAGGCACGATGTAGCTTGACGTAGCTCATCCGCTAAGTGCTAATACCTGACTCATAATCATTTATTGTGATTATTAGTCGGAAATAATATAATGATGACGTTTAAGCTTATTATATGATATGCACTGTTACTTACGTACCTACTTTTTATTTTAATAATTCATGTTATGTTTTGTTGTGTTGTTCAAACCGACAGACACAGAAAGAGCTGAGCAATGAATCCACCTACAAGATTTTTCAACATTTCTACAATTAGGTATCTTAAAACCGTCTGTTGTGATAATGTTTCACGCAGACTGTTGGACAGCCATCAACTGAACATTCAAAGCTAACAGTGCCTGTAATTGAAAAACACGTAAAAACTGCGATTGTAATACACACGCGAATTAGTCACTTGTCTGTCTTAAAAATCAAATAGAAGTAGTGGTGAAACTCCACGGTTTCAGAATTTGGAATTAAGTTTGAAGTAATATATGAAATAATATTTGCTGCTACGCGAAGTTACGATTCTAAATTCAGATTTATGAATAAGTTGATAAGATAGTTTATCAATTTGAACAATGTTCCTATGTGTCACATCCACTTTTAAAAACGTGACTCAAAATCTTAATTACAATAGGTACGCGAATAACTTGGGTTCTTAATATTATCAGTCCCAGTACCTACATGCAAGATATTTGATTCCAACGTTTGTAAGTGGCTACGAGCCGTCGTCAGTAATGCATGAAAAGAAAGCTAAAGAAGATTTCAAAGCGATCGTTGAGTACGTAGTCGGTGTACATTACAGGCCATCACTGTCTCGGTTCGATTTAGCGTGAAAACATTTCGAAGTGGAGTCGTGAGTTCGCCTTACATTTTTCTTATTAAAGGAAGCCTTTATCAGTGTGGTATTTGATACTGTACAGGCAGCTGGCGCCTACCGCTTCCGTAAAATGGGCGCATTCGACTCCAATCACGGAATTTGATCTTTTGTTGATGGAGGCGAGATTTCTGCATGTATCTGACAGGGTGATCTGCGTTGTCTCGTGCGCATGTCATCTTCATCAGTAACCCGAGACGAGGGCGCAGTGGGCAGGCTTTTGTGGTAGCGATACAATAGGCAGCTTGAGTCTAAAATGGTATGATAGATAAAGAGGATTTTGAATTGTCATCCTCATCAGCCGCCCGTATCTACCTGATGTATTAAATTATTAATTGCCAGGTGGAAACTTGTAAAATGATCTTAAATGTAGAATTATACCGTGATTTTGGTTGAAGTAAATAAAAGCTTATACTGGTCCTTAAAAGTTTGCATGAATTTATCGTATATCTAATGAACATTAGCTACGTCGCGATTTGCTTTGTCAGTAACATGATCGAGTACTGCAATAACAGTACAAATAACGACGATAAATTGTCTATTGCGAACAAAGCTAGCGCGTGCAGCGTCGGAGTCGTCGACTTGCGCCCTACATGCATAATGCGCGGTGTTACGGCGCGTTACGTGCGGCGCGGGCGCAGGCCGTTATGCAAGCGGCGCGGAACCGGCCGTGAGAAGCAGCGCAACACCTGTAATACACTGCCACCGCTAAACGCTCATGCGCACGCTTGAGCCACCTAACGGCAGCACCACTGTAACCACTGATCAGCCATTGTGAAATCACGTCATTCAATTAATAACAGGTTACGCCGCTTATGAAGTTTATAGTAACAGTTTAGCAGCTTAATGTCGCATACGTTTATGACACCGTAAAAACTGAAGTAGTTAAGTGCAGACCGATTTTGAAATAATTAACATACGTTCTATGTGTCGTTAAGTTACTACTACCTAGTATTATAAATACTAAATAGCATAGTATACTTACCTCTAGTTACATTGATTAATCATCTTCAGCAGAAAGCTTTGAAAGAAAATTCAAAAAACTCAACATGTGTAAGCTACTAGTTATCTGGCTTGTACTTTTTTACTTCGTCAACTTCAAAAAGCTTTTATCTAACAATAACAATAATTGTTACGCTTGACGTGTTTCCATAATACAACTGCACATAGTTCAAATGCGTAATATTACATACGTGAAAAAAATGCTAGACATAATAGTAGACAGATATCGTCGCCAGACGCCAAAAACTACTTGTAAAGGAGACGCGTATGTTGAACAAACATGTGCGATGCAGTTCCTTAAAAAACTTGGAGACCTGAAAAAAATTAGAGAAAAAAAGACACTCGAATGCTGAAGCTTGCCCGCCTGACAGGAAATATGATATTTTATTTTGGGCGTGGGATCAAACCGAGTCGATAATTTGTGTTCCGAATAGAACATCAGAGGCAACGGTGAAATTAAATTGTTGAAAACGTTTTATGTTAAGTATTAATAAAGAACAGGAGAGTCCTCAACAATAATAAAATGTCTTTGAACATAACTGAATAGGTAAGACGTCGGTATTTCAAAGAAAGTGTCACAATATAAGATTGTCTTTTATTTATGTTTTATAGAACAAGTTCTTATAATATTTATTGGTTTTGAAGAGTTTTATATTCACATCATCAAACTAAGCTTTTAGAAAAGATATCTCTCGTTCAAACAATACTTAATTTCAGGCGCAAATACAAACGTTCCTAGTACCGTTTGATGCGCGACATACCCATAGCTATCCACTCGTATTCCATCTTGATTAATATAATCTGCACTGAATGTTGTCGGGTACCATACAAGTGTAGAGAGCTGGCCGCGGGGCGCAGGCCCGGCTTGCTCGAATCAATATCAATCAGCATCAATCAGCACCCGGAAGCCATGTAGCTGGACAACTGATTGTTCGCTGGCGACGATGCGTGCCACAAATTCACATGTTTATTCACTACTAACCATCTTATTTCCTAAGTCTCAACGTTTTTGTTGCGGTGTTGAACTTAGATTCAGTCGTCTTTGTTAATAACCTTGGAAGATTTGAAGTTGCCATTTGCTACATTTTTTGGCTACTCTCAAACCTTATTTTTATAAAATATTAGGTATGCAGTATTTAGGTTTGCCGCATTGCTACATTGGATCGGAATTTTGTTACGATATAAAGTTAAAAATTAAGCCTTTTCCTGAGTATTTCTCTATCAGACAACTTTTATACACCAATACAGTCAAACCGACATGCAAAAAGAAAATCTGAGTGAATTCTAATAAAGAATTTGAAAAAGAAATCATGAAGTTCCAAAATCATATAAATAAGTCTTCTATTAGTAGCCCTATTAATAACCCTTGTATCACTCCTTTCTCTGGTTAGCTACATAAAATGGATACTTAAATAAATTTCTCAGGACATTTTATAAAAGATAAAGTGGTGTCAATATTTACACTTATGTAGAAAATAAAAAAGATAATCCTACTTCCTAAACTCTCGTAAGCAGGAGTAAATTAGGAGTAACTTCCAGCCATAAAGATACCTGAATAGTGCACGGGCTGGAGTGTGGCAGTTACGTAATAACGCCATGGTACTAAAGAGCTCCTTATATGTTAATATGGCACATGACGGTGTCGTTGCGCCTATAAAATCGTCTGAAGTGTAAACACACGTAAATATCGCGCCGCACGCACTCGTAAAATCTATTTCTCGCGCTATTGCGGCTCGTAGGCACTATACAAATAATTTTATTCAGAGGACAATCAACATTAAAACAAAAATATCGCTGGAACTGATTTGTAAACAGGCTCCGTTAAATCTTCCATTACGTAGAGTCGTAGGTACCAATATCTGATGATCTCTACCTATGTCCGCAGAGTAAATAACTGTGGGTAGAGCTATCCACCTATGTGCCTATAAGTTTATTATAAGAAGGAATTTTCGTGCGTTAATGCAGGTATTTTTATAATCCGTTTCTGTACTTTCTTGTTCCAAAGCAAAAACAGAATTGCTGCAACACCCACGGATTTCAAAGTGTTTAAAAATAAGGTGTCTGTTCAACATGAAATCGCTGATGAAACTGCTGAAAATAATCTTTGGTGGGTTATTTATCAAAGTCTACCGTTAATAGTTTTTACCTACTGTTTGTGGACAAAGGTACTGAGTCATCGACGAGATTATTAGGCCTAATATACCAGCTACCGGAGAGTAAAGCAGGGCAACACGCGCGCGCTCCCTTCCCGCCACGCTGCACGCCTGTCTCCACGCATACTTAAGTAATTCAATTTGATTACTATTCTGATCTCTCAGTCATGCGACAGGCACATTCTAAGGATATACTTAAGTCACGATTGACGCAAATCTTGAGGAAACTGCAAGAATAGGTAGCTGGAAAACGAACAAAGAAGTTCTTCAATAAATTCTGATTCCAGCTATAGGGGCCTCACTGCTAGAAGGAATTCCCCAAGTGAAAACAAAGGGTATCTCAGTATCTTATCTAAATGTGGTAATCATTATTATCTATTCAATTCTTTGACTTATAGCGAGAATGGTGAATAAATTACAATCTAATGATCGACTGCTAATCAAGTTCTGCTATAACGTTCCGTGCGACCTATTACTTCCTACAAATTGATTCTAGATATCGAAGGAATTGTGATATAATAAGTATGTATCGAAAAGCAAATTGCATAAAATGTATTAAAGTATGTTTAAGCAAAATAACTGTTTTGAATCTACAATCAACATCCTATGACAAGCGAGAATCCAAATAACATTTTTCTACACTTAGGTCTTAAATGTCAGAATCGTATAAGATTTACCCCCAGCTGGTTTTATACCTATTCTGATTCCTTATTATTCTCGTTATTATGTCTCAAAACGGCGATGACGCAATAATACATATGTATAAAAGTTACATTATGTTACCGGACGAACACGGCGCTTGTGTCTACGGTATTTTAATAGATGGACCTAATTTACATTAAGAAACTAGTTTTACACAATATTTTATTCTTTTTTAACGTACCTATACTTGTAACAAAATAAATAATGATCACAAAGTCAAGGCAATAAAATCGTTATGTAAAATCGACGTATCAATGCACGAAAGTATTCAAGCAGTTGCGGCTACTTTTACAAAAATAAATAATAATAAACATTGAAACAAACATATATGAGTCATTATAATCAATTGTGGATTTCCAGGAATTATCAGATAGATTACCTACTTCGATATAAACGCTACACACATAAGGATATTTACATAATTATTATTACTTAATTACTTACAGGAGTGTTATTATTTCATAACAATAGATATATATAATGTTTCAAATAGGTATTGATAAGTAGGTACCACACCTGCTTATTAGTTATTATGAATTTTTCCTCATAGAAAATTAAACACTAAAACACTCAGTCTAAATGGGCAATTCATTCACCTTCAGGTAGGAGGGGCTTATTATATTTCAAGAATTTGGCTACGATGGGTATTGAAAAGTATCCCGTAACGTTATCCCTCAGATGTCCAGCAGCTATTTGCATGTAGGTGACGGCGCCTGGGATTGTGGACGCGTCGTGAGGGGTTGCTTCGACAAACAGTTTCGACCTCAGACCTGGAGGCAGCCAGATCCTCGTTCGAGGAAAGCAGCGCCAACTAGCTCCAAACCGCGCCAAGTCATCCCACAGTCCGCAACAGTTGAAGTAGATCGAACGCTTGGAACGATTCCAAATCCTGGTGACAATGAAATTGTTTCCTTGATTCATCATATTTATAAGTCGCTTAGAATTCTAATTGTTTTAGAATTCTTTGTTAAAGTAAAGCTTTTAGGTTTCTGATTATGTATGCGGTAGATAGGTTTATTACTTTTATGACAAAGCTTACCAAACTCTGATTAAAACAGGTTCATCTTCCAGTTTGAAACATAAAGTATTTGGATGCCATGAAATATTTAATGGAAACTTGGGTACTGGTTTTGGAGGAGGTGTCACAGGATATCGCACCAACTGAATTTTATGATGTCCATGATGTTTTCCTTCTTCCTTTTTAATTTTTAGTTCTTTTACAGGTATCTGCGTAATTAATATTGAAAGAAAATTTATTTATTGCACTTTTATGACCTCTGCAATTTGTTACAGTTGCAGGTATCATGTTCCTAATTTAGTATTTGTGCGCGCACATTTGGAATGATCACAGATTACCTACTCATATGGCTGACGCTGTGTCTCAGACTTTCAATATAATATACAATCTTCTATGTAGGAAGTCATCAAATAAATTTAATGAATAAAAAAACGTCATAATTAAGTATACCGTTACTACACACCGGCACTGAATTTACTTGTATCAATTAGATTTATACTAGGTACTAGCCTCAGCTGAAGGTTATTTACCTGAGCAGCTTCGATTTTCTTGCGAGGGTTCAAGGTTATTACTATAGGGAGATGAGGCGAATTAGGTAACACGAGGGAGGTGACCTCGTCAGCTATCATAACACGCTTTATTCAGATTTAATTTGTATTTGCGTTAATTATTTTTATTTACTTATAGATGAGACATGACGTCTGAATTTCAAAACATAGATTATAACAAAGAATGTAACGGTCCACAGAAGCTGTAAAAAGACGGAAAGACCAACAAATATAAAGTAAAATATAAGATAGATTTAAAGAGGTGTAGGCAAACCTCTTTACTGCTTTTCCAGTTACGCTTACAAAAATAGCCATGTATTGTAAATAAAATATTTTTAGCAAAAACCGCGATAATAAATAACGTGTGAATGAAGGCCAAATAACGTAGAAAGATAAATTCACTAGTTTAGTAAACTGGACTTTTCGTGTAGGTTCGTCTATTGCGTTAGTAGAAATAAATTGTGTGAACTGAAAGTATCAGTAAAATGTGTTTAATAGTGCATACGTCGTTCTTTATCGCGTTAACAACTGTATTTAAGACCAGCATACTGTTTGAATTAGATATTTTGTGTATTCATAAAAATGGATATCTATCGCGGCTAATATACAATCCATGATGGCTCCGGGAATCACCACTAAATTCATGACTTGTTGAATTAAAAGCTGTAGACTGACAATGAACGAATGAAAATCTCTTTATCTTACACTTTAAAACTAGAAAATGCAAGAAACAAATAGTAAAATGCTTGAATAACATGTATTATCTATTCAACACCGTACCATCTATATTTTGTTTTCGCCCACAGAGAATTAACATTTTTTTCGCAGCTTGATTACGGTGGGAAAATAGAGGAAAACACAAGTTTTCGTGTTCCACTGCGACAAAAACAATCCAATTATTTTAGCACTCGTGCACAGGTGTTGGTGCCAAAATTCCATATACCTAGTACACTGCTTTGATTTACATAAATTTTTCATTTCCGATCATAACCATTTCACGGACTATTGCATTTGAACTACAAACTTCGCCGTTGTTACTGTGACTTCGTCAACCACAACTTATGAATAGTAGCTACCTACCTAATCAAAGCTAAAATATGATTATCAAACGAAATATGTTGGACATGAGTTCGTTTAGTATTAGCGTGGTGTAACACTGTCGTGAAAGCCGCAGTTGGTAAGACACGGTTGCGCAGTCGCCGCGACGCGTGACGGCGACTCCCGAGGGAGCGGAAGTCTTGCGCACTTCCGGCCGGCGCACACGCCGGAGATCCGGTCCACTTGTACGATCACGACGTTCCACCGACTGAGGGCTTAACGAACATTTTTGTTGTTACTGATTCACTGATGAATACCGTTGGTGTTGGTCACTTGTTTCCATGGTTGGTTTCCTTTGGGTGGATAAAGAAGTTGTGTCAGTGAGAATCCTATTCATCCTTATTTAAAAAAATGATACTACACCAACCATAAAGTAAATAATAGTCTTTGACACCAACAGACTTTATTCCGGTCATACAAAGCTCATATTAGTAAAGGACAATGTTACCCATTCCAAATCGCCCTACTACTGTGGCACTATTTATAACCCCCACAATTTCACCTAACAACTAAACGAAACCTAACCCAAATTCTGTCTCGCCGCATTCCGTATTACACATAATCACACACACATACTAATAAATATCGTCGTGAGTAATCACATAGCTTTGTAATCAGTTTTGTTAGGAATTAAAAGCGTTCCCGTGTAGACTAAACAATGAGATCAGCTGGACCTATTGCGGGTATGGCGTTAACGTCGGCTATTTAGTCGACAAAGACATCGATTCTATTCGGGCCGGGTTCGTGTTCCGTCTATAAACAAGAGTCAAATTATCCCCGACTGTTGTTTTGAAGAACGTAGGTACTAAGAAATAAGATCGTACCTCCCACACTGTGTTAAAAGTCAAAAGGCTTCGCACCTTTTCCCTTTAAATTTTCGCTCGATTAATTAGTAAAGTGCACTTGACGCAGGATCCATGACATGGCAGGACCAGGTAAATAGGTCAATAGATGTTGTTCCGGGGGGTCGTAAGGAAGTGAGGTGTTTGATGTGGTGATACCATCTTGACTTCCTATGTCGATGACCATCATCTTAAATTCCGTTTGAATGACTAACAAGAGGTCAAGAGGTTAACGTGAATTGTATCTCAATTACATATTCAATGTGTAATAATGAATTTTAATTATTTCTGAGTGTATTTTAGGAAGTGGGTCAACTCGGATGAGTAGTTAAGTTATCAAACAATGTTACCATCGTTATTGCCCTTGTTCCGCCACAATGTTGATCGCCTTGATTGATGGTGGTGCCCTTGACCGACATACCACCATTCCCACTATCCTTATACACATAAAAGCTTATATTTTATTATTATTTCCTGAGTTCTCATTTAAATTTTAAATAAGTTCGTTCATCTTGATAACTTGACCGATTCCTATTATGAACTTAAGGTTAAGGTATGATCGGTAACTGTTGAAGCGAAGGTGCGATATCCGGACGAGGTGAAGAGATTCCATATTGAAGTTCGTTGTTTTATGGCTTTGTTAAGTAATCCCAGATTTTCCAAGAAAGCACTGGGTAGTTTGAGGTGCGGTGGGTAGTAGGTGGGGGGAGGGGGGATGTACGAGGTGAAGTAACGGATGAATGTCCGTGGGAACGGTCGCCACTTCCGCTCCGCTCTGCTCGCTCGCGCCTCGGCACTCTCAGCTATTTCCTTTACGTAGGGTGACCGTAAATATGATCGAAGATAGAGCTAGATATTTTATTAGTAATATTTTTTGTAAGAAACTATATTTACAAACTTAAAATTACTTTCTTTAACTAAAAATCGATGAACTTTCTGTAATATAATTTCTTTCGCTTTATTTAGAGTGACTGAACAACTTTTATTTGCATAAGTTAATTAAAAGCGTATTATGTAATCTAAGAGGCAATCTAATTGACCGACTATTCACTGCCATCAAGCTGGCCACGCTAGCAAAACTGACCTAGGCTACCAAATTACGTAAATATTTACGTCACCTAAGATCGCATCCAAGACACAAAATGCAGGTTCTTTTACTTACGGAAATATATTTAATTAGGTATGTATTCCTTCCAATCCAGCAACGATTTGGTCACCGTATTGGTTTCATTGAAGCAAAACGTTTGGTTCCACTACATTTATTAACGGACCGTCTTAGTTGCACAACAGGACCGTGTCGCAATGTCCCCGCTTCGTTTCTCGGGAAATTTTGCAATATTTATCAGCTATCAACAACAACTAACAAGATATCGCTTGGTATTTGTAAGAAATGTTATTCATTACAAACAAGTTACTTCAACTTTTTCTGAAAAGTTGCATCTATTCACAGTGGAGTCATGAGTTTTCTAAATATTTTATGATAGGTACACCTATCTATTCGTTTTGGCATTTCCGGAATGATTTTTAATGTTCTTAAGTAGATAAGAAGACTTATCAAATTATTATTCGATTTGTTATTGTGAAATGAATCATACTCGCCTAAATTGATGCATTTTAAGTATGTCTGTACCTATTAATTGTACCTATTGTATATACAAAACTGGAGATGGTACCTGCCTATTTATAAGGTACTACATTATTGCATGTAAGTGCATCCATAGCAACAACGTAATGCAATACCGAGTTATTAGTGAGCGGTTGCTAACTGCAGTTGCTTGGCTAGCAATACTGAGCTTTAGTGGACAAATAAGTTGTTGAGAATAATAACAATGACCCAACTTCATTTCTCTACAGCATTATAATCAACTTAGTCAAACGATGGAATGGAAGAAAAGTCATAGCCTTAATTACACATAAACATTGTCTGTGGTGTGGTATGTGATATGAAGCCCAGAATAATGGACTTACTTAGATCATAAAGCATTTTTCAAAGTCTTTACTAAGTACTTACCTACAAACTCCTGAGATTACCATTAAGACATATAAGTACAAAGTATATCATATTTAGTACAGGGGTGCTTAAATTAAGTAAGATGCAAGGTACTCTAAAATTAAGTAAGTGTGCAGAACCTACTAACAAAGCAATGCGGCCAGTCCGGAATATTCGATTTGAACATCCGATGTGGCGTTTGTCCGGTCTAAATAGCATAACGAGCGTCTAAGTAGGTAGTATCGAGCATTGAGCAAGTCCGTTGACCGTTGTTGTAAGTTCATAAGTACGTACCTACCACTTGCAGTGGTCTTGCTGTTATCGGGCGGAAGCCGCGACGGAAGCGCGCAATCTCGACCAATTGGACGAGTGAGTTGTCACGCCGCGTGACCATGCCCCTTGCTCTCTACGTCGCGTTTCTAACTCGTGCGCATGTATTTGTCACGCCAAAATTGTTTTGTGTTTACTTTGAGTTTTTTGGTGTACTTGAACTTGAATTGTAGCAGGTTGTATGATATCCTCAGTTAAAACTCGTAAAGAAACCTATTGTACTTTCTGTATAGCCTTTGGTTACTAAGGGGTCAGTACAGTCCCCCAATTATAGCATATTTAGCAAGAAAGTGTTGCATTCGTGTAACACGCAATATCAGATCTCCAGACAGACGAAAGAGGTCGCAAAGGGAGGTCCTACGTTTCTATTTCTGTTGATCATCTTAATTGGCGTTATGAGGCGCTGCCGTAATATACTGAATGCTGAATGCTCGGCATTCACTTGTATGATTAACGAGCAGATATAAAGTATCGTCATCTACCCCGCCAGATACACGAGGATGAATGTAGATTAATTTATAATACTCTGATTTTTATGCCCGGACGCACATACGTAGATTTGACCAATTTAGGCGGCCAAAAATATTTTACAATGTATTTCGTTTTTTCTATCTTTATTTTATCATTATTTTATTATTTATTTTATTTAAGCATTTTGATAATAAGCATGTTTTATTGAAAAAAACCGTAAATATATTTTTTTTTAATGTAGAGTACCTATAATATATTTTCATTTTAAAAGTAGTTATGATATTTTTTATTATATCTATTTCAAAATAATATGTAGTGTAGAAAAAAAATAATTAATATTTTTTTTATTCCTCACTTTCTGCCTCTGATATATCAGACTCTGTGTTTGATTCAGCTGGTAGTAGCATATTTTATTGTTTCAGGGCAAAATAATCTTGCTTTGATGTTTTTTTTTGTTGATCACATTTCTTCAGTTTCGTATTTCTTTAGTTTTCCTTCGTTTAGTCCTCTCACTACAATCTTTAAGTGATTTAGATGGCCGCCCCGGTCGATTTCCAACACTTGTCGGGCGTTCAAATGTTCTGCTTAACCAATTCTCATTAGTTTTAAGGATTTTTTTTACAGTTTCAGTTTCTTACTTTCGTAGCTATTTTAAAATATGCAAATCTTTGTTTAAAACTGCTTATATTATCAGGTGTGTCACCCTAATAGGTCAAAAGTTAGTTTCCTAGGTAATTTAGTTTTTCTTCCAAATTAGTCAGATCTTGCTATTGTATTTTATTGTAAATATAACGTAGGGTCACTATTTTTACGCCAGAGGTACCCAAAACAAAAAAAATGCACTTTGTGACATTTTAAAGAAAAAAGTATTTTATTTTTGTATGAGCTTCAAATCTTAAAAAGCCTGTAAGTCGGACATCCGCAGCTATCCGCAGCCAAATAATATGTCGTAAGCTAGTTTAATATGTCAAATATCTAAAACTAAAAAAAATGTTACGCGGTCGAACGCGATAATATAACAAAATTGTGTTTAAACAAGAAAATTACTAAAAAAATATTTTGCTTACACACCCTCTTTTAAAATTGAAATAATACTATAAAAAATTAAGTGATCACACTCAAAATATATTAAAATATAATATCTGTTACCTACACAACTCGAATCCATCATAATAGTTGCTTAATATCAATTAGATAGCACAAAAATAATTTTTCTTTAATACCGTCTACCGAGATCTCTAAAAACGTATAACGTAAAATTTGCACTAAGGTCAAGTTCTAACTCCTGGTGCAAGCGCATATCGCATGTTCGGTAGGTAGATGTGGTAAATTCTTATTGCTGGGGTATTCCTCTTTCCATTTTACCCACAATTTGATGATAACCTTTATTTAAAAAAAAAAGACTTTTGGCCAGCTAAATTGCTCAAATCTACGTTAGTGGGACGTATAAAGGAGTGGCGCTATAAGTTTAATGTCCAACGTTTCATATTGCACCAGATGACGAATTGTCGTAACACTCAATGGTATGCAAGACTGTTTAAATTGGGTAAGGGACGAAAAAGTCGTGGTGGCCTAGTGGGTAAAGAACCAACCTTTCGAGTATGTGGGTGTGGGTTCGATTCCAGGGTCAGGCAAGTACCAATGCAACTTTTCTAAGTTTGTATGTACTTTCTAAGTATACTTAGACACCAATGGCTGATAAAAAGGTGAAGGAAAACATCTTGAGGAAACCTGGACTATAAAGTCTGAAATCACCAACCCGCATTGAGCAAGCGTGGTGATTAATGCTCAATCCTTCTCCATGTGAGAGGAGGCCTGTGCCCAGCAGTGGGACGATAAAAAGGCTGTAACAGTAAGGGTCCTATAGAGGGCTGCGGGTTGTTCTAAAGCAGTCTTTCCCAAAGTGGGCGATAACGCCCCCTTGTGGGCGTTGCAGGTCTCAAGGGGGGCGGTAAGAGACCCAGAAAGAAAATGGAGGCGTTGTGTAGAGGCTTGGGGGGTCATTTGTAATTTTATTTACTCTCAACAACAACTTGTGAACATCAAATAATATGAATTAAAAGATTGATCAAACTCGGAAAGTTGGAGCGCCGAAGAAACAAACACATACAGCTGCTGACTGTCGATCCAGTCAGGGTTTCTTTTAGTTTGTGTTTAATTCCGCGTTAAATTTGAGAAATTCTCGAACAAATACTACTTTTATGTTCCAAAACTCAAACATTTTCGCGCTCGCTTCGCTCGCGGTTTCTCTACTTTGCACTTGATTTTTTATCACATATAGCTACTTTTAATGTCCCATTACTCAAAAAAATTCGCGCTCCCTTCGCTCGCGGCTTCTTCATTTCACAGTTGCCTTTTATTATATATGTTTAGGACTTTTAGTGATCCAAAACTCAAAAAATTTCGGGTTTGCTTCACTTTACAGTTGTTTTTAATTTAAAAAAATGTTTAGTCTACCTTAGCAAAAAGGTAGCGTCGTTTTTAAGTTTTTTTATTAATAAGAAAGTATCTTCTAGTTTCCATATGAACTTTCTTATTTACGGTAGGTACTACTTTAAGTCCCAAAATTTTAATACATAGGCGCCAACATCAACAAAGAGTTATGTACGTTTGGGCTACATTTTAATTAATTTTTGTTTTGAGTTCTAAAATATAACAAAAATTTTCACGCAATCAGAAACTCTGTTCCCGTGTTTTTGCATTCACCAACCAGCAATAACTTATGTACGATTGGGCTACATTTTACGTAATTTTTGCTTTGACTTGTTAACTATAAAAAAAAAATCGCGCTCGCTTCGCTCGCGCAATCGGTAACTACATACAGGAATGAATTTTAAGCAGTGCACAAAAAAAAGCTGGTGGTCCAGAATCATTAACAGAACATATCTGCATCATCAGTAAAAAAATTTTTTTAACTCTTTTGTCCGCCCTAAAATCAGCAAAATATGGATACCAACTATTCTAACGCGCTTGGAGCAGCGCTCGCGTCAGTAAACCGGTTTCGCGTTGCCGCGCCCGTGCCTACTGTGACGACTGTGACGGTACTATCGGTTACAAAATAAACATCTTTCGATAACAATAACTTTTCTTTTTTGTACTAAAACACAACAAAATAAAAATATACGTATCTATAAAACTTATTTAACTATAAGTTGACAAAGTTTGCGCACTGGATAAAATTCATTCCTGTATATACTGTTTTTCGTATGGGTTTGAATTGCAGTTGGAGGGCACCATAGAAATCTTGCCCAGGGCGCTGGTAGAGTTAAAACCGGCACTGAATATATCATCTGTGAAAATTTCAACTCTCTAACTATCACGGTTCATGAGATACAGTCTCGTGACAGACGGACGGACGCACGGACGGACAGAGGAGCGAAAACAATAGGGTCCCGTTTTACCCCTTGGGTACGGAACCCTAAAAAATGGGGGCGCTAAAAAAATATTTATTCTCAAAGTGGGCATTAGACAAAATAAGTTTGGGAACCACTGTTCTAAAGAGATACCGCGGCCCTGGTACATAAAAGGCCTATGACGGAACACGACGGTTTTTAGTCAGTAAGAGTCTGACACTCCCTCACCGCTGCTAACCCACAGCGGGAGGGGTCATTTGATGATTTTTGACGTCGGAAAAAAAAAGGGTCCTATAGAGCTAAACCAGCTCTATTACAGTTCATTCGCAGTAGGTACTGCATTAGATAAGGAGAGTGTAAAGTTACCACCTAAACAAAAAATACATATTATGACTAAACATCTGTAAGTCGATGATTGACAAGAAAATAGGATGTCTTGCGGAAAATCTTTGAAAGTCCACAGGTCAACCGTGAATCATGCTTACACAAATTACCTCACCACAGTAATGTATTTATATTATGTATGTATGACAGCATCCTTCGTAATAATATTATGTATTCAGGCAATAGATAATTAAGTATATGTAATGTCCGATTGGGTAAGGAACTTAAAATCTTTCACATGACTAGCAAAGAGCTACAAGAGAATAGTCATTTGTTTACTAATCTAATCGGTTGTAGTCGAATGTTATTTTGAATATCCACTTAAAGTAAGTAGTATTAGTGACTAATAATTAATTAGTTCCTGTCAGCCAGACAGAATTTTTCATGGCAATGGGATTCCTATCTAAGTAGCAGTTAACTAAAATGTCGTGATAGACATTTTTTGTCCACTTTGAAAGGAGGAAGCTTTTAGATTTGTCTGCGATTATAAAGGTAATGTAGATACAGTTTCCTTTAGAAAAAAAATGTCGAAACTTAATTAAGCGACTGTAGTGGCAAAAACCAGTATTTCTAACTTTATCTCTTAGTTCAGATCATACCTACTGTAGAAACTGTATAATTTGTCTCCAATCTTGCTCAGTACGTCGTATTATGATCTACGATAATTTGAATTTGAAATATTGTGAGAACTAAAAATATTTTACTTCACAACTCCTTTAGTGGACAATAGCAAAGTCCAATTTGTACGTAGACTGAAGTAATAAAAAAAACGTCACTGAACCAAATTTCCACGCCGCGACGGACAAATATTTTAGCAAAGCATTAGCGCTGAAACTCATTTTAGGTCTAACAATATGTGATAACTTTAGGAGTACTTACACCACGCGGAACCGGTAGTTTGCATTAAGGCAATCATTATTTGAGCCCTCGTATTTTCTAAAGTGCTTCGTAAATGTAAAAAGAGAAAGGGAAGTAAACTGCCTGTTAAGGTTCTCAGTTGAGTGGTCGTATCTTTCAACTGACATTGACCTCTAGAGCGGTCGTCGAGGCCTCTTCTCGGTGGCCATACATATTCATTACAACTTCATCTACATATTAATGAAGCTGAGATGAGAATAAGACGGCGACATGTTTATCTACTCAGTTAAATATCCTGGCCATTAATATGCCTGAAAAACATATTCTATGACTATCAAAACAGGCTTTGAACAAATTGTTACTATTAGATTTACAAATTAGTTTTTTAGCCCACAAAACGCGCTCGGTCATGTATGGAAATTTACATCAATATCAAATTATAAATTTTCAATACAAATCAGGTTAGGTATTGTTAATGTTAAATAAGCGCCAAATGTTGTATTTATAAACATCGATCCCTAAGTCTTTATCTCTAGGTTTTCCCCTTGCCAAGATGCACAAAGTTACCAGACAACAAAATAATAAGTTTCCTGAATAATGCTGAAAATATTACTGATCTGAAATTACTTTAAAATGTCTAAAATTCCAATGTAACGCACAGATTAATTTAAACTGAAAACTTACTTATACACTCCAGCATTGGTAATTGGCATAAATAAGCCCCACGCTTAAAACTCAATAATATTATAAAATTAAAAGCATTTTATAAATGTTACCTGCTCTATCAATTCTCATTTAGTTTTTATTACTTCCTTCGTAATTCCAAGCAAAAATTATTCTCGTCGGGCTAGACTCAAGTTCCGCGTGACCTTCGATTCGTCCGTCAGTAAAAAGCTGTTGTAGTCCTCCACATATGAGCGACACAAAAAAAACTGTAGGTAAAAAAATATATGTGTGATCGGAAAGTCCAGAGTCATCTCGTTTACAGAATAACACTTGCGAAACCGGTTGAGTAGCACGATGCCAAATATCAACTTGTTTCCTTCCTCGTGCGGACACCCGGTTCGTTCTGCTCTGCCTAACTTTACTTCGGTACTTAATTCGTTTTTATATCGCAGAACCTGTATAAAGATTTTATGTAAATTAGCTTATTCCAAAAAGTATCTCGCTTAATTGAAATCTCTTACTTAGCGTGGAACGTTGAAAAAATAATGTTAATTATCTCCGGTAGTACTTACTTGAATCTTTACGTCTTCTCACTATAAAATTATCTGGTTATCTTGTTATGACGATATATTTTTTCGCTCTACAACTTGTCTTTGGGAAGTCCCGATAGAGGCAAATATCTTTAGACAACATTACTGAAGGATGCTAATGTCGGCTTCATTTTGTTTAAGGAATTCGTACCTCATTCATTAGTCAATCAATACAAACCAGTATGAATTTTATTGCTGCTTTGTTATTTGGCGGGTGACTTTATAACCAGTCTAGTAGATATAAATGGTCAGCACCAGGACATACGCACACTTAACTACCGAAATATAATGATATACCTACGTTATTTTATTTTCCCTTTCAGCCAACAATCAACAACAGGAAAATAAACAATTTTTAAATTGTAAACACCCGTATTAACATTACGCGAATAATAAGTCCACATTAAATTCTTTAGAACCATTTTGTTTAAATGATCGTATTAATAGAAGATGCAACATGCTAAAAACGCGAGTGCTAAAAACAAGATAGCCAGCGATATTATTAGGCATATAACTAACGTTGAAAATGTTTTTTGGATAAATTATGTCCGCTTCCTAGAATTCGCGTGACTTAACACCTCTCTTATCCACACACGCTTGTTGTAAACATTAAATTTTTAACAATACCGACATCATAGGTTCAGCTACGCCTCTACTACGTACTAAGTAGATAGAGTTCGATTACATCTTTCTTAAAACCTTCATGTATTCATCATCATCATTCTTCTGTTCTTATCGGAACATGTTTGCGTTGAGGCAGAACGTCTTTTCATATTGCTTGTCTCAATCAGCTATGACATAGCTGTCACGCATCTTAATTTCTGTAGTCGGAATCTAAATAAACCCTATTCGTGTACAAATGAAGACTTTTCTTAATCCTAGATATACATGACATAATCGTCATAATAAATCGATATGGCATAATACTCAAAATCCTTCTACTAGATTCGTGGCAGTAAAATTGTAAGTTTTAAGAGTTGCCTACACCAAAACTTAACTTCGGGTATTAGTGATCAGAATCGAGAAAAAAAACTGTAATATAGCAAAATTATCAATAACTCTCACGCTTCAACGCAGCGGCACGCGCGCTTTGCAACTCTGCCATTTTACCTTTGCTCCGTACAAATTACTTACATTGTAAAGACATTCAAGCTTTTTACTACTGGAATTTTGTAAAAGTTACGTTTCTTCAAATCATTAAATAGGAATTAGTGCGCATTTAGTACTTGCTTTCCGTTCACCACGCGCGGTTTGAACGACCGTTTGGGAGATAAGATTCCAAAGAGATGTCCCCCGTGTTTTAATGAAAATCGCAAAGTTCGCAAACTAAACGTTTTTAGCCAAGCAAGGGTCCCCAGGAGGAGGTTGTTTCGAAATTCCCTCATAGTTAAATGCGTGATTTCATAGTCAAGTCAACTCGAATTCATTTACGTACACAAACATGGTAAGTGACGATAGGTCATGAAAATGTACATACGGAAGCAACTATTGAGGAAGTAGAGGATCCTCCTCAATTCTTTAATCATTTCCTTGTGTCCGAGCGTTCTGATAACATGCTATCTAGTTCCTGTGTTTGTTATATGTATGAGTAACGACAGTTATTGAATTTTATTTAAAGCTGGTAGTGTCATAGTATGATACTCAGTTAATTAAGTCACGCCTTGCATCGTTATCATCGCTTCAAAGCGATTCTCTTCTATAAAGGAATAAATCCGAAGTAAACATGTCACAACAAAAAGTTTCAAAGGAAAGCTTTTCCAATACTTTTTCAGCGCTTTCGTTGTTGGTGTTTTGTAGCGCTGTAACGTCAAAAGTAAACAGGAGACGGAAGTCGTACGTAAGGAACATGCAAAACTGAACGGATTTATCGATTGGAGTCCGGCAATATGGCGTCGGTTTATTTGTCTTCTTTCTATCTACCCACCTTCCTGGCGCCGCACTTCCGCCGGAAACGGGCGTCGTCTCCGCTCTAACCCTTACCGCGGTTCCGGTTTCCGGCTCCCTTTGAAGTCGGTCGAAGTTTCCTCTTCGCTACTCCATCGTGGAAGAGGCTTTTTGGTTCAGTAGATAACATAATTACGTCAATAACATTAATGCGAATATAATTTAACGAGTGATGCGAGATTTAAGCTTCGACTGTTTTGTGAATAATATTTTGGCAACAATGTCATTGCCAAGTACAGACGTCGACCTATGCTATTTGCATGTGTGATGCCATCTAGTAAGTACCTGTGAGTCCGACGCGAGCTCAAGAACATATGTCTTAATTTATTCAATATTTGTTGGATTTCTTTTTTACAAAGTTTATTTGTAATAAACGCTAACATGAACGGCAATTATGAATAAAACAACTGCAAAAACGTTTGATTATAAACAATCGTTCGGCGAGCGAGCACGTAACAAACGTTTATTATCTCGCTAGACTAAACAGTTAAATAGTAATTAGCGACAAGTGGCTTGTTTGGAGATTAAAGCAAAAATTGTACATCACAAATAACAAGTATTAAGTGATACGTTGTATAAATGATTATATCAATTTAGCATTTTTTTTCTTATTACTTTTAGTAGGTACAGCAAAAGTTAAATTCTCAATCTTGTAATTTTCGATTACTAGAATCAACTGAAGGGATTTAAGTATTTACCTTCTGAAAAATACCTTCAGCGATAAAAGTGGTTAAACTCCATTGGGAACATTACTAACAGCCAGTTTCTTCATCAAAAGTTAAAGCCAAAGTAAAAGTCAAAGTTATGTCTAAAGTAAAAGTAACGGTCAAATTCAAATTTTCTATTAGTTTTGCTGTCACTTTGCCTTGAAAAAACGAATTTGACCGTTACTTTTACTTTAGACATTACTTTAACTTTAACTTTTGATGAAGAAACTGGCCGTTAGTGTTTACATATTTATATTTTCCTAACTGTAAGGCGGCATCAAAATATTTTAAATTAAAACACAAATGTGCTTAGATAAGTAAGTAAATATGTACCTATTACATACATGAATTTTATAAATATTTCAATGATCGTGACAAATCAATGCATATTTTTTAGGTATGTATTACAAACAACAGATTTACAGCAGTAGATTACTGCAAGCAAACACTTTCTCATTAATTTTCTATCTTTATAAACGTTACTCCAATTAGCCTCACGCGTTCTGCGTATGACGTTTTCACTCACAAAAAATGCTCTATGTCTCCTCCTTTCAACAGTTGCGTTAAATTGTTTAGTCTCAATGCTACCCGTTGTTTGATTTGTATAACCTTAAAAGTTTCACCCGAACCAACAAACAGCGCTCAACTCACGCGAAAAACATCCACAATTAGATGTGACTATTGAAATTAATTTTAGGCTAGTTTCATTGTCTCGTCTGTGTGATCATGTTTCTTAAATGTCACTGTTATTCTAGGAATTCTCAGCATTTTGCCTCATCTTGGTATTATCGCAGAATTCGTAACAGCTGAGATTTCGCAAAGCGAGCGTCGTAGTCTGTCGCAAGCTCATCAGATAACAGCACTTCCTCCATTGCACAGCGCAGACCGCACCGCGCGCCGCCCAATTTCTGCGGCACGGCGCGCGCGCATCGCCCCCGCCATGGACGCTGGTGGTGCACACTTCCTTGCAATGCTTTTGTGAAATCCATTGCTTTTGCGGTTATTTGCAAATTCCGAGCCGAGTTTTAGAGCCTGTCGTGATATTTGAATATTTTTGCGGATGAACATTTTTATCCTATTAATATTTCATAAATCGAAATCCTTTAAGCATCCTTACATTACTTAATGTAAACCTAATTAATAGGTAAATTAGATACATAAACCCGAATGCACATTATGTGGGGTCACATGTTGCGCAAACAGCGTATAAGTTTTGGCGCATCTCGGCCTAGTTCGTAGCGTTTGGTCGCTCGAGCTCACTGCTGCGTTACGTCATAGAGCAAGCGGATTGGGTCAGCAGCGCCGCCTGCGCCTTGTCCATGCGAGTTATGTCATACGGACAGCGTGCGTAACACACATACGTGTTGTCTACGGACCCTTTAATAGTGTTACAAAATAGCATTTGCTATAAATCAAATAAATACAATCTCAACCTATTTCCTGACAATCCGATGAAATCTTGCATGGTTAGTGGACGTCACTGATATAAATCCTTTGCAACGTGTCTTCAATCTTGGACAGTTATATTTATTTTCTAGGAAAAATCGGCATTGACTAACGTAGCTCTTACAAATACAGGGGAACCCGTATTACTTAGTCCTTGTTACATTGAGACATTTTTGTCGATTGGTGGTGTTGTATTCACAGGTGCTCACATCGCAACCTATATAAATATAGTAAACATCAGTATGCAGGCGCGTTGCCAATTACAGCGGAGACCTACTTTCTTACCTTCGAACTTTTACTTCCTGCGGGCCAGGCAAGGCGGCCGGTCGCACCACGCAACGAATTACGAAAGTGGCGCGAAATGCTCGGCCGACATTCGCGTACCGCTTGCGCCACCTTCAGGAAGTGCCGTTGCTGCGGGATTACGTAGCTGCATGTTGGCTGCGAGCGCCGCCGCTGCCGCCGCGCCCGGACACTATCCTTGCTTGAGAAACTCGTAGGGGAGTCTGTGGTCGCGACCCGTGTGTTACCACACACCACGCTGTGCAACGCGCGAACATTGCCGGTTGCCATCCTTTCTCTAATAGCACCCGACGATTGCTCTTACGACAATTGCACACTTCTGGTTTGCTAAACATGTCAATTATCTTTATTAAACGTTCTAATAGAATCTTAGGGACGAATTACTTCCTTCAGCAATTTTATTAGATTAGCATACAGTACAAGAAGTTTCATTTATATTTATTGAAATAATGGATTTTTTCCAGAAAATGGTTGAATAAATAAATGCTTAATTGATACCCCAATGAGTACCTGGCCAACTGTAAGGCACGCCCACCGCAGCTAAGAAATGTATTTGCTAAGAAACCAATCGTATTGCCTTCGTCCTCAAAGCAGGATGTTATAATCTCTCTCGGAACTATGGCGAGTTACCTAAGCCTAGGCTTGCTTAACGTGGGTACTATATTACAACTGTTACGAAATTGCTTGTTACTTGCAACATTATATTACTCAATATTTTCTTTCACATCGATACTCAACGCAGGTACTTTATACAAAGATAAATAATAGAATTCTGAAGTCTTACAATGTCTGATCCTTTCATTTCTGCGATTACATTTCGGTTATATTTATTTTATGAAAACTTGCATATTTGGTACTAAGAATTAAGTGCGTCAAAGAACATAATCATGCCCGTGCAATCATTTTTACACTGTTATGGCTGCCTTGGTTAAGAGTTGGCTACGGAAATTGGGTGATGTGCGTAGCACCGTTGTTTCACTCAAAAACTTTCGGATATGTAGCTACATAACGTGACCTACGCTTGTAGTTCATGCGATAGCACTATTCTGTCGTAATTTTCAAAATAATGTAAGTTACTTACCGACGATTTACTTACTAAAAACACTTGCAATCGTCAATTAAGTTTTCCGTCGCTCAATAATAGCCGACTATTTCCTGGTATAAATATTATAAATGACAACCTTTGCAAAAATTACTTAGTTAATAACAAAGTTCCTGTTCGCAATTTCTGAAGTTTTAAACATTTTCAAGGCTCATTGGTTTGGGATTTTATATCTAACGTAAATATACTTAACATGGCAGACAATGGATTTTTATACCTATGTTAGTTACTAAACTGTTGAGATTCATCACTTTTCTTAGTCTTATTTGACCCAGTGTCGAAAGTTGTTGAACTTTGGCTACTGACACACATAAGATAACAAAGCATGCAGTCCTGCATGTTTAGGAAATCAACTAGGTGGTAACATTCATTTTTACAGCACATTTCTAATATGTAGGTATACTGGATGGTATTTGTTTGGATATCGAACAACATATAACGCAATTCTTATTTTTATTTCGATTGATGCAATTACAAACCTCATTGTAGGTGTAATCAGCAAGATACACGTGCTTACTTTTTTAACCACTAACCTAACCTCCTTTAGGAAATTTATGCTGAGACTCGAATTGCAGTCATGTCAACCGTTGCACAAGTGCCGTCGGTAACGTTACAAAATCGGAAAAAGTACGCAAAAACGGTATTAGGGCGAGAAAATTCACATCGGTTGTGTTCCGTTACACCAGCGCAATTCGCTCAGTGCATAACCCCATCTTCTAACACGTAATGTGTGCAACGGTGCGCACCCGATCTCGCACGACCGGTCCCGAAAGTGGGTCATCTCTTTTTGTTCCACCAAGTTATTCCGTAATTAGAAAGAGAGGGTGTGGGTACTTACGCTGATTTCGCATTATTATGCAGGAGTATACCGCATGGAAATTAGCTTAGCTGTTTGATTGCAAGAACACGTGATGTTGCTATTGATGGGCTCCTGGAATTCGGAATAGACATTATTACTTAATTTTTCTACAACGGGGTGATCCTTAATTAAATACTCACGTACCGTAATTACAATTAAGTAAATAAACTTCCTTCAGCTGAAAATGAAATCGTAGTTTACATTACATCTATGTTTACTTTACACAATTTAGGATTCTGGGTCATTTAGGTACTTAGCTAATTCCTATATTGCCACATCAAACCGATGACATTTTAAAATACCACAATTGTTCGTAAAATTCAGCGTTAAATCTGCACCTAATCCGTTAAGAAACAGGCGAATCTCACGAGGTGTTAGCCAAGATGGCGGCACGCGGAAGTGTGTGCGACTTCCGCGTTGCCCTGCGCTGCGCGTGCGCTCTACTCGTGACTGCTACATACATTATTAACCACCGGCTCGTAACGTAATTATGAGACATCCAAATGGAAGACAATTATTATCAAATGTTGTAACACGATATCTGTATGTGTAAACATGTGACGGCATTTTCTTAGAGGTGTTACTACCGTGTTACGATTCGTCACGAGCATTTCTTTTGATTATCACGTGTTACATATTCTGTTACTGCTTGCTTACTTAAAAATATTCTTACGTTTTATTACTGACATAAAACTGCCTCTTAGGGAACAGAGATAAAAGTCGATTACTTGCAAGTTTTTCTTCAATGATTTATCAATTATTAACATCACCGTGGCACTTTATACGACATGATCAGATGTGATAAAATAGGTAATATTGTTAAATTAAACGTGTAATCTTAATAAGATCACTTACCTTCCAACAGGAAACATCATAGTTAACTTGGTGATACGATTTATCTCCAATTAATCCATCGATGAGGTTATCAAATATGGTAACAATCATACCTTTAACTATGGAATGACATGTTTTATTAATTAAAACTAGGAAGTAACAGAAAGTACGAGCCACAAAAATTAAAAATATCCCCATTAAGGAAATGAAAAAAATCTTTGACAAGACATTAAAGTGCAAGGTAGGATAAAAAAAAGAGATAGTGATGAAGCAAAGTAGCAATTTTTTCAACAGCCTGGAATTTATAGCTGAAGGAGTAAGTGTTATCTAGGTGAAGTGATAGGCCTAAAGTTAAACAATATGAACAAATAGAAATTTTTAGATTTTAGAAAAATGATAAAGATGACCTTATTGAATCAATAACAATTGTATCAGGTCTAATCTACATAATTTTCTTTTCTTTTAACATCACTGACATTAATTTAATAATTGATTTATTAACCTTGTGATTCTATTCTATATTTCCATGATGTTTGCAATTTGTAGATGTGGTCAACATATCGTAGATTTGTTTAATTCATGAAATACTAGATACTTACCTTATAAGGTATATATTATAAACAGGATTTTCGAAATATTTATCCCCATCTGTGCAAGATTACTGAATTGTAACTGCGTAACCATTGTCATGATCATATCTGTCTAATTATAGAGAACCAGCCGTTTTCCTGCGGTTTCAGGAACTAAGTACGTACCGGGATAAAATATATTTTTCAAATCGGTTCAGCAGTTTCGGAGCCTTCAGGGTACAGTCAAAAAAGTTTCTTCTTTATTATATTAGTATGTTTCAGTGACGACGACTTTTCAATCATGTTTGTTGATCATATTACTGCGAACACTACACGTGTTAGTTTAGCTTTTGCAATATTCTAACTTTTACTTGGAAATGTTTGTTATGTGGCAATGGGAACACTATTTCGTTATACTTATTATGTCAGTCGCTATTGTAGTGTCGCAAGCACCAAATCTATAAAACTGCAATCCGGTTTTATGAATTGTGCTTTTGTCATTTTAATGCGACTGGATTTTACAACGTGCTTCGATCAGTGATAGCACTTCACATAGTAGGTACATGAATTTTACATTAATTATATAATGCATCATATTATGCATGCCAAAATGTAAGTATAATGATATAATCTAAACGGCTAAGTACCGTGTACCATGTACATAATAATAAACATAGAGTAATTACCTATCAACATTTCATAATGTCACACGTTTATAATCGAGGCAGCGTCATAATCCCGGAGACAGCATAATAATTCAGAGTTAATCCAACGTAAAGCAATCTCTTATGATAAGATAAACACAAGTCATCAGTTAGATAAACCTCCCATCGATCGAGGGACCGGAAACCAAAATATGTAACCTTTGAGCAAAATGTTTTTATTATAATTAAAGCTACCATTACCGATTTTAATTTATTATCTTTTTATACCTGTCAAAATGTAGTTTGATTTATTAAGTTTAGTTTATATCTCTATTAAGGTTGAATTGAATGAGATCAAGACCGGCAAAAACTACTTGAAAACTTTTGGTTCAACTGAGAATTAAACCAATTGTCTGTTTTGTAAGTTTTCTTCAAATTTTTTGTCAAATATTGTACCTAATTGAATTTTCTTTAAACACATACAGTTTTTATGGTGCTTTCTATGTTTTGGCAGTCTACCACAAAGATTTTATATCCACGATTTTGTCCAGACTACAGCGCGACGGCGAGCGGTCGGGGTCGTGGCGCGCCCGGACATGCCGCCCACAATTACTGCCAATTGTGCCAATTGACGACACTGCCACCCTTCCGCTTTCTAGTGCACTAGCTCGGCCTCATCATCCTCCAAACATCTGCCGTCTATTCTCTCAGAATAAATCTTACTCATTGCACTAATAACGCCATAAAGGACTACAACGCCATGCGCCTAACTGCATGGTCCTTCAGTTACGTTTGCCTCGGTTACATCGTCTCGCCTCCCAGCTAACTAGACTATGTTGTGCAACATTATATTACGTAAATAAATACCTGTTCCTTTATTGGTATTAATTCTATAAGGCATACCTTGCCAACAAGTACGTAACTCATCAACGTCTGCGATTCACGCCTCTTGGTCATTAGTTGTAGATTTCCGCTAAAGAGAGCTTTGCTGGTAATTTAGGCGGTAAATTAGTTTTTATAACACGACTTTAATTAGACAATTAAGGTCATCGTGTGTATGTAACACTCAAGCAATTCAAACTGGCCTGATGATCATCAGCGTGTATTGCTAGGCACGCACACTGCGACAGGTTATTTGATTTCTTTTCGCAAATGTAACAATTGCTTCAATTGGTCGCTGCCAGTCACCTTTCCGCGTTGAAGATGAGACCTTCTGTTATATTTTCTTATCGTACGTTAGCTTAAAAACTGCGTGACATAATAAGTATTTACATCAAGCCTTTAGCAAATAATGCAGTGAAATACTTAATAATAAAGATTATAAAGTACGTAAGTTGAGCATTAGAATTTCTTTATGATCTGACGTACTTACTTAGTTTAAACAAATACCTATGTTACGTTATTTCCTTATTATAATTGTTTGAACAATAATTATTCTGAGGAAAAGAATAGGTTAATTTGTTGATGACGTACATAAGCGTTTAGTAATGGCATTTAAAATTTTAAATAACAATGTTTGATTGCAAATGAATCAATAATGTGTTAATGTAAAGGTTCACGTCCGCTTTACTTTGTATCTAGTTACCTACACACAACAATTGTACATAGTTGGCCGTTTCCGTGTTTTATCTTCCTACACGTGTCGCCTATTAATTATATAAGAATCGCGTATATTGTCATATGTGCTGATGATTATTATGACTAATATGGGCAAAATAATATCATTATACAATTATCTATTAATTTTATGTGCAGTGCAGGAAATGGAAAAAATGTTGCAACCGTCTCTCCGCGTATGATGCAATAGTGCTACAGGCAAGATTTTTTCTGATCCTACAAACAAAAGATAAAATCATTACGCCTTTTGTTTCATATAATGCGTTGTCTTTATTAGGTTACTCATTAGCCCAGCACTTACAAACATAACTTTTAAGAAGAGATGATAGCGGAAAAGTTTGCTCGTAATTAGTACTTGTCATTGTTTATGTTAATGTTAGAAGATTATTTTGCTATGTTAATTGGCGGTTGTTGTGTACGGTACTGGATGACGTCAGAGTGTTGATACTCGCGCAGTTTCCGGGACAGGCGGCCGCGGACGTCGATAGCTTATCAGAGCTCACGACGAGGTGGATGATCGATATATCGCACTGTTTGTGGAAGTGCAACACTTATCGTGTGTTACACATTCAATTTATCTAGTGGCTGTTCTACTTTAGTTTTGTTTTAATCAGTTTTGAATAAAGGTTTTTGTGACAATGATTTTAATTAAGAGCGGTTTAAAGTAATTTTCTCTGTCATGTCAATTTTAAGAGTTCATAGGATAACTTAATGAATACCACTTTCTTGGGTAACCCAATTTAAAAACAATTTAACAAGTTTATCGTAATTTTGACGATAAAGGTAACTTTGCTGAAATTTGAAGCAGTCCTACACTACTTCTAAGCTATTTGGATTCACATATATCTGACTAAAACATCTGGCTGGGTAGGAGTGAAATCACTAACCAACATAACTTTCAAACTATCTATCAATGCTGAAAATAAATCTTTCACGTCTGAATATGTGTAAAAGTTTAAAAAGACGCTATATGGTAGATAATCCACTCAGGTCAAAAGCCCTCTAAAGTAGCAGGCCCTAAGCTGCTATAAGTAATCAGAAATAATGCAACATTCACCTAAGTATATAAATTCATCTGTACAGATCCAGACTGGCTAAAGAATATTAAGTTAAACTATCTAAAGCCGTCTTTTACTTAAAGAAACAACACGAAATGTTGAAGTGGATACCTGCCGTAGATAATTGACAAAGAAAACCATATCAAAACCTGTGAAATTTTCTAGTAGTGAACAAATCCTATTGCGAGCTACATAAAATATCATCGATAGCAAAAGTTATTAACATCGCATTAAGCATCTCGAGATTGGTTCGCATGATGTTTTTTTAACGAAGAAATCACATTGTTTTCCTCTCGGGACGGTGGAGAGTGACAGCGGGTTGCGTGCGCCGCAGTCGACGCCCCCCGGGTTTCTAAGCGCAGCGCGCGTGACCAATTGGTATCATGTGTCTTCAATTTAGATCTAACTCACTGTGTGGATCGTGTTACCTATTGTCAACATCATTACGTATGTTCCAAACTCAAAAGACGATCGTTTTCGTCTATCCTTTAAAGTATCGAATTGATTTTACTGTCCGATTTTATATTTTATTCTACCTGTTGTCAAGCCAGATGATGTAAGATTTGGTCAAGATTTGCTACGACAAATTATACGTTTTATCTAAAGTTAGTAATCGTGTAATGAAATTTTGACATTATCGCTAAAATTATCGCAGACTTCCAATAATCCATCATTTTATCAACATTTATACAAATTTACTTAAATTAGCATTATTTAACATACCGGTCGAAATAGAACCTAATAAGGACAAAACAGGAGGTATTACGCTTTATCAGGTAACATCCGGGACACAGCAGTTCATAGAGAATTAATTAGAGCCTGTTTATATCCTGAATCTCGAGGAAATTCGAGGAGCTGTTGAACAGGTGCCAAGTTGCAAGCCATGAAACGCCAAGTTGCATCGAATAATTAATCGTGTGAACAACGATATCCGGCTCGGATTCCATTCATTTTCCTCCCGGCTCGCAGTTTTTCTCATCTCGCGTGACGCAATCGCGGATGTGCTAACTCTTGTAGTGGCCATTGTGCTGACATAATAATTGCGATCGCTCATTAATGGTCAAACGTTCTCAGACGGAGACATAATTTTTCAGGGTGCTGAACTAGGCGTCCTTGTACCCATTGTTTACCTGTATGTTTTCACAGTGTGTCATGTTCAGAAGTTTTTTTTGTGTGTATAATTTAGTACACTTTTAGAATATAAAATTGTGAAAAGTTATGTATTTTTAATTTGCTTTACATAAGTAGTGAAGTGTAGTGAAATCGTGTCTTTAATTAACCCCCGACGCAAAAACGACGAGGTGTTATAAGTTTGACGTGTCTGTGTGTGTGTGTGTGTGTGTGTGTGTGTGTGTGTGTGTATGTGGCATCGTAGCTCCCAAACGGATGATCCGATTGTAATGCGGTTTTTTTTGTTTAAAAGGTATGTCAGTCGGGAGTGTTCTTAGCTATGTTTGGTGGAAATCGGTTCAGGTCTTCAAGGTCATCAGCTCGTTTGCTAGATGTGATAGGAATGTTACACGCTCAGTTTACTTGCAAGTATATGTGGGATCTGAAATTTGAAACACTAATGTCTTTTGGAACCACTGAGCTGGTCTGCTGTTAGGGCACGAAGGTAGGAGACGTAACCCTGAACTGCCTTTTAGTAAACCCATCGAGTTTGGGCTCGTTGAATTTGTCTTGACGAGTTCTCTTCATGTTTCTGATTGACCAGAACCTGATGCTGGAAATGGGATGTGGCGGATGAAACCCTGAAATGCCGGAATGAAACGGATAAACCGATTTATATTTTTGCTGAAAATCTAGAATGTCCAAAGGTTAATCTTTATTGTTTCTCAATCTGTGCAATTCTCCCAGAGCCAGTTTGTCATGAGGATTGTTAAACAGCTTCCTTTGGCCGAGATCGCATATAGCGACCCCATCTTAAGATAAAATAAATTAAAGGAAAAATTAAGGAGCTCCTTTAAAAAGCATGAAATAAAATTAAATTATAAATTTTAAAAAACCCCCGACCCAAAAAAAGTACGCAATAATTATGACAAAAGGTTAAAAACGCTAAACCCTATAAAAAGCAAAAAATAACTTTTAACACTACGTAAACTAAATTTTGACGTGTCGGGGGACCGCTTTTTACCTTCATAAATACTTACATAAATCAAATGATACCTACCTAATTACAACATTCGTTTAAAAAAAAAACACGTATCTAAAGTAATGAATTAGAGCGGTCCCCCGACACGACAAAATTTAGTTTACGTAGTGTTAAAAGTTATTTTTTGCTTTTTATAGGGTTTAGCGTTTTTAACCTTTTGTCATAATTATTGCGTACTTTTTTTGGGTCGGGGGTTTTTTAAAATTTATAATTTATTAAACTTAGATATCTAAAGCCGTTTCACGGGGTTAGATTGTTTATTATACCTAAGTAGAATCACATTAATCGCACTTGTATCGATATTATTTTTTTTACAAAATATAAATTACAATGTTACGTGCATATAGTGGAAAAAATTGGAATGCACGGCATAAAGGAGCTCTTACTAAAACAGTATTATGTGAATATTACAATGTCAGATTGTAACTTAGTTGGTCTGTTAAACTGTATTGTAAGTTTTTGTGTTCGCCAGTGTACGGTAGAAAGTCGAGACCTTGGCATTAGCCTTGCGCGTGGAAAACGATTGACGATACGGAAGCGCCCGCGCATTGTTTTAACGTAGATTACGTAGATCGGCGCGGGAGGGGGAGGGGAGGCGACCGCCGAGGAAACGGATACATTATGCGACTAACGACTTGTATTTACTGAGTTAATAGCACTTCTAAAACCCGTTTACTGTATTGGTAAATGAATATGTCACTGTTTAACGAAATACATAATTATTCTGATTGGATATCGTGTGATATTTCAAATGTGTGGATTGATATACTTTCTAAAATAAAAGGAATTCAGCCTCACCCAGATAAAGTAGGTTTATGTTCGAGTTCGAAGGTGAACAATTTTACAATACTTTTTACTTTGATCGAGTTACAAAAGTATCTACAATGACTAATAAACACAAACAGATTCAATAACGCACTCAACATAAACAGTTATCGACGGAAATTGAGATTATGCTTCGTTATTTATAACAATTCATTCTTGTATCGCTTTACAAAAACATTATTTATTTAATACTGAGCGTTGAGCGAGTATACTGCCTTGCTGGTTATTTAATGAGAACCAAAAGCGATCAAAATTTTACAATCAATCGAACTGCCTCTAGAATTTTATTTCGCATCTTCCTTAACTAATCAAACAGATCCAGTTGTAGTAAAATTCTAGGTTATTTACCCAGTCAATAAGTTGCCCAATCTCTACTACTTAAATCTAATAATAATTACAGAGAAACTTGAGTGACTTATTTCAAAATATTTAAATGAGATATTGGTTCGAAATTCATTGGCAAGAAAATCAAAGAATACATATTTCTAGTAGCAATACTTTCCTAACACGTGGCGATGAAGCATGAAGCTATGCTTTTATACCTTTAGGAAAAGCCACCAATAATAATAGGCAGGTAAGTTAGTTTCCGTTGACTGCATGTAAGCCATAGGTACAGTTGTAGCCTTCAGAGAATGGTGTAGTCGCGCCATTAACGTTGTTATAGCGGGATCGATGGCTTGACTTTAACTACAGCCTTCCCGTAATTCGAAATTCTACAGTTACGGTAAGGTAGAATTATACGAAAATAGGTAAATGTTTCAATAATCCGTTTAATACCATTATGACAACAATTTTAAGCTTTCGAAATAATTATTTCACGAAGAAAGACTTCAGCTATTATTCTGTTACGGAAAATCACTAGACATCCAGTTCAAAGGAACTCTTATTTATGTATAATCAAAAGTCAACATTAATTTTCCTCAATTTCTTCACAAATCAGCGTAATTACCACAAAGTAAAAGAACATTTTCCTCTTGATACCTACACATAAAACTCGCACATACAGTCTAATGATAAAATACCTGCACAGTGCACAGTATAGCCTGGTACAGCAGTGTTTGTAGCCTGTATAGCTATTCCCAAAGGCAGGGGCTGGTCGTGTAGTGTTACAGTGACCGCAGCGCAACAAAAACAAACCAAGAGCATGTCCTCAATCGTGCGTGTCCTGCGGTCCACTCACGCGCAGGGCTTACTGTCACCACAACTGACAAACAACACTATTTTTTAAGTTACTGTAAGGAGAAAGTTTTTCGTGCTTTTCTCACTAGCCCCAACTATAACAAAGGTTCACAGGAATTCAGTAGATTTGAAATTAGTGGTAACTTCTTTCCCGCATCTAAGTTACGACGTATTTGTATTTTCCAGCCATAGAAGTCTAATTTTAATGTGTTCGCTGATTACTCATGTATCACTGATATCTGCGACGTTTTATACTCAGCGAACTAAAGTAAATATTGTTGCAAAATTTTGACCCTTGAACCGATGATAATTTAATTCTGTACGTCATGCTACAAGTGTAATTTACACTTACCTTCTAGAAAATTTACCAAACACGGTGGCAGTCAAAGGTGTTTAATTAGACCGCTGAATACATGTTACGAACATAATTATGTTAGTAAGTCCCATTTAAAAGGCTCGTTGTGTACCAAACTATATAAGGATCACGTTACGTAGTATCACCTACGTGCCATGTGTGAATCATGGCAAATTGTCTGTATCAACTTCTGTGACGTTTGTTTACAATAGGCAATTTACAATGGCAGTTCCTTAGGTAATGGTTGGTAATATTTAGAGAGAATATTGAATCTATTGAATTCTCTGGTGAGGTGCTCTATCATCACAAGAATCATTGGAACATTTTGTAACATTTTGGTATGTTAAAATGGTAAATAAATGTGATGACGTATTGTGTACTTACCTAATTGAAAGAAAAGGTACCGTAATTAACGATGATGAAGCTAAATATTTTCCAGATTGCTTGTTCTTGTTTGGTTTAGGCTACAACCATAAAGTAGTCTTTGGCTACAACCCTAATCACACCTTTTTCTCGGGCTGGAGGTAGGCGGGGAAAGGGGCAGGAAGCCGCAGGACATCCGACACGTACAGGAAGCAAAACCAGTTCTCGAGGCTTTGTCCCTCAACAACCTCCCGGTCCCCAGGCCGCCTCTCCCCTCCCGCTTGTCTGACCACATTCCTTTAGAGCCTCCGTGCGCGAGCGCACCCTTTCTTCAAACATCACACTGATAACTAATAAGAAGCAACCAAACGTTTAATTAAAGTCGATACAATATGCGTAAAAACCTGTTATTTTCCTGGGACTTGTTAATTCCTCGAAAACTAATCGAGACATTAAATAAAAAAAAACATTTGACTTCATATCTATATGTTCATAGTTGAGTAGGTTCGTCCTGTCCAGCTAGACCAAAAAGAGCACCTCCTTGTTTTTATACGTGTAAATACCGGGCGTAACATAAATATTCACTAACGTCATATCTAAATACATCATAAGTACGTGTGTTACTTATACATACTATGCAAATAAGGTAATTTACAACAAGATTCACGTGTCATAAGAAAATCTGTACACAAATTACGTGGTAAGTAAGTAATACCTATCCCGGAAACTACGTTAAGAACTCTACAATTGTTACTTTGTGTTAAAAAGGAATAAACAATTAATTACGAAATAATTTTCCAAACAAACATTGTGGTACACAAACATCTACCCAGACAGAAGTATGAGACTCTAAATCTAAATGCGTCTCAGCAAGCAATTTTCTCTATAAATACAACGGGCTCCGTCGTCAACTATATGATTAACTCCGGCGAATGTCTCCGTGAAGCGGAAAAACGTCGGCACCCAAAATAGATGCTGAATATTTCCGACTCGTATTCCTCACTACTTGTGAAAATGGTATCTAAAGACGGTCGGCGCGCGCGCAACTTCCGGAGCGCCGATAAACATGGCGGCGGCGAGCCAACATGGCGAAGTTTCCGGTCGTGCTGATTCACATATGATGGCGTCTGACTTTGGCTTGCTCACTGCATATCTGTATTATGATTCAACCTTACACAACAAGTAGGTGTCCAGACTAACATCTTTTAGAATTCGCTGTCTAGCATATAAATAAATATTATGTGCCTATTCAAACTCGATTGAGTTTGCCGATCATGACTAAACAATGTGAGTAACCGTTGATCAAAAGCAAACAAAAAAGAAAATGCGTTAGAGGCTGATAAGCTATAAGAAAGTAACAATGACTAATTTCAATTTGATATTTTAATTAATTCGGAAGATATGGTTATGGCACTTCATCAGTTGACATTTCCTGAGTGTGATCGATTACACGTCGCTAATGTTTCTCAAATGTAGATAAACATGTATGTTGTATGATGCGCTGATTGTCGCATTTACATTCTGAACACGTGTCCGTCTACTATCGAATACCGCGTCAGTGCGTCTGAGAATCTCGTTGAACCTCGTGATTTCAATTTCTTATTTATATGCGTACGAATTGAATTTGAAATTGTGCATCATACGAATGATTCATGTCTCTATCAGTTAAATTGGAAACCGAATGTTTTATTACTTGATTGTTGTACCGGTCCTTTTGTGTCAGTTGATTGTTTAAATTGTATTCACTTGACTTTATTCGCTTGGCAGTCAAAAACATTATAAGACGTGACGTACTTATTCTGTTTGACCTTATCATCTCTATCTCTACATACATGTTATAAAAAGCGGATCTTTGTTAGTCTCTAGTTGATAGTTAATTTTTATTACCATGATCACCTGCTTGCTGACATGTTTTATAAAATAGTTAAAAATATTTTGATGCTGTTTTGGAAATGTGTACACTTTGTAACAACTTATAAAGAGGAGAAAAAGTTTTGTATCTAGAAATATATATTTATGACACCTTCGGTCAGTTGGAGTAACTTAGTATAGGGTGGTCAAGTTCCAGAAAGCAAGTTAATCCGGATGGCGACTACCTGTTTGCTAAGAACAAAGAAGTGCCCAGGAATTAAAATCCTTTGTCAAATCCGGTATAATGTAAGATCCTGTAAAACCAGAAGCATCCCAAATAGCAGTAAAATAAATAAGGGACTTTATGTTAGAGTACTGAGAAGTGCATGAACCGGATCCAGGGACATTCCGCAAAGCAACGGTGCGCGTGCGCTGGGCTGGCGCCAACCTCGCGCCGATGTAAGTGCGTGCCTGCCATCACTTCAATTACAACCTTATAACTGTGGATTAACACTACCACTATACAGATAATAGGTAGGTACTGACATATTATCATGCAGTAAGACAGCTTGTGCCCCCTAGATTGGATGATCAGATACCATCTGGAAAAGGCAGCTTTTCGCAAAAATTGCCAAATGATTTTTAACTGTAACACAATATTCACATAATTATAATAATATCACTATCTAATTAAGTGTTCATATTTACAGATAGATAAGTAGGCCGGTTGTGAAATTGTCCGTTGCAGACCTTGATTTCGTAACAGTTATCTGAATGTGTAAATAATGTAAAAGTCGTAATTTGGCAGTAGACAAATGTTACGTTACGACGAGGAACGAAGTCTCACAGCTAGGGTTGCCAAACAAACTCTCACACCGGATTTACTTCACAAAATCATGTTGTTTTATGTCGGTGAATGCATATTTGACGGCCACACATTGTTGCAATACAAACACCTCTACCAGTCTCTCTACAATGTTGTACTCTCTACATTGCATTCCGAAAGCAAATAAAATGATTAAGTCGACAGAAATTAATCTTTTTCTTAAATCTATATTTTCGAGTTCGCCTGGTTTTGTGTTTGTTTATATAGTAAGCAACATGAATTTTGTTCGCGTGGCTATATGTAGGTACGTTTTCATTCTTTCCTTCAAGTGTTCTTGTTCCTTGAGGTAAACTTAGGAGAACAGTAGAAAACATAATTTAGGTAGAAACCTAAGCGTAAAACAAAGTTGACAAATAAATGAAAACGTTGAAGACAGTGAGTACAAAAAGCAGTCAACCCTGTGTGAGCAAGGTTGTCGCACCGCGCGCGGCCGTGGCAGTGAACTTACTTTCTTTGGCTTGTGCACAGCCTGCGACCAACCGTGGATCGTGCTCGTTTAATAAAACCTAACCTGTCGCACACACTAAATGACTTGAATCTATTACTAGCATAACCGCTCCTGAATTATCTATGAGAATTATTTTGATCATGTGTCTATTCTGAGACGAACGTGCCTTGATTGAAAACTTAAAAGATGTCTTGAAGTGAATAACATTTTTTATGACTATTATTACAGTTGTTACTAATCTCTAAATAAATAATTAATTGAATTTTGCTATGTTCCTTGCCAACGTAAGGCGTAGCCATTTTATGCGTATTTAGCGATTTCTATGATTTACCTTCCATCAAATATTTTATGACGCTAAGATATTGATTATATCTGATTGACTTTATAATTCATCCATTATAATCTCCACAGCTATAAAGGGTCGGTAGGTACGTGACGTCATTTAAATGCTTAGACGTTTAAGAGGACTTCGATTACTGATTTTCAGATATTTATATAACATTTACGACTGATTATAAAATAAGCGGTAATCAAATAAACAAAACTAAAAATAAATACTTATAAATCTAATCCAAACGTGCATAAAACCGACCCAAATTGCCCTGACTACGTGACACTATTGTAAGCCAAACGCAGCTTTATACTAAAAACGCATTTTCACATTACGTCATTGCATGAAAATATAGATTGCGGAAAAAAGCTGGGACATAAAAAGAGGTTTATAGCTGTTATTTGAACGCAGCGAAGGTAGATATAATACTGGCAGGCTTTAATCGTCGTCCGCAATCCTACTTCCGCGTGGTTCATCCCGCTGCGCGACCTAGGCTAGGCTGGGCCTCGCCGTTATCATCGAGCCCGTTACGTGACGCGCCTGACCCGGATCCGTGCCGCGGTACCGACGCGCACCACATGGAAAAATGCACTAATCTGTCACATTACATACATAGCAGTATCGCTAACGATGCACCACTACTGTTACCGCTTTGTGCGATTTTACCGCCAGCTAATTGATAGGTTTCAGCGTATGAATAGATATGCGTGTCCAGATTTAAATCTGAGATTATTTTTTTCCTATTTCAAAGACAGACATTCCTTTAGGTTTTTAGGGAAAGCATTCAGATAGCAGTTATATCACTTATCTACCGAGTTATCATAAGATGTTTATCCCTCTTTCGTTCTCTTATTACTCCCCCTATTATCTAATGTTTAATTTACTTATCAATAACGGTTGTTCCAACTAATAACACCCTTAGTTGACGAGCATATAGCTCGGTTGCACCGTCAAACAGCCATAGCAAGTAGACTGCCAATAAAACGTAATTAAAATCACAACTAGAGTGCAAGGTGCACCGCTACGTCCCCGGTGACACTTAGCAAGCGGAGTGTAAGCGATCATCGGCGCCTGTGCAGGCAATGTCGCGGCCTGTTGGACGAGTCAATTTTATATTGCATTTGGGTAAATAGCACGTGCACTTGAACAAACAAGTATTTGTTTCATATGCAGATTTCCTGGTAGAAATCGAAGGGAAATAGATTAAGCAGTCAAAAAGTCTGCTGTTTCTACCACAGATAGGTAATAATAAAGAAAAACGTGATACAAGCGTTCAGAAAATATTCAGTTACGTCTCGAATCGTACCTATCATGAAAAATAAAGACAAGACGTACCTTATCTACTTCCAGTATCGATAATTGCTAAGTAACATTTATCTCATAATTTACCGAATAATTGTGATACGACGTTTTTTTTAATCGTAAGACAAATCCCTTGAATCATCAGGTCATATAAGATTAGAAGGCTTTGCAAAACTATATCTAGTATTATTTATAAACTCGGGGAATCGTATCATGAATATTTGTAGCTAATCCGCACCCCTACAATAATACCTACCTACTTGACATAAATTACTTATGAGAATTTCGTGAAAACGTTCATAGCCATAATAAGAAGTTTATCATGTCGGACATGGGAAACGTTTACAATTTAATACTGTTCAGAACGAATCTTATTACACATAAGTTTAGTCAAATTGTTAATGTCCAAAATAGACCACATGGCTCCTGACCATAATTCGGCCTATCGAGAGTTATAATAGGAAGCTATGACCTATTTCCATATGACAGGAAGGCGACTAAATTCTAAGCGTGGAATGTGGCTGAAGTTTTAATCATACAGTAATTATTTGATAAAAAGCTGTGCGTATGAGATAAAAATAATCATTTAGTATATAATCTCTACGAAACGTAACAAAAATAAATATATGAAAAAGTAGCAAACACGTAAAATATAATACTTGTTATCAGAGGTAAGTATAACAGGTTTGTCAGCTGCACTTCATCAAGTTACTGAAGTTAGCAATAATAGACCCAACAATAACAATCAGGATATTACACCGATACTCAATTAAGCAATATTAACAAATTAAATAAATGGGAAAATTTATACGAAATGTGGTCGTAAGGGAAAAAACATTGACGGAATAACATCGGTGACCATTTCCCAGAATATGGCTGTACTCATTATCATTCTGGCCAAACAACAGTCCACACACACTAGGTGAATAGGTATGGTTTCGACCATCGCTTTAATCATTTTATTTGCCATTTAATGCTTTCTGAGAACTATAACTACCTAAGTATCCTGCTAATGTCATAAACCACGTATTAATTAAATTCGTTAGATTAATTTAAACTCTACCTAATATAACGAATACGTCAATATGAGGAACTAAACAGGCCAGGAAGTACCTACAGACAAGTAATGTATGTAACATGTTAAAAACTCGTATGTTTTTTCTGTGGTACATCGATCGTCTCGGCGCGCTCAGCCACCGCAGCCCGGTCGTAACTGGTCGACAAAAAGTATGCATATATTTAAATTTAATTTTACAAACAGGAAATACTGAGACGAGCAGACACACAAAAGAGCAAAAAAGACAAAAGGCAAAATATATGCATACGTATTTACGTACACTTACAAGAATGTTGACGAGGATTTTTTCCCTCATACGTGCCAACTCCACGTAAGAATGATCACAAGCGCTATGACATAAAGTCACTATAAAATGCAAACCTCGAATAAGAAGCAAATCTGCAGTCTATCAAAGTGGTATGTCAAATATCATTTAGCGAATAACGAAGACGGATCACATTGCGAATATAGTTAATTAAAATTACAAAGTCTTGGAACAAGTAATCGTTAACTGTGCAGTAGCCTGTGTAAAACAGAAAAATAGAAAATCATGATTGCCGCTAGCGTTGCCGCGTTGGTAAAAGGTTGTATACCTACTAATTACGCAATTCTATTATTTCCCAAATGTTGATTTATTTAAATATAGAGCTTAATTTGAACACAATTGCTATGTGCTGATGAATCCCAATTGACGTCAAACGGAACATATACTAAGCAGAAAAACAAGCACATTTTAGAATTAGGTACAATATTTTATCAAACAGAAGTAGCACTTCCAGATGGTAACTTATCCACTCCATTATCAACATCAGGATTCGTTAACTAATTCCGAATACAACAGACTTATTTATCTCCCACGTGAATAACAACTGCGAAGCAGCACAGTCATTCAGTAGATGTAAAGCAAAAACAGTCTATAAACGTAGAAATGTGACAATTGCATGGAGTTCATCAATCTTCGCCATTTGAATGGGGCGTAGGTGCGGCACGATGGTTTAACAATGACTTCGGTCATCCAGAGAAATTATTAATTGGCCCAAAGACATGACAAAGAAGCGGAAATATAAAACTTCTGCGCTGGAACCCCGCAGCGCAAGGCGCTTTACCTGACTCTTGCCCTGCCATTGTATCCTGACTCAATAGAAGGTATTTGCTTTTGAGATGCTGTGGGAAATTGCGCAACGACCGTTGAACGTTATAAGAAATCTTTGATCCATCATCTTAAAGTAGTATCATGTCAGATAACAAGCAGCAAGCGTGAAACGGAGGCTTTTATTAAACCCTTTCATTTTATACCTGCACAAACAATTCTGGATAAAAGCTATAACAACTATGTATACAAATCAGAACAGTCGATAGTTTTACAAAATCGGCTTATTGCTAAAAAAGTTATCTATACATATAATAAATCTGTAGAAAAGTAATTTTTGTACATTGAAGAAATTGACAAAAAAAATAGCCAGCATGTTAAAGGATAACTAACAGAACCCATTTCCATCATTTTTGTCATTTTTGTCTGTTTGTCTGTTTGTCTGTTTGTCTGTTTGTCTGTTTATCTGTTTGTTTGTTCGCGATTCACGTAAAATCTACGAATTAAATGCAGACAATGCTTATACACAAAAACTCTACGTAACTTGGGGTATTACTTAGTTTTTGTTTCATCGAAATCGATTCACTCTATCAAAAGATATGATTAATTTTGTGAATTCAAGATGTAAAATATTACGACACGCAATCTATTTGTCAAAACTGTACATTTGAATGTTGTACTTATATTAGTTGATCGGCCTATTATTAATCTTTACACAGAAAATCACACCTTTATAAGTAACTTCGGAAGAAAAAAAAAATGAAAATTTGTTTAGCCAAGGTTAAAGTAGCTCCATCTGTGGTAAATAAAATACATCATCAATTTGTCAAAGGAGCGAGGTGGTAAATGACAATATTACCATACATTCTTTATAGAAGATTATTATTTCAACAGATGGAGTTGTGTATTTTCCGTAATTCACCATATTTTAACACGAAGTGTAATTTTTCGATAGACATTTCAATAGTGTTTGTCAGTTTGCCGTGCCACATCAAAATCCAACTATAATTATTACCTTGATGAAAGGAAAATTAATAGTTCTCGGCCAAATTTAAAACGGTGCCATCTAAATGATTTTTTGAACATTATGTCAAAAATGATGACTTTAGTGGAACAATTAATTATCATTTAAAGTTACAGATGGAGTTCATATCAGGATTTTTTCATAAACATAGTTTAGCTTATCTTCCACTAATGTGGTGGCCTTAAAACAAATTACTTTGAGTGAGTAGTATTAAGTAGACCTTAATTATTTTTTCTGATGCAAAATATGTAAACTTAATCCTAGAAGAAATGAGGATCTATCTCTCGCAAGCGCTGCTAAGCTTGAGGTAGGTAATGTAGGATTCTGTAGCTTTAAAAACAAGCCCAGATACAAAGTGCAGATAAGAAATGGGAGCTTTCTCGATTTAATACCATACACACGTAAAATGCTTTATGCGTCTGAAAACGTACAAATTACGCGCCGCATACCAGAGACATGCTTACTTTCAACTTCTGATCGCAAATACACTGTTCACGATTACGAACAGTCTCAGTAAGACCCGAGCCAAGTCTAAAAACCCTAAAAAACACCTTTTATATAAAACTACGTTTGACAAAGACAGAATTGTTCTCTGTTACAAATCCTATCCACCTATATCCTATCCTAATCCAGAATGCATTGCAGGTGTGCATTGCACAAAAACCAATGGTATCCTATTCGAGAAGTCAAAAGACTTGACCTGCTAACGTCAGCTTCTGCGTTAAGCAAGTGTTCTTAATAGTACCATCAGAATTACATTCATCGTTGAATGAGGTGATTAAATTTTCAGAAACCACAATAACAGTAGGAGCCAAAGCGTATGATCGCTTCATAGAGCTCTGATTGGCCCCAGGTGACCAAGTCAGGTTTGATTTGTTTGTTCATCAGATCTTTGAAAGTGTTTCGGTGGATACTTACTGTCGTCCTGTTTACGTGTGACACAAAATATGGTATATAAACGTCCTCCGCAATAGCGAAATTTTCCCGGTGTGTGGTAGTGACGCACAGTATACAACACTTATGTTTCTTTTGATTTGCTGGCTCCACCAAGAAATGGCAAATTGCGAGCGTACATTTTGAAAATCTTGGCAAAACTGCAGGTTTCAAGTACGAACACATGAAGTGGACTCGCACAGATACGTACATTTTGCCTATTCGTGAAATAATGCAAACATTTCGGTGGAGTCCCGGCTTAGGCCACCACATTAGGCGTGCGCGATCCTCGGGCGTGTGAGTAGCGCGGGCGCCGCGCGTGCGTCGCGAGCGCGTTGCGTGAGCGTCGCGTTTTGCTGCCCTGCGGCATTTGCAGCGCGCTCGCGGCGCGCACGCGCCGCTCTCCTTGACGTTTAACTGCTAAGGCGTTTAGCGGGCGGCGGGGATAGCGGGCGAAGGGGTAAGAACGCAACTCGCCGCGAGCGCGTCGCTTGCACTCTTCACACATGCCGCAGGGCAGCAAAACGCGACGTTCACGCAGAGCGCTCGCGACGCCCGCGCTACTCACACGCCCGAGGATCGCGCACGCCTAATGTGGGGTCAGCCTTACAATAGTGAGTAAGTGCACAGAAAATCCACAAATCATACAAGTCATACAAGTGTTTCTCCCCAGTAGTGAAACTATCCTACCCTATGCGCCTGCTGATGATGATGACTCATTTTATCATCCATCCAGCTATTCCCCAACTATGTTGGTGTTGGCTTCCAGTCACCGAATCTGTTTGAGAACCAATATTTTGCTTGGAGCGACTACCTATCTACCTATCTTCAATCCAGTCAACTACACAAGACGATATCCATGGTAAGACTGACAGACTTTCTGGCTTCTGATTAGTCGCAGCAGCTGCAGAAAATGTACAAATGACAGCTTTGTCAGACTCAAAGCATATAGACATAGATTATAACTGTTTCCTGTGAAAATTACTTACGCACCTTACGTAATAATTTCCCAAATTGGCTGACTAGATCCAGAGATATTCACAACGTCACAAACTTTACTTCTTTTGTTTAGATAAATGGTCACATCCACAACACAACCTTGATCAATGAATCTATGCGACTGCTAAGTGCTAATCCTAATTATACTGTCACGTGAAAGAATGCACCTACGGGATAAGTAGTATTTTGACTATTCTATATTGCCCACGCAGACGAAGTTGCGGGCAACAGCTAGTAGAGTTATAAAATCTAAAAATCATAACCCTTCATGGCGTATCAACGATTAAAAGGCTGACTTGAAATATTTTTTAGGAAATACTTTTCTTAATTCTTTTCAGAAAATATGTATTCGTCAACATTAAACCACTTCATCAGTGTTATCATTAGAAATCTTTATGGCCTTATTGTGATGGTATCTATAAGTGCTCCATGCAAAATCGCCGAGTTGTGAATTGACACCTCTTTGTCCCGCAGCCGATGTCCAAACCTTAAAACCATTGCAAGTGTTTGGATTCATCGAACTACCCTGTCCACTGGCCGCTCTATATCTCACAGATGAGTGTCAAACAAATCCGAGGCCGCTTCCTAGAAGGGACACCGCGGCGCCTTAGAGACCCTACATTTTTTGTGCCCTTAAAGATAATAAATGATGCACTTAGAAAAAAGAATCCGACCTGTTCACGAAGATAACGATCACAACGATTTTTATGGAAATGCTAGCCGGAATTATAACGAACAGGAATCCTTTTGGGATGTGGTGGAGCGAGCAGACAATGCGTCGGCAAAAGAAGCAATATAAAGTGTAGTTGTACCCATCTCATTTCATATCTGATCGGATCATAATAATTGCTGCGGATGATATAGAAAAAAGTTGTATTTGGTTTAGGAACAGTGGAATTTAGGTAGTATTTCATACACCCCGTCGATTTTGATTTAATATGACCACAATTTACATTAGGTTTTCTTTCTGCCGAGTTTACCAAATGCGGAGAAAAACTTAGCAAGTGACTTGGCACGTGATCCCACAGTGCCTAAAGACAAAAGTCTTCAATCAGTGCGTCCTACCTGTCATGACTTACGGAGCCGAAACGTGGACACTGTCGGTACGGCTGGTTCACAAGTTTAAAGTCGCTCAGCGGGCTATGGAAAGGGCTATGCTCGGCATTTCTCTGAGGGATCGCATCAGAAATGAGGTAATCCGTCAGAGAACCAAGGTCATCGACATAGCCCACCGAATCAGCAAGCTGAAGTGGCAGTGGGCTGGCCATATTAGCCGAAGAACCGATAACCGTTGGGGTAAACGAGTTCTAGAGTGGAGACCACGCCTCGGCAAACGTAGTGTAGGACGTCCTCAGGCACGGTGGAGTGATGACTTGCGCAAGACGGCTGGCAGGAGCTGGATGCGAGAAGCTGAAAATCGATCTCAGTGGCGTGCACTTGGAGAGGCCTATGTCCAGCAGTGGACTGCGATAGGCTGATGATGTGTTTCTGATACAGTGACAATTATTAGTACGTAAAATATAAGTTAGACAACACGACTTCTAAGATCTTTTTGATATTATCCTCATACGAAGCTTACTCGTGAAAAATGTAGTTCAATGGAAGGAAATAAATTCTGATGTTGAAAAGTCAATACCTAATTACTTAAAAAAATAGAACCTAAAGTTTTATAATAGATGGTTGCAAATTCTAAGACCGCAAAGAAATAAACACAATTTCTTGTAAGCTGTTAAAGTGCTTTTCGTGTCGGAATATAACAAAGGGATGAAGATTAAGGCTTAGGTACTTCGTCCCATGCGATAGGCTTCCGTAAATTGTTCAGAGTTTTAATCTAACGCCGGCGTCTAATAGACAATGTGCTTTAACTAAGAGGAATTCCTAACATTTCGTACAGATCTTTTGTATAAATACAAATAATAAAATGCTTGTAAAGCACTCGAACCTTTTATTTCCTCGCTTCTTCCATGGTTTTGTAAAGTGAATAGGCCTCTCAATATCCTATTTAAAGCTTTGGTTTGCCCATTTTCTACGAAAAGGCTTTTAATAGAATAGACATAACCATAGATGTATTTATGTACTTGATGCCGTTAGAAAAATACATTATATAGTCACTCAGGTAGACATTTAACTTAGACATTACCTCAACTCAATAAGAGTTATGTAATTTCTGAATTCATAATTGTTCAGCAGTTCTTAGTTCATATATGTAAGAATTGGTACATAAATATGTAAGCCACCAGAGTTATCTTTTCTGAAAATGGAACCCTAATCAATAATTGGATAGCTCCAAAGTTGGATCAATTACATTTCACAAAGATCAAGGTATAATGTTCTTTAGCATAAGATTTACCTAGGTTCGGGATGAATAAACAATAAATGCTGGCTGTTAATGAAACGAAGCGTACCTATGAATTGCAAATAACACAACAAAGTCGGATGGTCACCTCACGAAGGAACTGTAAAAGAACCACTGTTTACCACTTCGTTTCCCATTCAAGGTATTGTTCGGAAGTGAAGAAGTGCTCCATACTTGGAACTATAATGTATCCTTTTGTAAGAAAGTTAATATTTTAGCTGAACGAAATTCGTTTCCATTGTGTACCGCAAACGTTACCTGCTATTCAAAAGAATAAAAGTACGGATTGCACACATTATGAGAAGTATAATATAAATAGTGCAAATATTCACAAGAGATCTGACAATACATCGAAACCCAAAGCTAAGTATTGGTAGTTTTATAAGTGGGATGGGCAATGTAATTATAATCATGAATCATAATTATTGAATGTCGAGGATCATAGTTAAATACCTAAGTAATAAAATACTTGATAGATTGATTTTATGATTGAATCCAAGAACACTTAATCCAACTAATCCGGATTGCCAAATCGTTAACTTAGGGCTAGCAATTTGTTAGCCTTCTAAATGCAAATTCTCAAGAAGTCAATACAATTTTAATCAGGCAAGATCTTTTGTATGTATATTCCGAAATATACCGAAACCAACCTAATTACTAAACAATGGAGGTTTGTCAAGCGAGGTGCCGCTTAATAGCGAGCGTAGTGGATGTAGCTCGTAGCGTTGTTAACCTTGGATGACGCTAGAACGTTTTCCTACTTCACTTCCTGTTCGATGCCATCTTGGCTTGGTTCGCATCGAACGCCGGCGCCATACCATACACTGATTCAATTGTACGTACGTTCATAATAAATTTAAATGAACACAAAGTATGTCAAATGAAATGAAATCCAAGTAGTACAGAGCAGTTATTAATTGATTTTGCCAAAAAAAATTAAGATGTATATCAGGAAGTAATTATGATATCTACGCCTGTGCTTTATTACAATTCAAAAAAATCGAGTTCTTGTTCATCTTCATGTTTACTCTAAATCACTTTGGACCTAAATCCTGCTTCAAGATGTTTTGTTAGATATAAAGCATTCATGGGGATTTGTGGTCATGTTTACGGGTCTTTTCAGTTTTACAGGCTCTTCATGTTGTGACATCAGTAATTACAGTAATGGACAGACAGGTATATCATCCCATTATAGTGGTTGAATCTGTCTAACCCAAGTCTAACCCGAATGCATTTTCTTTTATGCTACAATACAGCCTCGTTTCTTTTATGCTTCGAAATATAAACTTCCTGAGTACAGGCTACGATGTAGCGTTAGAAACAGTAGAGTACTAGGCATAGACAATGCGGAGCGCAACCACGCATAGACAGTGTTTTGCATCGCTCCGCGCCCTTGCAATCTTCCTAATGAGTGAACCCTTTCACACTCTGGACAAAGCCGGGGTTTCACGGGTGATGTGACACGTATTCATAACATCGTTCTTTGTTAATTCCAGCTCAAATGAATTTTTGCTCTTTAGGTAAAGTGAATGAAATTGAGAAATTACGTTTTATGAAAAAGAATCTTTCAAGCTCTTACTATTTGGGATTGCAGCTAAGTATTCTTAAATTGTATTGAAATGAATGAATATTGACTTTGCTCAATGACCAATATACATTATTTGAATTGCATAATAATATTATTCCAAAGGAAGGGGACTTCTTCCTTCATATAATTAGGGTTGGGAATTTTATGGCTCTACGCAATGGGCGTATGGCCGCCACAAGCGTCAAAAAAAAATTGCTAATAATATTAACTACATAACACACTATTATTTGACTGAATTATAACTATTCGGTAACCACTAAATGATACAACAATACAGATACAGGGCATGCATGAAATAAAGAAGTAGAATTTGAAAGAAGAAAAGTAGTTTCAAATAAATAAATAGCTATACAATTACGTGATCAGCCTATCATTAAATGACACCTCGTCATTGATTAAATCAATTTGTTTAATTGAAATTGGTTTTTAATATAAATCGATTACGAGTTGTGAGGAAAATAAAACGATGACTATGTTGCTTTGTAACTTGATGTTTAATTAGGCCACAGCTGCTGAATTGTGAGCTAATTCCCATGCTTTATTTAATTCCGTGAAGGCAATAATAAAATATATATTTAATCTTTTTCCATAGAATTAGAAGCAGTAGATTCAGATATACATTTAACATGCATACGTTTGTAGAGTTCTAAGTATTATAAGAAATCTAGCACCATAAATCAAGAGACTGTTATTTTTACAAGTTTTTGTTTATAAGATTATAATATAATATATAGGATTATTAAATAGATATAAATGAGTTCGAATTTGTAGCATTTAACAAAGTTCAAGTTACACAATTTCAGTCTATATTAAAATAATGATTAAGTAGTGTGTGTCCGTTCTAAAAGTGCGTGAGCGCATCGGATAGCGTCGCGTAATAGGAAGCAATGTAATAACAGAGACATCTGATGAAGCCAGTAAGATGCAAGACAGAGATGAGACTATTATAAAATTGTTACCTAATGAATCCATGCAAACATGGCAACGAGTTTACACAATTTATATTACGTCTGCTGACACGAAATGCTTTTAACGATACGGCTAACTTCCATGCTTGAGCTCCGCAAACATGCCTTGCTGGGATAAATCAAATCTTTAACTCGATTTAATATAAACAAGTGCAAGATAACGCACTACCTCGATATCAAAAAAGGAATTAAATTAACGTTTTGTACACAAGTAACGCGCAGGTAGGTATAAACTCAGCTTCCTTGTTGAAAAGGTTTAAGGGTTGCGGGGCGGGTATCAGAACAATGTTTACACCTGTGTGAGTATCTTAACGAGGGGCTGAACTTGCCCTTCTTCTCACGCTCTTCGTTACGTTGCAAGGTGTGGATTTTGATTTAGGTGCAAGTGCCATCGATGCAATTACGAGGGTTATCAAGCCTTTCATTGAATAATGTTGTGATGGTCGTCCACATGCCAGTGCATTTACAACAATCTTTTTTTTAGCATAGATACCTTATTACTTACTTATTGGTTCATACATATAGATGAGTAAATGTGGGAGCAGAAATGTAGGTATCTTTAAAGCAATTTTTTTTCAAGCAATTAATACTAGACAATTTTATGTAAAACAATCTAATATGACAACGACAAGAGGTTGCCATGTCACCAACAATTAATTTAACAATTATGTATGTACACAACACAATCACTTCATAGGTACTCAAGATAATTTCCTGCAAAGTTATCTCTTAGCAACAGGTATCTTATATCTGTTGTTACTTCTTACAAGTTACGTCAGATACACAGCGCACGATGCCCTACAAGTTCATCCCTCAGCGCATCCCTCTTTCCAGAACGTAAACATGCGTAACTAGTGTAATTGCATTACCGACTGCAATGCCATCACTGTCATGGACAATCAAGGATTTAAAATCCGGATATTCAGTCCAAAGGAAATTAAAAGTCAATTTCGAACAATAATTGAATAATCCGAAACAAATCTGCCAGGAGCTAGCGAGACCGATTTTAAGGGAAGCGCTTTATTTAAAATGAAACATGTGCATTTTACATTTAAGAATAAGCCCTAACCCTTTCAGTTAACTTAAATCAATTAATGACGTTGTATCTAATCTACACTCTATAGAAGCGACAGATGTGAGCGACAGGGGGTTTAGCGGTGAAAATTCATAGATCTCCCTCCCTGACTGAGATCGGACCCTTCCGAATTGTGCAAACTGCTCGCTATACGATGCATCTGTCCACTTGCTGCGATAGTGCTGCACAGCAAACAACAAAATAAACATCGATGTTTATTTTAAATACACTGCATGCAATCAGAAAATGAATTTCCAAATACAAGGATATGGATTTTCAATGCCAGTACTAAGTCACCTTCCTTTTATAAAGGTAAGGTTGCTCAGTAACAGACTAACAACTCAGTTCCCAGCCAACAGTTATAGCAGCTCAATTAAAGTGCGGTCACTTCCTGAAAGGAGTACAGTTTAGCAAACACAGCGGAACTGGTATTGTTTCATACCGAGAACAGTACAAGCTTGAGACATATTGCGGACTTTATGCTTCCTGTTTCCAATGTGAATATAAACATCAGCTCTTTGTTTGATGTAAGTAGCTAGCCGAAGACTCGAGGATTAACCGTAACTACATATGGCACATAAATGGTATTCTTTTTAATCTGCAATAAAAGTCAACATTTTCTAGACAGATAAATACCATCACAAAACAAAATATAATACTTATGAAAACAAATCACCAGTATAAGTGCATGATGTAGGTGGTCTATGCAAAATTATCGATAAAATGCAATGCTCCACCCTAAAGTAATCGGACTCTGCACTTTGTCCCTCACTGAGATAAAGTCGCCCTAGCATTCAAACAAGTGGCTCACACACACTGGTATATAATCAGGAAGTACAAAGAAGATTAAAGAGACTCGTTACACACACGCATCGTTAATGTAATAATATTCGTGTAGGTACTACCATCCCGCGAGTAGAAGTAGCTGAATATAAATAATATTGCGTACGCACACAAAGGAAGAATTTAAATAAAGAGTCTCGCGGCTGTACCAGGAAGTAGCAGCTCACTTACTCACACATAGGAAGCGACTATATCAGCTATAGGTAGGAACGCTATGTGGCGCTGGAGCACACTTGTGCGTCAACTATGCGTGGGACCGCGCGCACATGGCCTGATTGGGACATACCAAGTGAGCCCCCAGACGATACACTTTTTACGACACGTAGTTATTAAGATATTATTATTCCACACGATTAGATTCTGTCTGGCGGCCATCGCATGTTTTAATACCATAGCATAAACAAGGCGAATATTTTCCAGAATACGGTATTTTTACTTCCTGCTTTTGCTCGTCACTTATCGAAGTTTACAAAATATTGCACGTTATTACAAGTTGTGGACTTCGCTTGTTTCAACTGTTCAAAGACAAAAATATGTTTTACTTACTGGGTATTAAAACATGATAAGGTATTAATAATTACATATTTATAACATTGATTCAAATATGGCCAACACATATGCAAACGAAAGAAAACAGTACATCTGTGTTGATGTTGGTCAAACAAGAAAACATTGATGCGTTCTAACGTACGTTACGTACAAAATACCGGGCGCGTCATGTGCCCTCATCCATACGGATGCATTCCCAACCCGGTTTTTTGATCACGTCGATCCGAAACGAACTGAGGGGTCGCTTTGTCATGTGACACTTGTGCGCACAGAGACTCACCCAGGGGGTTACTCGTTAAAATCAGGGATTATATAATTGTCCATTCAGGGCAAGTTCGCGTTGTTGCATCGACAAGATCAATAACGCCATCTGTACGGACTACACCTATTTTATTTTTATTCCACGCACCATTACAATAAATGACGGAGAGAGGGCTAAAAAATCGAAAATTTTAACCACAGGTATGAGAGATACTGTGTATCTAAATAGTAGCATTGTTACTAAATAAAAACAAAAAATACCCACATATTTGCATAATTACGTTAACGACGATGCTTTAAATCTTTAGTAAGTATTCGTTGCGTGACCATAAACTGTTGTGCGTTGCCATCGGCTGAGGTCGACGGAAGTTGACGATTTCTTAACGGCTGTAATTATCTTTATAGGTTTGAAACAAGAAAAAGGACTGCGTGTACACAGCTACACGGCACTGTAGTATCGAGATTACGGATGCTTTGAATTTATATAAACGATATTGGAATTGGAAACATTTATCAGAATGACAGGGCTGGCTCATGACTGTAGGGAAGTTGATTTCACATCCAATAGGGTCTATCATTATGTTAATTAGACGACCGTCCACAATAATATTACTTATCACCATATGCAAAATGGTTTCCTATGGTGTGAAAGGATATTTACCGGTGTTCCCGATGACCTAATTAATATTCTTGAGTTATTATGGAGATAGAGGATCATCAGAGAACAAACATTCACTTCTAACTTTATCTGCGACAACATAATTATTTATATCAACTTTAACCCCACTTGCTACTGAAATAACAGTTTCAAGAAATACTTATAAATTAATCTGCTTCCGAGATTATAGCCCTAGTGTTTTTAATTTAAATTGCCTTCCTAATTAATACTATTAAGACTACATCACCACAGAGTGACGTTAATAGATATATCTTATCACTTAGTGAACTACCTATCACTACTTAACAGAGTACGTAATCGATAAAAAATTATAGATCAAAGACAAGAGAAAATATTTACAATTCTACATCTTAAGCATTTACTACTATCAAGATAAAGATATCAGTTTTACCCAGCATTAATTGCAAACAGCTGTACCTGTAATATCTTTTAAATATTACAGTTTCATATGATCCTGATTTTTAGTCTGTCTTAATTTGAATCTTAATTCTGGGAAATATAAAAATAAGTCTTCTAATCATCGTATCTGTCTGAGCAATTTAGATAAGCGTTAAAGAAAGTAAGTCATACTTACATATTAATATATAATTTTGTATGTATTACCCAACCAGAACGAGACGTTACAGAGTTAAGTTCTGGTCTACTGTAAAGGCAAGTAAGTGGCGCAATTTTTCGGTGTGACATCGTTGCCTAGTTCTGTCTGGCACCTGATTATGTAACGCGAGAACAACGACGGTTGAATCGGGGTCGCGGTCTGCTAGCGAGCGCTCGGAAGTGCGTTGAGACTCAATGAATGCTTCAGATGGTGCAACACTCGATTATTTATCGTGATTACAAGCTCCAGATGCCAAACAACCAGTTTGATACTCAAATGCAAATTACATCACTTTATGTTCTCACCAAAATGAATGTAAATCTGCGTCAATTTAGATGTATCCACTTGATTTTTGAAATATCAAACCACAACTTCCAAAGTTATGAAATTATGAAGGTGTTCAATATTCAGCTCGTTGAGCCATTCCAAAATATTCTGTTAATTGAAAAGAGATTTTTACGAAACATATAAGCGGATACATGGAAAACTCATTCTGTTTCATGGTCCGTCAAGTAAGAAAGAACACACAGCTGTGCACTTCTAAACAATAGGTATAAGAAATGTATCCAATTTCAAATCAAGAAATATGAGTGTTATTGAGACATTCTTGAGCAATATTATCGAATGGAAGCAATACATCTGAACCGGGTCAGTTCGCAGGAAGTGCCGCTATTTCCATACGACTGCAATTTAAATGTGGTGGTATCCGGCACACACTTCCGGCTTGTTTGCAACACTTTTCCCCCTTATCGATTTTCTTTTGCAATTATCAATGTGCGCAGAAAACTTACTTCTTACTTATGTTTCAAGTATTTCACTAACAGATTATCTATATATGTAAATAAAAATGAATTGTTGTTCGTTAGTCTGATTAAAACTCGAGAACGGCTAGGCCGATTGAGCTGATTTCGGTTTTAAAGTGTTTGTCGTATCGTAGTCCAGGGTAGGTCTAAAAGGTGAGCAATTAAGGAAAAATTGCGAAAATTAAAAAAAGTATTGTCACAGTATTGTGTCGTGTGTTTGTGACTTACTAAATATGCCTCCAATAATTAGGCGGTACGAAGTTCGCCGGGTCAGCTAGTTTTCAATAAAAACATAGTTATACTGCAATAATTCTATTGTAGGTAGGTACCTGTATATAATTTATACTTTATACGCCGATAATAAACGGAAACTAATTGAATATTCTGTTCCGATTCCGAACTATAGCAACACAAAGCAATTACAAATGAGTAGTTACAATTGAAGGTCAAGCATTTTTAAACTTCCCACAATCCATTTAGCCTGCCATGCAAGCTATAGGTACTACGATTTTGTTCTTCCTTGATAAAGCCTAGTTTTATTTGTACAATGCACACACGCAAAACAACAATAAATTGCGATATCAGTTACCTACTAGGCACTTTATCTAATAAGCTGATTTTCGCGTAAGTAATGTGCTTGTGATGATCAAATAATCAACTAAATCGGATAAAACACAGAGATAATAGCCCATATCGACACGTAAGCACTCCATACCACAGAGACATTTTACAAATACCGGCAGACAGTGCGGGTAAGTTTGTTGCTACATCGTGTAACTGTACAGTACTTAGTTATACGGCAACGTTTCCGCACAGCCGTTGCTTTTCCGTGGTGCGACCATCATCGGAAGTTGGGACAGAGATTCGCGCGTCTCCCCTCCCCATCCACCTTCCTACGCCCCTGCACGTCCGGTGCCCGTAGGCCGCCGCTGTCCAATTTCCTCTTCCCGCGTGTATTAATTTCCGGCTTAAACTATTTCATGTCGTTCATTTCCTATTAATATTCGTAATGATTTTTGTAATTCTATCTTTAAGATTTTGTTGCAACAAAACGTTTGGAGCGTTTCTACTGAACTTCAAATTGATTGAAGTACAGCAGTTTGTCATTTTTTCAAGATTGCTCTAATTATAGAGATAGCTTTTAAACGTGTTACTACATCCTTTTGCTTTAAGAACTTGTGTTAATCAAGTAACTTTGGATAGCAATAATGTTGTTAACCTGCACAATATTGAGATGGGTCGATATTGTGCAGGATAACACCATTCTGCAAAAGCTGAACTGGCTTAAAACGATACGCATCTCAAACAAAACAGAGATTGGCAAGTGTAAAGCTAGAGTTTATTGGATTATTAACTTCCGCCCACGATTTACCATTATCGTTATTGGCTTCTTAAGTATATTCTTAGGTACATTTGTGTTTAACCCAAGTTCACGTAGGTCGGGATGTCTTACTGTGCTGATGCTCGTGATCTCATCAAAATCGTACGAATTGACTGGTTTAGGATCTTGTCGCATCAATCTTTGGGTTAGCGAAAGACCATATCACTGTGTAGGGCAAACAGTAAGAGCAACGTCCCGTGTGGATTAAATACTTGAACCTATAAAGAACCTGGACTATAAAGGGAAACCTGGACTATAAAGTCTGAAATCACCAACCCGCATTGAGCAAGCGTGGTGATTAACGCTCAATCCTTCTCCGTGTGAGAGGAGGCCTGTGCCCAGCAGTGGGACGATAAAAAGGCTGTAACAGTAGTCTCAGTACAGTAATCAGACAGATCAGACCTTATTGTCTGACAGCCAATATGGCTGGTACTAATAGTAATAATAGAACTGACGGATGAACAACAGCTCTAATAGCTATTAATTCACTGAAGTACTATCTAATACACAGTTTTTCCGGTCAGTCCGGGAACTAAGCCCAACATAGACTGGAAAAGATGAAGTAACCGTAAATCGTAAGTACTCAAGTACTTAGTTATACAACATTTAAACAGTTTCTTCAACTTATTTCACCTGACTTTTAAAATGCAGTACGTTGAATAATTGTCCGGACTGATTTAAAGCTTGATCGCCCTGACGAACGCTCTGAAGTAATGCGCTCACGCAATGAACTTATTTCGGGTAGGTCCTTCCGCATGTGTTCGGATTTGAGCCCAGACGTTCTTCGCAATCGCATTCCGACTGGAACTGGCCTGGAATTATTATCTTCAAGATATTTAATTCCTTATCTCTTAATATGTTGGTAGGTACTAAGTAATTTATCTTTGTAAATAGGTACAAAAACAAGTACTTTTACATAAGGTACCTTTATCTCTAAAATATCTACTCTTAACAGTGGTTAATAATTCGTGTCACTATCTTAAAAATAGAATCTCATAAACTTTAAAAGTTGTCAACAAAGTAGACGGTAATACGTAATCACGTAATACCAAAGTTGTAACATTAGACTGTTAACAAAGAAAGTAGCAGCAAGTTCTGCGGTCACGGTCACGTATGACCGAACATCATGGTCTTTTATTCTCTAAATTACTGCACATAACTCCACGACGAACGTCTGCATGCCGCCAGAACACTGCGTATACCGGCCCGTGAGCGCGAGCGAGATGACACCATCAGGGAGCGCGGGGCGGGCGAAGGGAGCAACAGGTAAAGATTCCGAGGCCACTTCCGTCTTGGCTGCCGAATATTTCTGTCTCGAACCGGTAGTGGGACGGCGGCCAGGGCACACACAAGATAATCTCAACCTACACGCATACACGAACATGTAGATCAGAACATATCCAGTGACACAACTTTGGCTGTTGCATTGCCTGATGCTCCATAATTAATGAAACGACCTAAAAGACATTACAGTAAAATTATTGTAGGTCTGTAATGCAATGCTGTGACAATTTTTTGAATTTAAAACTCTACCTAAGACCTATGGATGTAAGTTTGAGCCTTACTTGTCTACAGAGATAAAATAATCTCAAAGACAACACACAAGTAGGTAGTTAGATATGGTAAAAACATTTATGCGTGTCACAGAGCTTACAAACACAACACGTAGCAGAGTCGAATGAGCTCAGCTCAAACCGGTTGGCGCTCATATTGTCTCACTCTGCACCAGGAAACTGCCGGCCGGTTGCTGAGACGTTTCCTGTGCTTTGTCTCAGTAATGTCACGATATCTTGAACTGCACGTTGATAGATCACATTCGTGAGTTCCTAGTGTTATGTATACCAAACAAACGTAGGGATGAATTGATTACACTACGTTTACCTGCATTTTGTGGAATAACAACATTCTAACAATGATACAAGTAAATACCTATTTGTATAGATAAGTACCTTCGTTTAATTTATGATCTTAACATAGGTTCTCTTCACATATAAAGTAGGTCACCCAATGTTAATAGAAAAAGAAGAAACTGAATAGGAACAATATAAGTAAGAAGTTAGGTACCTACTTAATTAAAAATATCTACGTTTGTCCGGAAATTAAACGCATTTAATACATGTATAAAAAACGAGACTCGTGGCTCTGCGATTACTGTACAAACAAGGAAATATTGTGAGTTATTAAAAACTGGCGCGCTGACGTAATTCTACCACACTAACTAGCACTTCCGCGTGCCCTAAGCAGGCTCACTCGTATAATAATCCCATTCCAATGTTCCTTCATATTACAAAATATTTTTCTACGACAAGTGCTCCAGTCGTGGGGCGTCGTCCGTCAACGCCAATCTACCCCGATAACGGTTTGCGGAAACAGTGCTCGTACGTTTAGTTAAAAATGGGACTTGGTCTGGCTCCCGAAGTTTTATCTCAATGTGTGAGGTGGCGAGGGGCGAGCGGGAGGCGGGAGGGGAGTGGATGGCGCGCGTCCGTCCGCCCGCGCCTCCACCGCATCATCAGTCCGCGTCGGAGAGTTGCCCGCGACGCTTGTCTGCGAGCCCGATCCCTCAGATACGCTGCTGGTTTACGGCGTGCCGTAACACGACACGTTTGGAGGGACTGCCGCTGCTTCGCGTGTGCCTGGTGCTCTGTGAACACTGGATTCTGTGCTACTAGTGTTGTGACGATGTACATGTGCTGATTTTGTCAAGTTTCGATCTACCTATAGGATTTTGACGACGCAACCAGTTCCGGATCAGCTCAGCCGGTAAGTAGCGGTGCTTATCGCAGACCACGCTATCGCGGACTCACGCATTTCCGACCGCGCCCGATAAGGCAACTGAATGTACAGTCTACAGTACCTAGAGATACGAACTCCAAAACTGTTAGCAAATTAATCTTCAAAATATTATATTGTTAATGAAGAAACTCACTTTGCACGTGCATCACGCATAAATTGAAACATTATCATTATGCATACCCACCTACATACTTATATCATTCTTTAGGTGCCTGATAAAACGAAAACGAAGTTATAAAAAATGAGCTACTGGCAATCGATGTAAACAAAACCTGGCAACCTGGATCAACAAATAGGTTTAACATAACCCCACACGGTGCTAATTATCTAATTAAAAACAACTGTCTATCGGGTCACTAGGACCTACGCAACAAATGATAATAGTTATAAGGTATATACCTATTATTTGTTAAAGATTTTGTTCATCAGAATAACAGAATTTAATAAACAAAACACTAATAATTTACTACGCCACTGTCTGAGGGCGCTACAGATATAGTTTACCTGGGCCCCGAAAAATTCATTTCAATTTCTATACCTTCTGCGAACGGTCTTAGAATGTCTTCCACACGGAAACAAAATATTGTTATATTAACTTTGCCTTCCAAATAAAACGCTCAATATGGAACAAGATCGCTACATCCGTCACCGTCGCTGATTTCTTCAAACCGACTTACAAAAGTCTGGGTTATCGAATTTTGATAACCTGTCAGACTTGCCATATGTGTAGATATTAACTAAAATTTAGGATCTACCGCTCTAAATCCTTTTAAACCACTTTTATCAACGCAGTTTAGGGAATAAACCTTTCTAACTCTACAATCCAAGGAGAGGGTTTAAAAAATACCGGAATAAGCAAGCGCAAGTTGAAATGGTAAAATATCGGATCCATCGACACATTTACCACAGTAAATTATGTAATACGACTTATCGATATTTTACGAAGAAGGTTGTTAATAAAACAAATAAAATAACACGAAACAAATATCGATTTGAATAACTTGCTTATGTAACGACTATATAGTTCAATCCTTTCGCGACTCCGTACTATACTGTTAACTTTGATAATTCTGCACCGTTGCTGGCGAAATAAAATTCGGGAAATCCACTTTAGCTTCAAAAACAAGAAAGACAAGTAGTATCAGTTTACAAGATAATAATGGCAGATAAGAAGATGCCTTCAGTAAGATAAGAAACTGAAACTACAAATGAGTTCGAAATGACAACACCGTAGCGCCACCTATTATCAAGTAGCAACATTCTTTGTTAACGGTAATAGATACGTGATGTTATTTTGATGATCTAAGCCGAACCTGTTGCACTGTGAAAGCATGATGTAAGAAGATCTATCATCGTATAAGATTTATTTAAAAGGAAATTTTATGTTGTTTCAGACAGTCGTGATGAAAGTTGTCAGTCTTCAACTGCCTTCAGGGCCTAGTATGGAGCGGTTACCGCTACCATTTAGCCCTACCGAGTTACTTTGGCGGTACCCTTTACCGTGGGCCCCTCCGCCACCCTCACCGCTCGGTGATGCCAAGGCTCAGCTACCGGCGGGTCTTCCCCCAGAACCGAGATTATGGACAAGAGAAGATGTCGCAGTTTTCTTAAAATGGTGCGAACGAGAATTCGATTTGCCGAATTTTGATATGGATCTCTTCCAAATGAACGGTAAATAACAACAATACTCACTATATTTGTATGGATATTTAACGAGATAAGAACGATTTGTAAAAAGAAATGTATTTGTCTTTCAGGTAAAGCATTATGCCTTCTGACAAAAACCGATTTGGGCGAGCGCTGTCCTGGCGCTGGTGACGTATTACATAATGTGCTGCAAATGTTAGTACGTGATGCTGCATTGCTGGGAAGAGTTCCCTCGTCTCCAGTGACACCCACAGCGCGTGCCGCACCGTACCCACCTTCCCCACATTCACACCCGCCTACTCCAACATGGGCCGTCGACGGCTTTCATCATTTCCATAGCGCTGCTGCAGCGGCTGCCCAACCCAACTCCGTAACTTTAAGTCCAGCTCCATCAGTAGATAGTTCGGGAAGCCCTCAAAGAGGAGAAGCAGTTAACTATGCACCAAATTATGCACCATCTATGCCAGCCAATACACAGGCTGCAAGTTCAGGAAGCAATCACTCTGATTCCGATGAAGAAGCTCAATTCGCACCACCTCCACGATCTCCTAAAGAAGCGCCATTGGCAAGCCCTGCGCCACAGCCTCACCCAGCGCCACAACACTCACATTATCGTGCTCAACACAGAGAATTCTTCCCGAACGATATGCCAGAGTCAAATACAAGTGAGTCTATCATATTTTTTATATATAGCGACATTAATGTCAGAAAATACATTAATAATAAGGAACAATGAACAAATTGTAATACTAATTATTGTATTGTTTCCAGATGGAAGATTGCTTTGGGACTTCCTGCAACAGCTGTTAAATGATCCTTCACAGCGGTACACAAACTACATTGCTTGGAAAAATAGAGAAACGGGGGTGTTTAAAATTGTTGATCCAGCTGGTCTGGCCAAACTGTGGGGAATTCAAAAAAATCATTTGTCCATGAATTACGACAAGATGTCACGTGCATTAAGATACTACTACCGTGTCAATATTCTGCGAAAAGTGCAAGGAGAAAGACATTGCTACCAGTAAGTAGAGCTAAAAATAAAAATTGATCAAATTAGACACATTTTTTAATATACCTTGACACTTATTGTTATTTATCATTGCAGGTTTTTAAGGAATCCAACTGAACTGAAGAACATCAAAAACATTTCGCTGCTACGACAGCAAATGAGTCCAACGAGAGTTGTGGCTCAAGCGGTTGTAAAAACAGAAATGAAAGAAGAACGTTGTGAAGAAGAACCTGTTGACGAAGATATGCCTACTGACTTGAGTATGGCAGCGTCTGAGCCGTGGCGGAAACGTGCGCGGCCAGACCCTAACCCAGTGCCGCCGCCGCATGACAAACATCACATAAGTGCTCTCATCGGCGACAACATGATGATGAAACAAGAATACACCACTGAACATTATGCACTCAACCTCAAAAGTGAAAAATGTGAACAATGATTACAAAAGACTATTAATGTGGGACACTCGTTAGTGCAAAACGCATTTTCTGCATATCCATTATGCAATCAGCTCCACCCACTAAAATTCTAGTCAAACTCCTCTCAGAAAGGATATTTAAGTCTTCCTCTAAAAATATAATCGTACTTGATGAACAAGCACTGAGAGTACTTTGACAGATTTAGGATGGTCATTGGAGTTTAACAGGGTATGGACCTTAATTATGCCTTTGTGCCAAGTGATTTTTATACCTAATAGTGTCAATTATCTATCTAAATAGTTAGCAAAAAGGGACAAGAGTTTATTCGTGTTAAAGTCATAGAAATTATTATAGATTTGTGCAATGGACTATCACTTACGTAACTGTTGACTGAGATCTACCAGTTACAGAAGATTGTTGCCAAAACTCTGTATCTATCCATAATATGTTATGTGCGTAGTTCGCACTCGATTAATGCATTTGCGTAATTTAATTAGTTTTATGCGTGTTTTATATTTTTTGTTTAGATTTGCTGAAAAGAGAAGATATAATCCGAAAGAACTAAAAGGGTTAAAATTTTAAGAATACTATCATAAATAATGTATGTAACGTCTTCCATTCGTTCTTTTTGGCAAACCTTCAATTGTAGCAAGTGAAATTTAACTATAACATCTACCACATCAATGCGAAATTTAATCGTATTTGGCAGCTTCGAAATTATAGTTATGTTTTGGGTTTTTAAAGAAATATATTAAATCTTATTACTATTTATTGAAAAGACAATAAAATGTCAAATATTTTGAAAAATGCCTTGAAATCAATAAGAAACACACCCACTGTGATAAAATAAAGTGGTAGACATATAGTACGATAGGGATTTACTCAAAGATTTCCAGCTACAATTTTCTGTGATCTCTTTTATCAATGTAGGTAGGTAGGTAGTTAGTTAGATGTTATGAAGTAAAGATGTCTTTGTAAATATAAATATAGTTCTTAATTAAGTAAGTAGAATAAGTAACTGACTGTAAAGAGAGTGTATGTATGATTTGTAAAACAAAGTGGAGCTTTATCAAAGTACCTAGTATATCAGTAAGTTCTATTACAACTGAGTTTGTATTTTTACATTTATTTGTATTTGGTATGGATGCCAATATTTCCAGCTTGATGTACACAATAAAATAAACATGGAGTTTCACATTTAAATATTGTGTCGAGATTTATTATTATAACTTAAAATAAATGAGAAATAATATTATGTCTTATAAAGTCATTTATTTCTATCGATTTCGTATTTCCAAGGTAAGAATCAAGATAATCTACCTACTGGTTTTTAAGGCTTATGTTTAACTGATCACCAGATATAGTAACAAATAGCAGACAAAAATAGTAAATGATCACCAAAATGAAACTCGCATTTTAATGTAAAACTATAACCAAAGTTTTAACACTTTTCTATCCTATTTAAGTGAAATTACTCCAAAATAAATCATGCGTAAGCCAAAAATAGTAAATGATCACCAAAATTAAACCACCATTTTAATGTAAGATTATAACCAAAGTTTTTAAATTCTGCTATCCTATTTAAGCAAAATGAGTCCAAATAAATCATTGTTATCCCAAAAGTAGTAAATGATCATCAAAATTATACTAGCGTTTTAATATAAAATGATAATCAAAGTTTTTACATCTTGCTATCCTGTTTAAGTGTTAAACTGACTCCAAAAAAATAAGTTCGGCCTGATACAATTAATGTAATAAGATTATGGGGACCCTTTTCCTGCACTAGGGTGGAAAATTGTCTATTGCATGCCTCTAACTAAACAGTGCGATAAGAGTGTGTTTTCGAGGGAGTGTATTGAGAAACACATTCTTCTTCTTTCTCCTGCCCTGTTCCCAATTTTACTTGGGATCGGTGCAATATGTCATTTTCTTCCATTTTCCCCTGTCACTCGTCATACTGACACTCACGCATGCATTGCAAGCCGGACACATAACTTAATATGGCATCTTTATACTTTATTTGGTAATAAGCCTACATTTTATGGCAATCACAGTGACTTATTTAGGCAAAAATAATACATTAATTTGGTCGTCAAGAGTTGGTGATCATTTACTAAATTTGGTGGTCGAATACAATTTAAAGTGAAGTCGTGACTAAAATAGACTAAAAATGTAATAGTACCACTATTACATTTTTATACTATTACATTTTTAGACTTTATTTTTCTGGTGTTCAGTAGATATTTCTGGTTACAAAACTAAGGGTATCAAAGCATTTTATGGTGGTCATTATATTTGTTCCCGTTTTTTAACACCAATACAGACCTGCCTGGATAAGCCTTTATCAAAGATTAGAAAAGGCCATGTGACTCTTCCAATGAAGGTCAACCAAAGTTGACGATATTTAACACTACTCACTCGCCCCTAATAGTTTCCGTGACAGAACCTAATAATTTAACAAGCATTTAGTAATGGAACCTTCTTTGCGCTCCCGTACAGCCCATTCCTCGAGGAAGCCTTAGTAGGGATGGGCTATCGCAGACCGACAGATTTTTCTAATTTGACCTGGAATCTCTAAAATTTGCGTCCAATCAATCAAATAATTCGTATTTAGCAAAATTAAATTTATCATTTTAGAGTAGGTGCAACAAAATCATTAGGTACTTAAATTAAATGACTCAAAAGTAAAACAAAAATCACTAACTACTGGTCCTGATAGTACTTAAATTACACCATCCTTGAAGTAACCTATCTTTATCAAAAATATAGGTAATAATCATTTTTCTACCCAACTCTGGGTTATGGGTAGTCGGTAATCAAACCCTAAGGAATTAGTTTACCTATGATTAGGGCTGCCATCTCGAATTTCGCCAAACCCGGACAAACATTAAAAAAACCCGGACATTTTGTAATCCATTTACGATTAACATATACTTAAATTCAATGAGGTGCTTCCTTACATGAAGTGTCCGGGTTTTCCCCGGACACTTCTTGAAACCCCGCCCGGACGGCCCCCGGACGGCCTCCAAACGAGGACAAATCCGGGGAAACCCGGACGGATGGCAGCCCTATGATGCATATCAAAATGTTGTTAGTTCCTAAACCCCGTGCATTTGGAGTATGTCGCCATTGAGTATAAGAAATTATCTATCAAATGAGGCGCTTCAGATGACACTAGGTTCAACTCTGTTGGAGGATGTTTTGAGGCATCGTCCTTTAAAACAATGCTTTCGATCGATTACAAAATAACCACGACTAGCTTTTAAATAAATTTTGTTGTTGATGTGTCTTCAAGCACAATAAGAAATTAGTTATCAAGAATAGAGAGAATCAAAAAGCGCTCTGGATTCGTAATATTTGTAACATTCCTGGTAGATACTTTGACTGTATTATTTAAAAGTAATTTTAACTTATTGATTTATTGTTTTAATATTTAAGTATTCGAAATTTTGACCCTATGACTGGCGAAAGATCTAATTGGATACATTGTTGTACTACCAAAAAATAAAAATTGATGCAATGATCCAATGTTACTTGTTTTTTTTTTAAGAATAGTTTGACACAGGTGGGTGTGACAAGTGGGTCTGACTCAATGGTAACAAACCCACATATAGGTTTCAGTAGTGAGAACAATTAGGCAATGAAAAAGTTTGGTGAATCTAAGTATGGTATAAATTCACCATACTTTTATTTATTCAAGCTATCTGCCAATGAATGGAATGTCACAAATATTATGAATCTAGTACATAGTAAAGCCCAACTTTTTGCAGTCACTGAACATTGCAGGATTTGCATAGTTTTGTGAAAACTGTTAAATATGTCTAAGGTGTAAGTAAGTACATTACATGTCCTGCGTGTTTCCTACATCACCTACATGAATATGATTAAAGAACTGTTGGAACTAGCAATCTACATATACATATATCAATACTGCATATAGTCATACTTTTTTATTAGACCGAACAAAAGGAAGAATATTAATTAAGCACATATTGCTACTCTTAAAAAAAACACCTATATTAAGTGATATTAATTAACTTCTTTATTCATCTATCAAACTACTCTTAAATTGTACTTAAACATAACAGTTAGAAACAATATTTTCTTCATGAACTTTCTTCTGGTGGAGCATTTTGGAAAAATACCACATCATCTGCTATTATTGTGGAAGCAGATCTTACTTGTCCATCATCCATTTTAATTTCTCCATAAGACAATTTACCAGTTATATAAACTCTATGACCTTTCTTCAAGTATTTGTATACTGTATCCCTGAGGCCAGGTTTAAAAATACTTATTCTGTGCCAGTCAGTTCTTTGCAGTATATCGCCAGATTCATATTTGTAGCTGTAATGAGTGGCAAGTGGAAAGTTTATCACTGGATGTTCCTCCGAACCTCGCTTTTGTGGATCAGCACCAACTCTGCCCAGCAAGGTAACTTGATTTATTGCTGGAAAAACAAGAGTTTTGTGGATTTTAATTATGCAATACAGAGTTTCTATTTCATTTTTTTTTCTTTAATAAACATGTTTATCTTTGCCAGTACTTACTTTTTTCAGATTTTTGAGAATTGTGTCTCAGTAGGGTTTGTTGAAATCCAGAAACATTCCGCAAAATATTTGGTATCTGCAATACAACATATTTAGACCTTATAGCAATAGATTTATCGTAGGTAACTCATTAAAATGCGAATGTGGGTTCGTTTGTTTTAAACGTTTTGCAGAAATGATGAAATTGGGTATGGAATCTTTTATATTGAATTCACGAAAAAAGGACGCGAGTGAAACAGTTTAACATAAATAATTACTCACCAAACTTTAAACTTCGCAAAAGCGGTAAGTAATATACTTAGAACGTTAAAAAAACATGAATACGCAGTTTAGAAATTAGACGAATGCTACTATCACATTGAAAATGATTATTCATCGTGATACACCATCAAAAGAAGCAAACTGGTAAATCTAAAGCATCATTGCAAAATCTGTAAGTACTTATCAAATCGGTTTATACTCGATGACCGGTAAATCATGCACGTTACAATGGATAGGAAAATGTTACTCACCCTGAGCGAAGGTAACATGATGACGATTTATAAAACCTAAATAGAAATAAAAATTATTGTTCGCAACGTTTCAAATATTCCAAAATGTTAAAACACAATACTAGTTAAATTATAACCCCTATTGCTTTTTTTTTTCAGTATGTGTACTTGACACATTTGACAGGTATGTTTGAATAATAGAATATAATTGACACTTGACATGTGCGTGTGACACTTGGTTTCGTTTATTCCTATCTTCCTATTCCACCGTTTACGATAGGATGTAATTTTTGAGGGGAAATCGTAATATGACAACTATGAATAAAATACTTACCCATTTCGTAATAATATGGGATTTTCTTTATCATTATTTTCCCAGCTGATGACTAGATGTCGCTGACCTAGGGACGTAGCGTAGATGCAAGAAACCGGACGGAACGCCATATCTTATTAACGGCTTAAAATTTTATGTCGTATAACGAAACGTTTCTGTCTTCAAAATTTAAAAAAAATGAAAATAGGGTGTAAAAATGGATTAAAAGAAGAAAAGAAGTCAGTCAGATTATTATCCGAATGTCCCAAGAGATTTTAAAAACAATTTATCCATCCAGAAATCTGAATTTCTTAGGTCTCGCCTCAAAAGTCTAGGTGCAATGTTTTGTTCGGTTCGGTTAAAATTTGTCAGAATGAAGTACAAATGAATCGTTTATGTTAAACAGATAATATTGGTTTATTCACTAGTAAACTACTTACAGCCAGTTTCTTCATCAAAAGTTAAAGCCAAAGTAAAAGTCAAAGTAATGTCTAAGGTTAAGGTAACGGTTAAATTCAATTTTTTTATGAATTTTGCTGTCACTTTAGCCTTGAAAAAACGAATTTGACCGTTACTTTTACTTTAGACATTATTTTAACTTTAACTTTTGATGAAGAAACTGGCCGTTAGTACAACAAGGTACAACGCCATCTAGACTTTTTTGTTTTTTTTTTTTTAATTCTCAAAAAGAAAACCTCTCATTATAGTTTGATCTTATAGCAACTCGGGAAAGGACGATGGGCGTTTTGGTACCCTGTCCAACAGTGTTGATTCTAGTACCATTGCGTAGGTCTTGGCAAGCCAAAAAATGTTTACTATGACGACTAGTCCCAATTCCTTGTCCATTTCGCGTGACATCGACTAATGATGATGATGTCCTCCTAGCCGATTATCGGCTACGGCGGCTGTTCTCATGTAAGGAGATTAGCCAACTACGCAGGACATATTATAGTGCACGAGCATTTGCGCAGATACAGGTGCACTCACTATTCCTTAACTCTCATAGCCCGATGGGACGGTAATCCGACACGACCGGAGAGAGATCAGGCGCAGGACCGACATTTACGTGCTCTCCGATGCACGGGTGTATCAATCACCAGCTTCCAGGCTCCGGGCTGCTTTGTGAAAGTCTTCTAAAACCCACAAGGCGATTTCGGCCCGACTCGGGAATCGAACCCGAGACCTCGTGCTTAGCAGCCGCACTTGCGACAGCTAGACCAACGAGGCAGTTGACATCGACATCGACTAATAGAATGTATAATGTTCATAAATCATCAACGTAGATGTAGTTCTTAAATCCAACTGTATTGAATAAAAACTGGTAAAGTAACAAAAAAACAAGAATTTGGCCTTCTTACAATGTTTGCCTGCCCACTGCATTATGCCCTTTGCAGTTCACGCAGAATATAGCTTATGTATTTGATGAAAGTCTTTCAATATTTACAATCAATTAATGTTTAATGATTATCGTGTTTTAATAACAGGTTTTTTTTTTATTTCATATAATGTGTAGGTACATGGAAGCCAGTATGTTTAAAGATAGTATGTAACTAAAATGATTAGTTGTGTTTTCAGAAATGTTTTGAACTTTTGTCAAATCAGATGACGATTGTGTTTCCGTAGTATGACTCCATAGACTATTACAACCTTTAGATTATAATAGAGTGTATCTCAAACAATTTAAGATGTCTATTAACTGAGTTTAAAATTATTATACTGACGACATATGCCTCTTAATGAATTTGCATATATGGATGACATACTTGTTTCTATGTCGATTTAATTTTTATCGTTACTCTGATCGGACAGCTAATTGAGGCAAGCCCCATAGTTTTTATTATTGTTCACGTAAATACCTTTCTAATGATATATCATACGTTACTGTTGGAGCGGGTACCAAATCCCATACAAAGTGCCCATTGTCCTTTGGCCTAATGTCATCATTCTCAACTCATCCTAAGCCATCCTAACACCTATAATGCAAACGGAATTCGGCTTTGCAAGTCACTGCCGGGGGCCCATGAGCGAAGGCGAAGACAGATTGCCGGGAATTGACAGGGTGTCGCCGTGGACGGACACGTCTGAGAGGACATCATCATTCTCATCAGCGGAGCATCTTTCCAAAAAATATATTCTATATTTCTATTATTTTTCCAGAAGTTGGTGTTGTTTTTTTGTTTGCAAACAAGTTTTACGGTTTTTTAGAAACTAAATGTTACCACACTAAATTAAAACACCATGTATACCAACTTAACAAGATAAATGCTCTTACGACTTGCGTCGTTCATCTCGGAATGACAGTTGTTTTGTGGTTATAAAGATAGATAGAAAATTCTATCTCTATCTCTTCAACCACCACCATACGCAATCCGGGAAGAGTTGTTGCCTGTGAAGGATGCCTTCAGCTGCGAATGCAAAGTCTGAGAAACCAGCCTCTTCGGAGGCTTTGGATAATTCTCCAATACGACAAATTATGACAATTATTGAACACAAAATCCGTAATTTGGAGAAAAGAAAGGTATGTACTTAGCTACTATAAACAGTTACTAGCGGTTTTAATTAGTAAGAGTAACTATTTTATCTTAGCTATTGTTCGTGTGATGTTTTTGATGAACACGCAATGCCTAAAACTGCTTAATTTTTGCCCGCTCACAGCGTAAAATATTGCCGCAGACTTGACGCCATTTTCACACATGTGCTCATGCTATGTTGACGATACAATACCATGACGCCCTAAAGTTTACATTTTACAAGGATATCAGTAGCGGCCACTTTCAGCATTAGCAATATTATGAAGTAGTTTTAATTACTGAATTTTATACTATGTTGTATACTATTCATAACAAACTAAACAAATCAGACAACAGTATCTTATCTTAGTTTATATAAATATTTAAACTTAGTTTATGTTTTGAATTTTTAGTCATTCATAGCTGCAAGTGCCCTAATTATAACTTAATATTAATTACAATTACTAATAGTTCTATATTATTATATAGTTACTCAGGAAATATATTTTACTGTTGTTACTTTTAAGTGGAACTCAAAATTTTAAAATATTGTAGAACACATTCATGATATTGTATATGGATCATAAATCAGAATAACTTAAATGATTAATGTAAGGTCCATCATTAGTATTTTAGATTGTATATAAAGTTTGACATATTATTATGTATGCTCATGCTATGTTCGTGTCACATATCTTTTGGTTATTTTATTACAGAGCAAGCTAACATCATATAGAGACTTGCAAAAAGCTGGAAAAGAACTCAACAGCGATCAAAAAGTAGCAGTTGCTAAATATGATGAGGTTGCTCAAACCCTGGAATTTGCGAGAGACCTATCAAAGCAAGTAACATCAATAGCTACTTCTGCAGAACGTGAAGCTAAAAAACAAGCAAAAAAGGTACCAATTTAGTGTGTATACCCAACTTATTTTTGAATTCAAGTAATTCCATTTCTAATCATGGTTTTGTAGAAAATACAAAATAACACATAAACCTAGATGGGCACACGCCTCTTATTTAATATTCGAAATTTAATTTACAGTAATCTGAACTGAATAGAAAGTATTCATTATGTTACAAAATATTCTTATATAGGATGCATGGGTGCGGTATGCAGCAGAAACAAGTAAAATCCGAGAGGTCTTACTTGTTTTGGACTGCCTGAACCAAATGGGAAATACGGAAGCCAGAAATGACTTTCTGAATGGAACCAATGGCGCAGTGAAGCTCACTGAAGAGGATCTGAAAATTTTGGATGATCTGTAAGTGATATTCTAAGATTTTTTTCTTAATTTCATCTGCATTGAGTTGCCTACTCTATATGCAGATAAAAGTCATGTTCCAACAAAAACATCAGTAACAGTTTTTAATTTTGCTAATTTCACTGAAAAAAATGTAAAAATAAATATTTCAGGTATCCTGAAGTGACCCCCAAACACGAAGTGAATGAGGAAGGCCAACCTGGATTCCATATCCATACCACAAAAGCTGCTGAACATCTGTATGCTATAATAGATGGGAAGCCTAAGGAAATATTAGGCACCACTTATACTCATATCAAGGAGATTGTTAGTGCAGTGCATGAATGTGGCTACTTTGACCGTTCAGCAGATATTGTAGTATCGGAAGTTGAAGAGAGTCATGTTGTGCCTGAAGCTGAGCCTGTGGAAGTAGTGGATAATGAGGTGGAGCCCGAGGTGGCGGCGGCGTACCCGCCCGGCGCACTGCCCGTGCCGCCTGCGCCCGCTGTCGTTCCCGCGCCTGCCTATCCGCTCAGGCCGCTGCCGCCCATCACATTGCAGGAAGTCGAACATGCATACTTTGCCCAGCAATATCCTCAACAGAGACCGATTGCTGAGGTTATTGGATCTCAGAACTTCTTCTTTCTGCAAGAGTCTGAAATTGACAGTCCCGTCGGCACACCACAACCCCCGGTCATAGCTAATCAGCCGTCGCCACCTGCGCCGATTCCTTCGCAGACTTTCACAAACCAGCATTTCGTACAACTACCGGGCGGGCGCGTGGCCGAGCCCGGCACGCTGCCGATGCCGCCGCAGCCGCACTTCCCGCCGCACCCCGAGCACGCGGGCTTCGCGCCCGGCGTGGCGCTGGCGGGCGTGCCGGCCGGCCACGCGCTGGTGGCGCCGCTGCCGCATGTGCCCGCCATGCCGGCGCCGCCGCCCAACCCGCAGCCCGCCCCGCTCGCCATCGACGACTGCCCGGTCTCTGCATCTGCAGATGATAAAAATGAAGATGAAGTCAAGGAGAGTGGAAGTCCCGAACGCGATGATGGTGGAGATCGGAAAATTCACGGACAAGGTGATGGCCAAGCTAGGTACCGACGATTTGGACGCGGTGGTGGTGGTGGCGGCGGCAGAGGTGCTCCAAACGGTCACCGAGGTCGCGGAGCATTCCAGAACAGACAAGGTGGTGAGGGATACCGTGGAAGGCACCCTGGTGACTATCAGGGGAGGTCCGGTAAAGATGGCTACCAGAACAGGCAGTACGACGGATATCAAAACAGACATGGTAAAGACGGATATCAAGGTCGCGGAGGTGACGACCGCGACGGATATTATGGCAATGGTGACACTGGTGATAGCCACCAACAAAATGAAAATGGTGGTCGCGACAGATACAATGATAACCAGAGCTACCAGGGCGGCTTCAAGGGTCGCGGCAGAGGGGGTCCTCGTGGCGGAGTTCGCGGCGCGACGCGGCCTCCTCGTCCGCAGTACACCCGTAAACCCGAAAAAGTTGAATAGTTCTTGTGGATCTCGACGGTATTGTTGCATTAGCGACTTTACCACGATAAAAATGTATTAATATGACGGACAAATTCATTCGTGGAAGGCAGATTTCACCGGCAACAACGCGCTGTGGTTAACAAACGAGAGATTATGGTATAAAAATAAATAAAAAAATAATAAAAAAAAAGTAAAATATTAAAACTTGAAACTGAATAAAAAATAAGTTACTTGAGTTTAGATGTATGATATATGCAGTTATTAATACTTACGTACTTGTATAAGTTATGTCACGCAAGTGACTAGTGATGCGGTACGAGAGGCCGCTCGTGGCCGCCGTCAGTCGCTCAGTACCTCGTGCGTGCCTCGTCCTCGTGATAATATAAGTACAGGAGATGTGCACACAACTGACTAAACACTGTCAACTGGGACCTTTTTCCAAATCACATTGATCTTTGTACTTTTAATACAGTTGATTTAAAATAGTAATTATAAATGTGTTAAGATATTATATACATATTTGTTTCTCATAAAACATCAAAGTTATTATAAAGCTTTCATCTCAATTACATTATAATTTTGCTACTATTCCTGCGCAACTTTTTTGAGTTTTGTTTTTGATTATATTGGAATTGAACTGGTATGCGATACCTAATACTTATACCTGTTGACATTTTATGAGTTAAGAAACAGAACTGGCCATATCACATTAATTATGTAGTTAACTGGAATAAGTTCCAATCTGTTCGTAAATAGCTCTACTTGATTTTGCTTGTAATTATTTATCTTTCAAATAGAGCTATTGTCGTCAAGTTGATTGATGTTTGTGGTATTTGGTTCCCCTGAAATATTTTTGTTTGTCTTGTCCAGGCTTTTTACATATTCCTTACATTGTTCTCAATAGAGGCTGTGTGCAAGCAAATTAAAAGTATTCTATAAAATTATGACCAGTTTTATTTTATAATCACCCCAGCCAGCCATACTCAACCTTTTTTTATAGGGCTACAAAGACATAGGTAGTGCGAGCGCAGCGAGCCGATTTTTTCTGTTTGATGACTTATCCTAGAACCGGCGAGTAGGCATTTCGTTGGCACCCGGGGCTGATCCTGATGGGCCAATCCCAATTTTTTGTTATATTTTAGAACTCAAAACAAATATGACTTAAAATGTAGCCCAAACGTAGATAACTCTTTGTTGGTGTTGGCGCCTGTGAGTTAAAATTTTGGGATTTAGAGTAGTACCATAAATAGAAACTAGAAGTTACTTTCTTATTAATAAAAGGATTTAAAAACGACGCTACCTTTTTGCTAGGGTAGACAAAAAAATGTTGAAAAATAAAAAAAAACTATAAAGTGAAGCAAGCCCGAAAAAGCTTTTTTGAGATTTGGATCACTAAAAGTCCTTAACATATATAATAAAAGGCGACTGTGAAGTGAAGAAGCCGCGAGCGAAGGGAGCGCGAATTTTTTTGAGTATTGGGACATGAAATTAAAAGTAGCTATATGTGAAAAAAAATGTATCTAAGTGTAAAGAAACCGCGAGCGAAGCGAGCGCGAAAATTTTTGAGTTTTGGGACATAAAAGTAGTGTATCTAACGCGCCCGGCATTGTATGACAATACATTAATTTAATTGAAATTTCCGTTTGTTGCCCGTGGTACTACCAATAGTACTACCAGTAGTACCACGGGCAAAATTTTCTTCCCGTAGTACTACCAAGCGGTCTGGTAGTACCACGGGCAAGAAAAAACTTTTGGATTCTCGCGCTAGACGTTGAACAGAGGGGACGTGTGTCGTTTGCTCGTGCATCTTAATTTGTGATTGGCTAATTGTAGTTGGACTCATTTCCTTGTCGCTCTTTGCATGATCTTACCTGAGGGCTCCTCCCACTGGGTGGTCCTAGAGTGAGACATAATTAGTAGTGTCGTGTACGCGTCAAAGTGGTTTTGTAAAAGTGATCGTGATTAGTCGGATTCGAACCATCACCCAAGTGACAAGTGACCGGACCATTTACTCATCGCGCCACCGTGACAGTTGCTACGATCAGCAGAACAACGGTGCGCTTGAATGCGCTACGTGCTACGCGCGTGAGTCACCCACCGCTGCTACGCTCACATAGCGCGCGCCGCTACGTCACGCGCCGCTACGTCACGCGCCTGTGCTACGAAACAACTACGAGATCAGTGTGCCGGCTACGCGAACGCTGCTGCCTGTTGTCATCGGTCTTGTGAAATACCGTTTTGCCTGTGCATTATTGTTTGCCTGTGCATTATTGTTGATATTTGCTCTCAACCTATTATATGTTTTGGTTGTTAACATGGCAGGGGTACAACGAACACCACCCAAAAGCTCTAAAACTCCGGTCGACAATATAAGTCAGTCCCAAACACGCTCTGAACCGGATATCACTACTGCTGTGGCTGAGTGCGAATACGTAAGCACTCAAAGAAGTAGTAAGCGTCCGCGTAAAAATACCTCACCACAAAGCATTTCGGCAGGTAAGGGCTCTCAGGAACCGCAGGACCTACGAGAAATTCTTGCAGACCAAACAACATTAATAGCTGAGCTCTCTTCGGATATAAAAGACATTAAAACTCAGAATAGTAAAATACAGGCAACAAACTCGGAGATATGTAAGGCAAACGCTGGAATTGTTCAGTCCATTGATTTCCTTAATAAACAGTTTGAAGATTTAAAGACTGAAGTGGACATACTGAGGAGGGAGCGACGCGAGCAGCAAACCTACATTGAATCTCTTGAACGGAAAATTGTTGACCTTCAACATAAATCAAGATCATCCGCCATAGAATTACGTAACATACTACAAGTTAATAATGAATCCTGCACCAGCCTTTTGAAAACGGTATGTGATGTTGGCACTGCTATTGGTGTATCCATTGATGAAAAGGAGCTTCGCGATATCTACCGACTGCCAGTGAAATCTACCTCCTCCAGCTCCCCGCGGCCAATTATAACGGAATTCTCAACTGTGCAAACTAAGCAGACATTCCTTACTGCCGTACGAAACTACAACAAGGGAAAAGGAAAGTACGACAAATTGAACACAGCTGTCATAGGTTTGTCAGGTGATCCGCAACCCGTGTATATCTCCGTTCATCTACCAGCAAGCACAAAAAAGCTATTCTTCCAAGCCAGAGAGTTTGCTAACAAAAACAAGTTTAAGTTCTGTTGGATCTCAAATGGTAACATATTTCTCCGTAAAATAGAAGGAGACAAACAGATTCTTGTCAATTCTGAAAAATGTTTCAGCCTATTGGATAGCCAAAACCTAATTATTTGACTAGCACATAATATCTCTTGTTATTGTATAAATAATTCTGGTTCCCATATTGTTATCTCTGTGATCCTTTACTGTTTATTTTTAATTTTATTTTTAATATTAAGTTTAACATCAAAATTAAGCAATATACTCTTACATTCATTCATCTGTTACATCTTACACATTAATACAGTCATACAACGCACACAAACTACTTTTACACAATTTAAATCACTCAAATACAAAATTTGTCATTATCCTCTTAACACACACGCGAATACAGTAATTAGCCGCTATACTAAAACGATTCACAGTATATTTCTCAAGCATTTCTATTTAAATAAAGCAATCCTGTCCAATATTTTGCTACACAGTTTGTACACGAGTATTCCTAAAACAAATGGCTAATCAAGATATTATTAATAAGGAATTAGACGCGCTTCACGTTTCTAAATCATTCAAATGTCAACCTGAGAAATGCATACAGTTCATAAGAGACCCGACTAAAGGATTAAAAATTTTACATTTAAATATAAGAAGTATCAATAAAAATTTTGACGAAGTTGTAGTGCTAATGCGGCTATTGGGTTTCCAGTGTGACGTGCTCATTCTCACCGAGTGTTGGTTGAGTAAACTGTCGCATTTGCCGACCTTGGATGACTTTACGTCATATTCCACTAATATCACATACAATCAAAATGATGGTTGTGTTATTTATGTTAAATCTTCCATTAAAGCTAATATTAAAGAACCAGTATTTGCTGATGCAAACTGCCTCGTTTGTTGTATAGAAGACATCACTATAGTCGCTATTTACCGACCACCTTCTTTTAAAAATATAGATAACTTTATAGACAGCCTCGATAGTGTTCTCAAAATAGGAACTTCTTCCGTGGTCTTGATTGGTGATATGAACATTGACATTAGGGTCGACAATACTGACAGTCACTCGGATGACTATTTAAACTGTACTGCCTCTAACGGACTTCTTCCAGCACATCTGTTTCCGACTCGGCTCTCAAATTGCTTAGACCATATTTTAATAAAAACAAATAAACGCGCTACGGCTTTCGTTATTGAATCATCCATAACAGATCACGAACCGACATTGCTATTCTTATGCAACCGGAGTGTACATTCGGATGTCACCCGAACTAGGGCAAAATTAGACTGTGATTCCGCAATTGAGAGTATTAAAACCCATGACTGGTCTCCAATCCTGTCTATATCTGATCCTAATGATGCCGCAGATGCGCTTATAGGTAAACTTTCCTCCATTGTTACTGAGCACACTCATATTCTAGTTGTCCCAAGAAAACAACGTAATTTAAAGCCCTGGATCACACCGGGACTACTCCGCTGTATAAGGCACCGTGATCGTATGCATATTAAACTCAAAAAGTCGGCTAACAATGAGATTTTAAAAATCACCTACACTCGCTATCGCAATTATTGCAATTCCCTGCTGAGAAATTAAAACGCTCTTACGAAAAAGAACTGTTTCGCAATGCTAAAAATAATGTTAAAGCTACGTGGAATGTTATTAAGAAAGTCTCGGAGCTTCAAACACAGTGTTCGCCTTCCTCTGAGCTAGTAAACTTATTAGATAACCCTAAATCCTCGCTAAATTACGTTAATAACTTTTTTGCTAGTGTAGGCAGCAGTTTGGCTTCAAAATTTAAATCATCCTCTATGGTGTCCAATCCCGTGGCTAACTCACAGTCGTGTGGCTCAATGATGCTTCTTGAGGTTACCGAGCTCGATGTTGAATCCATTATCCTGGGTCTAAGGACTGACTGTGCTACAGGTTATGATTGTATTCCATCTAAAATTATTAAAGGCGCGAGAAAAGTATTAGTTCCGATTGTTACACATGTCTGTAACCTGTGCATAAGTGCTGGTGTCTTTCCTAAGACGTTTAAAAAAGCACTCGTTCACCCTATTCATAAATCCGGGTGCAAAGATGATGTTAATAATTACCGTCCCATTTCTATTTTAAGTGCAATGTCAAAGATCTTGGAACGGGTACTAAATAAGAATCTGATAAGCTTTCTTGAGTCAAACAACATCTTAGCCAAAAACCAATACGGGTTCCGAAATGGAGTTAGTACTGAGGATGCAGTATTACATCTGTCGAATCACGTAGCTAGGACGCTAGACAGAAAACGCAAGTGCCTGGGAATTTTCCTAGATTTGTCAAAGGCCTTTGACACTGTCTCTGCCCCAGCTTTATTGAGAAAAATGGAAAGACTTGGAATTCGTGGACTACCGTTGAAAATCTTTGCAGACTATCTCAAAGATCGTACTCAAATAGTTAAAATTGGTCAATATGAAAGTGATGAACTTCCAATGACTTTTGGCGTTCCGCAAGGAAGCATCCTGGGTCCCACCCTCTTTCTCATTTACATAAATGATCTCTGTACACTACCTCTTGATAACTGTATGATATATACCTATGCGGATGACACTGCCCTTATCGTAGAGGGATGTAACTGGACCCAGGCATACCAAAATGCCGAGGCAGCGCTCTGCTGCGTGATGAAATGTTTGTCTGATAACTTGCTCACTTTAAATGTAGACAAAACCGTATACGTTCCCTTTGCTATCAAGTCAAATCAATGTCCTTCTAATTCCTTGACCCTAAAAGCACATCACTGTGGTTCTTTAGCGCAATGTAGCTGCCTCTCCCTCACAAAAACGACTCATGTAAGATATCTAGGAGTACTAATTGACCAGCATCTCAACTGGCATCCCCACATAGCCAAGGTCACGTCCCGTGTACGTAAGCTGATATACGTCTTCAAGAAGCTGCGAAATTCTGCTGATCTTGAAACACTTAAAATAGTATATTTAGCTCTGTGCCGCTCTGTTTTAACGTACTGCTTGCCCGTTTGGGGTGGAGCCACACAAAATGTATTCATTCGCCTTGAGAGAGCCCAGAGAGCTGTGCTCAAGGTAATGCTCTCTCTTCCGCGTAGGTATCCCACTATGCAACTCTATTCTGACTGCAATTTTCTAACAGTCAGACAACTTTATGTTCTCCTGTCTGCTCTTCGCAAACACTCTACACGTCCCCCAATGGATTCAACTTGCAGACGAAAATACAATGTTTTCACGCATGAACGCCATAGAACTGCCTTTGCCAGACGCCAGTTCTACGTTAATAGCGGTTATCTGTACAACTTTCTCAACAAAAAATTAAACATTTATTCATCCCCTAAATATCATTGTAAAAACTTACTTATAGACTATCTACATACACTTAATTACGACAATACTGAGGATCTCCTACTGGGTAAATTATTATAAATTTAACATTATTATTCCACCCATACTCTTTCATTACACATACAAACACACTTCTATACATTGACATACAACACATCCCATACATTCCCACTACAGTTACACTCACAATCACCCTAAACTTACTGCCGTACTAACCTTACCGTTAAACCTCTTTAGTTTTATTAAATTGTTTTTATCTCTCTCTTCCTCCCTACAAATTAGAACAGTTTTATTCTTTTTTTGTTACCATTGCTCATTTATTGTAACGTCCTGAATCGCTTCAATCATATGCTTACTCTGACGTTTATTGGAGAATCACTGACTCCTAAGTCACAGGCACATGCCTAGTTTAGGAGCCAGAGTTTAATGTTTTACAAAACCTATAATTTATGCCTAGTCTTTACGGATGTTAATGTTGTGATGGCTTTTGGTGAAAATAAAGAATTTATTTATTTATTTATTTATTTATTTTACTGTCAATATTTTAGGTTTTTTTCAACCCTTATGTTGTCACAGTTGATATTGTCATCCTAGAAAGATGAATTGAAATATATATTTTTTTAATGTAGATATATTTTGGTACTATTTCGTAAATAGATCTGGTAGTTGTGAAATTTTTCATTGCTCAAAATCGACAAGAGTCAAAAACACTTAGTTTTTTTCTTCACAAATGAGAATTGAATATCTACTTACGTTTTTCGTTTTATTTAAAAATATTAAGTAGGTAGTGTCATATTCATTAAAATTATCGATATGATCACGTAAGTCATGCTGTCCTAGTACTTTACTTTTTTGGTTCGGCCGTATTCTATAAATTAGTTTTTGACTAATCACCTCGTCCGGGGAAACTTCTTTCCGTACCCGGATAAAACGTACGTTGCGTTCAGCACAGAGAGTGTAGTTTCCTAACAGTAAAAGAATCATTGGGTTTGACGCATTTGGTGCACTTCTCAACTTGTACATCATGTTCAAATGGTGCACTTCGCAACTAGTACACTTCTCAAATGGCACACTTCGCAACTGGTGCTCTTCTCAAATTGTGAACATCGAAAAAGGGGCACTTTTTAAGTGGAGTGGATATTTGGATTTCTTTTTCTAAAATTATGTGGGGTTTAATTAAAATTGCTTTGTTACAATATTATTTTGGAGTAGGTGACTCTTTCTTGCATATTTTTTTCTTATTTTTGTATGACTTTTTATATTTATTTAAAACCTTTTTGATTTGATTTTTTTTTAAATCATGAGCCTAAATATTTGAAATAAGTTCGGACTTTGAATGTTTGCCTACTCGCTAAAGGAGCGGAGTGTTTCAAAACTTAGAACCCGGATCGATAGCGAAGGAATCAAAACAGTACAAGGTGAAAAATCTTTGCACTCGAGTGCAACACGTAACTTTTCATCCCACCTCATCGTACACAGCATAAATCACCGGAGTATGAAAAGTAAACCTATTCAATCTCGGAATGTCGATGCAACTGGGCCCCGATTCTCCTAATTTTACTTAAGCAACATTCGATTGACGTTCGAGTCGATTCGACTGAGATCCGATCCCGACTCGATTACGATTGAAGCGTATGTGGCATTCCGCTATTTTTTCTTTGAAATAAACATTTTTATCCTTTTCTGTCATTCAATAATGAATCATTTTGTCTGCAAATGATTTACGATTGCAAAATGATTGTACAGCAAACTACCGTATAGACCAAAATTTCCAAAATAGCAGACCAATCGTACGCCAATCAAATGTCAATCGAATACGATTGGTCTTTTATTAGTAGCAGAATGCCCGATATGGTTAAAACTGCTATTGCGATTAGATTTCTATTCGATTTTGACATTATTAACTTAGGAGAATCGGGCCCCTGCTCTCCTCGCCGTGTACCAGGACAGCATAACTTACCTCAGTATTCCAATTTCCCGACGAAAATGCTCAGCAAGTACCAGGATAGCATAAAATACCTATCAAGTAAATCGAGACCAAGGTATTCAATTCTTATTTGTGAAAAAAAAACTAAGTGATTTTGACTCTTGTCGATTTTGAGCAATAAAAAATTTCACAACTACCAGGGGCCCGATTCTCCTAAGTTAATAATGTCAAAATCGAATAGGAATCGAATCGCAATATGATCGTAATAGCAGTTTTAACCATATCGGGCATTCTGCTACTAATAAAAGACCAATCGTATTCGATTGACATTTGATTGGTGTGCGATTGGTTTGCTCTTTTGGTGATTTTGGTCTATACGGTAGTTTGCTGTACAATCATTTTGCAATCGTAAATCATTTGCAGTCAAAATGATTCATTATTGAATGACAGAAAAGGATAAAAACGTTTATTTCAAAGAAAAAATAGCGGAATGCCACATACGCTTCAATCGTAATCGAGTCGGGATTGGATATCAGTCGAATCGAGTCGAACGTGAATCGTATGACGCTTAAGTAAAATTAGGAGAATCGGGCCCCAGATCTATTTACGAAATAGTACCAAAATATATCCACATTTCTTTCTAGGATGACAATATCAACTGTGACAACAAAAGGGTTGAAAAAAACGTAAATTATTGACAGTAGTACCACGGGTAGTTTTTTCTTGCCCGTGGTACTACCAGACCGCTTGGTAGTACTACGGGAAGAAAAATTTACCCGTGGTACTACTGGTAGTACTATTGGTAGTACCACGGGCAACAAACGGAAATTTCTTGGTCCAGGAGCGTACCGCAGCGCCCCTGAGCCCGCGGCGCCCGGGTTATTCGCACACCCTGCACCATAGGTTAAGGCGGCCCTGATGCTATCCATACATTTGGATACAGTTCTTGTAAGCTGCGATCTTTGATGAAATTTAAAACAAAAATAGGAGTAAAATTCTGATCAAGGATTGGTTGGGGGCGCCTGCGGCGACCTGGGCCGTCGCCCAACTGCGCCCTACCCTAAAGCCGCTACTGGACCGTGGTCAACATACAATAAATTTTAATATAGGTTCCTCCAGCGGCTAGCATCAAATTGTGCGCTTGTGATATAAACCCTGCCGATGGTGAACTTATAATCGCCGCCGTTATTTTCTCGACTTTCGGAGCAATGCCTCACCTAAAAATAATGGCACGGTACTCGCACGATGTTCCGAACCACCATCTGGATTGCCAAGAACTTTGTTCATGTTATGTAGATAGATACCTAGGTACTTTCCCATTCCCTCCATGTAGCCTAACACTCACGATTTACCAATTGAACCTATGTTATCTTCTCGTTCCTTATTCCTTGACATAAAAAACAAACGAATATATTAGCTTAATTTTATGTAAATATATAAATGCCAACAATGTTAGGATCGGCTCCCAGTGTAACCAGATGCAGCTGAGTGCCAGTGTTTTACATAGAGCCTGTCTATCCGAACTCCACAACACGGTTACCTAGGCAAGCTGCCATCCATTGGTAAGACTGGTTGTCAAAGTTTCTGGCTTCTGACTACCCGTAAGTTACGGTTAAGCAGTTGTTACGGGCCGTAACAACTGCCAAAGATGTTCAAATGTCATTTTCTCCGTGCCTTCCGAAATGCGGAAGAACACGTCGTGAAGACCCATCCACGAACCGACGGCGCCAAGCGTAGCTTTACCTTAGACGAGTAAAAAAGCGTGTCTTGACAGGTCCTTAACGAGCACGAGCGATTAGGAAGTGCAACAGGAATAAAAAAACAAGTTACTTGCTAGTAATAGGTTTTATTTGATAAAATTACCTTTATGTCTTACAGTAAGAAATGGTATTTAAAAAACAAATAGACCTATACCTGTCCAATCTGAACAAAATAAATAAAGTTCTCTTTAACTTTAATTACCAGACAGAACCTGTTATTTTTACAATGCTATATACCTACTATAAAACTACATTGGCGTAGTCGTATTATTAAAAAAACCTATACAACCTAAAGCAATTATACAAAATATCTTTTCATAGTATACTTATATTTAAAAATAGAAATATAATATCGTCACATTTGTTCATTTATAATATAAATTATAGGGCAGATAACGCCAGTCGTGCCAAGTTGTAATCACTTAAAATATGAGGGTATTTATACAAAAAAAAGAATTTAATTATCGCTCCAGGGAATGTGTTACTTATAATTTGGCGTCACAACGGACTGCAGATTAACTAAGCCATAAAATATTGTCCATAATTGCCCGTAAAGATAACATAGGGTGAGATCATTGAGACTGTGATTGATGACACATTGTATTAAGCAATTTTTAATTGCGTTTCACCGAAAAAAAATAATTTAAATATAATAGAATATCATAGTCATTAATTGTGGAGCTGCTGCGTAATAGTAAAATATTTAAATTTATATTTATAGCTGTATATCTCTGAATCTTTGTGGTAGCAGTTTGGAAGTCAGATCTACTTATTTCATATAAATGTCGAACTGCATGCATGTCGATTTACTGCACATTAATTGGCAGGGTCTACGTATATGTTTCTTACAAAATGAGCACGGCTTACTATTAGGTCATTTGTAAACGAAATATATTGACACAATATGTCGTATGGGACGAAGTGACCGCTATTCCAGCTTATAAGAGGAGCGCATTTTATTTCATGCCAACGTTTCGTTCATATAAACGAGAATCGACATGAATACTGCTAGACATGTTGTATATAAGCGACTACAAAGATACAACCTTTATCGAGTTTAGAATTCAATTTACATAAGCGAATTTGTATACTCTGTTCATGCATAATTATTATCATGAGTGTTTAATTCAATAAAAATCATAATTGATAGTTTATGTAATTTCTGCAGGTAAAAGTTGATACAAAATGAGTTTACGTACTGTTATGTTTTACAGTTTACAGTAATTAGGCCCTAAAATAAAGAGAATATCACAAATAATTATGTTTATAAATCTTATTGAACCAAAAATACAATTAATTACATAAAAAAATTCCGAACATTAATTTTACTCCATTGCTTCCAAACGAAACCAGAACGACGATTTACATATTTTATTACAGAAATTGCGCGCCAGTTATGAAGTACGTTTAAATTAGACTGAGAAGACTATAGGTTGACGGCTTTGACGACCTTTACATAGCGTAGTAAATAGATGCCAGCTGTACTTTTGCAACTTGTATATTATGTACTTACAATTTATTTAAGTTCGATAACGCATTACATATTTGTCTTTATTTTTTATAAGATATTGCTGCCGTTATTGTATTTTAGTAGCTTTGAGGACAAACTCCTCTTTCTTATTTATGTACCTATGGTATAACATCACACTCAATGTAAGAGGCGCATAACCCAGTCTTATGGGAATCCTAGCGTAACCTAAAACCAGTAAGTGTAATGACTTAGCAAATATCGGGAGCTACCAACATTTCGTTTCAATAACTGCTACAGGTCAATTAGGGTAACCCATAATTGATATGTTCGTAAGCTAAGGCCGCCTTCGGTTTATGACAATCTATTACAATAATTTAGCAGAGAAATAATTATGAACGAAGAATTATGATTCCAGTACATTACAGTAAATGCCAACTGACAAATTACATGAAAAGCAAGCAATAAATGGCACCAGAGTATTTGAGATAAATACTAAGTAACAGCCAATTTGATACAATACCATATTAACAATATAAGAGGTATGTTTGAAACCAGAAAATATATATCGAAGGTTTAATTTGTTACATTGTAAAGTGTTACAAAATCAATGAAATACATATAGCACATTTTTCACATGTATAAAAATGAAATGAAAATATTGTCCTTACAAGATATTTACTAAAGGCTGCACAGGGGTCGGCGTTATATCATCTGCCGCGACATCGCGTGGCGCAGCTTGCGCTCCCACGCCTCCGCCTCCGCCCACGAGTGCCGCACGTCGCGGAACAGCTGCCGACAACAAACACATCACATTCTTCCTCAAAAATATATTCACTCTAGTAAAATAAATTAAAGCCTTCAAGTGATTTGTCGCTTGAAGGCTTCAATCAGAATTTATTAAAATTGTGCCACTCACCTGCGACAACCATACTTCGTCCGCCAACAATTCGTTCAGAATCACCGTAGTGTCTTTACTGGGGTTTTGCATTCTCTTCTCAGCGACTCGTTTACTGCATTCCGCGTACATTAGATACTTCTGATGAGATATCCTCGAATACAGCTGAACTCGACTGCAACACGTCGCACACACGAGGAACTCCTGAAAATATAAAGGCACAGTTTATATTTGCGTAAGTTTCATGAATTTGGTACGAAGTGTCCATCTCTCTAATATTGAAAATGTAAATGTTTAAATGGATGTGGAGCGAATGTTTGTTAATTTTTGTTAGAATCCACTGGATTAATTTTGAGATCTACAGTATTGTATAGTTAACAATAAATAAATAATTTAACTATAGGCATTTTTGATGCAGGAAGTAGTTTCTTCGGGGTGCGATTGTAATCGCGGGGAACAGCTAGCATTTCTTATTTTATTTTGAACAGACAAGATAGAAGAATACTAAGTAAAATGCACTTTGCTTTTATTAGGGGGATTGATAGGTCAGAACAAACCTTTTCATAGGCGAGCCTGGCGTCGGGCTGCACGGGCTCGAGCGTGGCGGGGTTGTAGGGCTGGCCGTACAGCAGCAGCCGCGCCACAGCCGGCCGGGCGCAGGCGCGGCAGGCGCCCGCGCCGCCCGCCACGCTGAGCCCGGGCCACGTGGCGGCCGCCGCGTCCAGCGCGCGGGCCCCGGCCGCCGCGCCGCCGCCCGACACGCGCGCCCGCATGCTCTCCGTCACCTCGTCCACCGTCTTCACGTTGGACAGGAAGTACTCGTCTGAAATGTGACGCTGGAGGTAGGCGCGCGAGCCGCGCGGCGCTGCTGTCTGGCGGCGCTCGTCGCGCGACAGCAGCGCCGCGGCGCGGTTATTGTACGGAACGAAACTTTTATGCGACGATCGCGCTTCTGTTGAGCCGCGGTCGCGCCGCTGTCTCGCTGCAACAATTGCTTAAAATGAAAGCACCAATATCGACACCGATGTCGTACCACTTGGCATTTCTAACAGAGATTGCTAACAGTAGGTATGTTTTATGTGGTATACTTTATCTACTTCGAATGCGAGATCAGCAAATGGCTACACCACTGTTTTATTACTGATATTGTTTTCCAAACTGTACCTTTTTGCTTAAAGTTCCTATATTTCTCGATTTTGTTCATATTTGAAAATAAGAGAGAGACATAAAATACAACGATTACCTTGTTCTTGAAATATTTCTGTTAGAAAGTTAGGATCTAAGGCATGTGATATTAATGTTTGAATGTAGACTTCAAAGTTCTCCTGATACATTTGAGTCTCCAGCATCCTTTTCTCGATGAAACCGCAATCATCGGCTGGAAGTTCGCTTCTAACTAACTCGACGATTGTCTCCAAATGTGTCTGGGACCTTACTTTAACTGGGACTTGCGTATATAATTTTTTATTCTCGGGGTTCCATACGGTGTACTGTAACAAAGAGATGCGTCTTTTATTAGTTAGTTTCAAGAGAACTTCTTACGGTAAATTGGTTCATGGAACGCGAATAAAACAGCAAAATTCTAATTCATAAATAATTATGCTTCAATACTTACTGTAGATATATTACGATACAAAACTTTTCCATTTTCTTCAAAAGGTTCGTATTTTTGTAATAATGTCTTGCCATCAACCCTCCAAATTGCTGGCCACATTTCATTCAATTCAGCTTTTATTGCTATGAATTCCCCAGACTGAAAATTTAGAAGCAATAGGCATTAATCATGTGTGAGAAAAGTTGATGGTTCTATGTAATATTTTGGTTATAGTATTGGTTAGTCTTTGACTTATAGTGGGTTAACAACCTTATGAATCGAAAAACAAGTCATGTTCCCAAACGCCTACAATGGTAGTGACTTCGATGTCTCCTCATGACTGTTTATTAATACGAACGTACATAAGTATACCATCACAATACTATGACTATCTGGTCAAAAACCTGTGACTGCTTTATTTTACCTAACACTAATACCTTAAGCCCCACCTCTAAGAACGACAAAATTGCCAGCAGTCTCACAGTGCCTTAAAATTTGATTTCCTCTACGGGCTTATGTATGTGGACAAGATTTAGGTAATGTTGCGGCGACATAACGAGCATAGAAGAATACATATGCATAGAAGTGCAATATTTATTTTTTACTGCTACAGCTGGTAAAATTCTTCATTGATTCAAATAACATACCTGATAGGGCATTTCTTCTATTGGTCGGGTATTGTCTACTTGCCCACTACTGGAAACTTGATGGTGAGATTTTATATTGTGTTGCATATTTCTGTTCGCCTTATTGTCGTTATCTGTTGTTCCATATAGCCCATAACCCATGTTAGCCCCATGAGCTGTAACTAAAATACAAAAGAAAATCAAGCTTTAAGCTTGATTATTAAAACTTAAATGCCCGAGAAGACGTAGAGGTACAATATTCGAAAATTCATTAGGTATTTGTCTGTTTGAAGAGTTCGGCATTTATATATGCTTTGTCTGCCAACCATATACTTAATCAAGAATAATATTTAAATATTTTGAAACTTCATAGATTATCTCTGGGCAACTACATATTGGAATGTTATTCCTCTAAAATCTCGTTTTTTTACAGTCCTAGTTTACAGTTAAACAGAAAATTAAGGTTTGATGGTCCCTGTCGTCAGTGCGAAACAAATATTTCAGAGAGCAATTTATTTGGGCTTTGTTTAAAATTCTTGATTATTAATTAGAATTCAATTAACATTAGTTTTGACTTGATTTACGCCCAAAATGACTTGCTGAAAAAATAATAATCAAGTGAAGAAGGTAGGAAAGGCAAGGGACAAGGATAGCCAATCGATGAATAAAATTCATCATTGTGATAACATGTACACACATTACAGTACTTCATCAACATTAATATTACTCACTTGATGTCAAAATTATAGCTACATTATGCTCATATGGTTGTACTGTACATGTTATCCCTATTTTGGCGAAGTGAGGGGTGCTACCAGGAATAATTACAAATTAAAATTATTTAACACATTATCGGTAATATACTCATGTTTATTTTATGTCTTCTCCTATTATACAAAATTATTTACATAAAATATTGAGAGTTGTGCATAAACAAATAACAATTAAATAGAAATACAAAAAACTTATGTTCAGGGCATGGCCTTCTAATACATTATCTCGTACTTATAGCTGTCAATGTATTATGCAATTAATTTCCCTTATAATATAAAATCACTTTCAGCTATATAGAATATGCATACACTATTGTAAGTACTAACTAATCTCAAATACTGTAAAATACAATACATTATTTATATGTACAACAGACACCCACTGGTATGAATTCCATAAAAAAATATACCACAATTTTGGAATTATTAATGGTAGCACCCCTTCAATAGCGAGTATGACAAGAGTCACAAATTCTACAATTTACAATAAAATGGCACTAATAATGTGTCATTAAACAACAATTTAGGTGAAATCTTGTTACAGACTAACCCTAAAAATATCGACGTTTACTAGGATAGTTACATCACATTTCTTTCACAGAAAATATTTACAAATAATATAATCATAGATTTCATCTAATAAAAATTTACATTATCACAGTTAAAATGTAACAAGTTTTCACGATATCCTGCTCAAAAGGCAGTTAGCTTGCTCCTGTCATACAAGCTTCAGGGCTAGCTCTTCACCATCGCGCTCTACTTCTTAAATGGAAATCTAATAAATTGAACGCACCTTCGTCGGGCTGATGTTGATAATAGTATTGTTGCTGTGGCGCTGCCTGCAGCGACGTCACGGGCGGCGGCGCAGGAGGTCGTGGCTTCTTAGGCGCGGCCGGCTGAGGCGCCACCACAGCCGATGGCGTGGGCTTACTCATATTTGTTCGCCCCTTATTCTTTCCTTTATCGTTAAGAGGTGTACTAGGCACATTGAGCACCGGCTTGTTGAGTCTTCTCGCTTCCTCCTCTGCATCATACGCAGTTTCCTCGCTGCCGTCATATTTACGTTTTCTCTCTTTATTCAAGTTATAATAACGGGGATCGTCTAACTCTTTTGTTTGAGAGGAGAGAAGACTCGACGATGCGCCATGTATTTGATTAGCACCCAACAAGCCTGTCGCACCCATACTTGCCGAGGAGCTCATGACGGGATTACTCAGTGACATACCTGCGTTTATCACGTTTGTCGACGCCATGGCTCCATTGGCACTCTGCTGTGAGGAATTTGTTTCACATTGACTTTTATTATGGTCATTCGGTGTGTAAGGCTTACTATTTGTAGTATTATTAGTATTAGTTCTCGACCACGTAGATTTTCTGGCGCCCCTGCCGGCCGGCGGAGGTGAAGTATCACGCTCTCCTTGTAAAAATTTCAAGTAAGAAGCCATGAAACCTGAACCGGGGCCCGTGACAGGAACATTAAATTTTTTATCCATTATTTTTGAAGTAGCGTCTTGTGAAGTGCTGTTAATGTTCTGCTGCTGTGAAGAGGGTGCTACCGACGATGCAGTATTTGCCCGTTGTTCTGCAAGGAAACCAAGTTCTTCCTCTATATTAGGTACTACCACCTTAGGCTGTTCCTCTTCACGTGTTTCAGGAGTCGAAAAAGATGACGAGGAAGCCGAAGGTGGAGTTTCACTAAATGACGACAGAGGTGTCAACTCCACAGAAGATTGGAAATCAGGGTGAGGACCTAGGTGGAAAGGCGGGAAGTATGTCAAAGCATGGCCATGAGGCATAGCGAGTGCTTGGTGTTGATTAGCAAAATTTGTGGCATGTAATGGGGCTTGTGAGCCAAATGCAGATGTACCAGGGAACATTTTTGGAGGAGGAGGTGGAAGATTCCACCTTTCAAAATCAAAATAACTACCATTTTGCTGTTGACTGCTAGTTGAACTATGTGCAGGTGGAGGAATTCTATTTGCCAAATAATCAGCCATTACAACATTAGACAATTCATTCATATTTGTATGGGGAACTGGTTTTTCTACACTCTTTCTTCTTGATGGTATTTTGTTAGTAGATGTTGGAACTGTCACTGGAGGTTGACTTTTGCTTGATTTGACTTCTTGTAATTGACAACTTTGTTGCAAACTTTGCAAGTTTTTTACTATACTCATGGGATCACCTCGACAACTAGAAAGATCTTGTAAAGCTACATTATTACCATCAAAATAGTTCTGTTTATCTGGCAAACTTAGCACCCTACTGGAAGATTGACTCTGAGGAACAGACTCATCATTATGAGTATTACTTTCTGATAAACCATTATTGTAATTATTACTACTGCTATTACTAGAATATTTTCTAGACCCTAGTCTGTCACCTTCCCAACAAGTTTGACCAGATGACTGAGTTTGATTTCGTTCATATCTGCTGCTTTCACTATAGGTTTTATTTTGTTCAAGACCTAAAGCCCTAGTTATAACAGAAGGATATGCTACTTGGCTATTTTGAGATGGTGACCGTGTCACTGATGCATCTAGAGGAGATCTAGGAGCGGTATTATTAACTTTGTTATAGTGATCACTGTGTGGTTGAGGAGAATTGATTGAGTTCATAGGACTATGATACAAGGGATAGGCAGGACTTGACCCATGATCTAGAGGGGAAGTTTGTGGTGCTACCTGAGAAGGACTTTGTCGCCTTGGCACTACAACACCGCAATCTGGGCCATTTTGGGAACTACTACTGGAGTACCCAGTGTCTGTGCTAGAACTACTTTTAGCTCGGACATGATAGTCTGATTCAATGTTGTTTCCACTTTGATAGTGTCTAAAACTAGAATTTTGGGTTGTGGAGTATTGTGAACTATTGATTCTATTTGTTTTTGAAGAACTGCCAGTACTGCTGCTACTATAATTCAATCTGCCTGGGGCATCCATTATGGAATAACTTATTGGAGATGACTGTGGCTGAACCTTTTCATTAGAATCACAACTTTTCCTTTGTTCATTGCTTATTTCTGGGTAAATTTTACTTTGAGCTTTTGTCTGTACTTGTGGCGCTTTAACTGAAGGGGATACAAAATTACTTATACTATTTGTGATTTGTCTAGGAGATTTATCACTACTTGTATTTTTAGGCGACTGAGAATTATAAATGGAGGCTGATGGCCTAGAGGACGTACTGGAAGATGATCTGTACTCTTTACTGGGAGGAGTTGAGGAAGAAGTGACTGGTGGAGTTGACACTATACACGATTGCTGGGAATGAGAAGTTGAACTTGCAGAACTTGAATAGGACTTACTTCCTGCATAATCCTGTTGTGATGAGAGTTGACCACTCTTTGCACTGCTTGTACTATACGAATTATCAGTCTGATTTCCAAAAGATGATGGAGATTGAAAAAACGTTGATGATGTTGAAGTTGCTGGTTGTTTTGATGCAGTGGCCGGTGAACCAGATCTGTTTGTTTGTTTACCAGCACTTGAAATTTGAGAGTTCAAATGATTATTTAATGTTTGTGCTGCTGCAAAATGTGCATTAAAGTTCTCATATGTTGCTGATGCTTTCGTTGTTGCAGGACTTGGGGATGAGGGCACAACACTCTCATGAGGCAGAATCCCAAACGGGCTAGGTAGTTGATTGTTTCCTTGCCAACTCAGTCCTGCAGTGCTGCCTGGGGTTGATGATTGGTCAAAGAAAGATGTCCCTTGTGCTGCCAATGTTTGATGCGAATAATTTTCTCTTAAAGTAGACAATTCTGATTCCACTGAAGATTGTTTGGATGCTACAGCAGCCTGAGCTTGAGCTATAACTTGGCGATGCTGAGCTTGAAGAGAAGAACTGTAGTGTGCAGGTTTGGGATTTGCATGATGAAATAGTGGTGAAAACACTGCGTCATACCCAACAGCTGGGGGAGATAAAAATCCTGCAGGGTTGAAGGGTGAAGCAGTTGATGAGCCAAGTTGTCCTGCTAATGATGCTGTAGTATGCGCTGCTTGCAGAAGCAACTGACTTGTAGTTGATGGCACTGATTGGCTGCCTAATCCAGAGCCACCACTTGCTAGGTGGTGATGAAAATCCCCACTTGCAGCACCGGCCTGAACCCCTGCTAACCGATTGTATGAATATGCTGACCATGGTCCTACTGGATCCATTACCACCTCCGTGATGCTCAAATGTCAATGTATGTAATATGTCAATAGAAGTCCACACTTTCATCCATAGTTTGTAACACAGTCAATTGTATGTATGGTTACTATCACTATTTTGGAACACTGGAACTCATGTTGCTGTTACATATTCTTCATACAGAGAAAACACTCCTGAAAATAAAGAAAAAGAATATCAATATCAAAACAACAACGTAGGTACTGCACGATACTAATAATCATATAAGAAAAGAACTTGTTTTATCATTAACAAGATTCAAAATAATGATGTAAAAGAGCTAATTAACTCATAGTCGGCAAATATCAGTGCAAAATAAAGCATCGACCCCTACGAATAAAAATAATCCGGCGCTTCACTACACAAGCGTCAGAGTGACGGAACAATACAGGATCGCATTTTACACACTGTCCGTTATTACCAAGTATGCATTTTTACGAAGATACATACCATCGCCTTGGTTTTCCACAACCATTTATCAATGTGGTTTCGGAGGACGCTCACACAACAGATAACATCATAAATATGGCCTCGACTAGTCGAGTGCTCGCTGCGACGGGTTTTGTCTATTGTGAAATGAAAAGCAGTTCAAGTCATAGGTTGTACTCAACAGATCACTTTGTGTTTTACACTATACAATATCAAATCGTTTGCTGCCGTTCTATTGACATTAATATTTTAACAAACCAATAACTTTATTTACAAGTGGAAATACGACAACGTTTCGCCTTTCACATTAATCGCCGCCATCTTACTTGTCGAATATCTGTCGGTCGGTCGGTCGAACGAACGAACGACCACACTCAAAACAAGCTGTACAGCGCCATCTACCAAGTAATTATTGAGACTATTTATTTGAGGAAGGAAAGATGAAAGAAACATGAATTGAATTTTTTGCTGTCTTTCAATAAAAATAGGAACATTTTTTTCATTACGGGTTTGTTTTTGGCAATTGGTTGTCACTTTGGTTAATAGTTAACAATTACCACTCAATCAAAGACAGTTGCAAATAGTGGAGAGAAAACTTTGAATTAGCGCTATTTCCGCTTCGTAATTGCGTTTAGTTCATCTAACTTGTTCTAATATTTCAGTGGATTTTGTGAATTGCGTTTGTTCTTAGAAAATCAATTATGCTGATGGTAGTGGCTAGGACTATGAAAAATTTAATTATAAATACTGTTAGGAGGGTAAAAAGTTGAAAAGGACTGCAAATCATGCATGGGCATCATACTTTTCGGTTTGAGTAAAAATAACCATTTAGCCACAGCGATCATATTACGATTCGATTTCTATTCAATTTTGACATTATTAACTTAGGAGAATCGAGCCCCAGGTTTAATAATATCGGGGTTTTCTGCTACTAATATAAGACCAATCGTATTCCGACGACATTCGATTGGTTTTGCGATTGGTCAGGGCCCCGATTCTCCTAATTTTACTTAAGGGTCATACGATTCACGTTCGACTCGGTTCGACTGAGATCCAATCCCGACTCGATTACGATTGAAGCGTATGTGGCATTCCGCTATTTTTTCTCTGAAATAAACGTTTTTATCCTTTTCTGTCATTCAATAATGAATCATTTTGTCTGCAAATGATTTACGATTGCAAAATGATTGTACAGCAAACTACCGTATAGACCAAAATCACCAAAATAGCAGACCAATCGCACACCAATCAAATGTCAATCGAATACGATTGATCTTTTATTAGTAGCAGAATGCCCGATATGGTTAAAACTGTTATTGCGATCATATTGCGATTCGATTTTGTCATTATTAACTTAGGAGAATCGGGCCCCTGTTATTTTGGTGATTTTGGTCTATACGGTAGTTTGCTCTACAATCATATTGCAATCGTAAATCATTTGCAGACAAAATGATTCATTATTGAATGACAGAAAAGGATAAAAACGTTTATTTCAAATAAAAAATATCGGAATGCCACGTACGCTTCAATCGTAATTGAGTCAGGATTGGATCTCAGTCGAATGTGAATCGTAGATATGTACTAGCTTAAGTAAAATTAGGAGAATCGGGCCCCAGTTATGATTTTGGAACTGAAAACTTTAAGCGACGCTATGGATTTTCTCCGGTGCCATTCCGTGTGACTCGGGCCTTAAGAAAAGCCACGTTGAAAAAATGGTTGTCATAAGACGTTGTGAAAATTCAGGACAAGCGGGTGTCTAAGGGCCTCTGACGTGGAATTCGTTGACGGCGGCTTTACTGGCTCTCCTAGGCACGAGGGTGTAATACCGCCAACTCCCAGATAGGTACCGGGCTGCTTCTTTTGTGAAAGTTTCTAAAACCCACAAAGCGATTTCGTTCCGTCGCGGGAATCGAACCAGAGACCTCGTGCACAACATTTGTGCTATTGAAGACAAGGCCAACGAAGCAGTCGACACGACGGCAAGCAGTATTGACAACTGTAGGTTCAAAATAAAACACTTTGAACAACGCGACAAGTTCTATTCCGTGTTATATTTATATGTGTCACCATAGGAAACCGATCTCTGAAGGCGGGGCGAGTATCTTCTCTAATAAATAGTAGCAATTTTGATCTGGACATAGGAAAATCACCCCCTTATTGTAAAGAGAATTAAAACTACAAATGAAGTTCATCAACTTTATTTACTGGACATAACTATTTCAGTAGCTGACTATTTAAAACTAAATTGTCAATTTTCTTTGGTACTTTTTCATTATGTAATCAGTTTAGGAAGACTTGCAGACACAATCTGAATATTATAAAACATACATACAACAATAAGAGAGTAAACTGATGACACTATTTACTGCAGTTTGTTTCAAGACCTAATCAACAGCGTAGGTACTATTTCAATGCAAGGATTGACTGGTTTTACTTAATGTCAGATACATATTGGCTTGCTTGAATTGAACAAATTGTGGTACATAATATTACGTTTATAATATACCTCTAATCTCTATACATATTTTACATATAACTGAGAAAACATGTAAGTATATAAAAATATTTGTAATGTTCATTTGCATTCAGTTTAAGATCTTGATTATCTGTTGCTGTGGGTGTCTGTTTACGAACAGCATTTATTTCATATTTGAACAAATCACTTTAACTGTAAAAGTCCAGAAATTGTGTTATGAAGTTAATATTCACTTCACTCATTTCGTTACAAAGGGGGGTCTGAGTTAGGTTAAGTTATTTATGTAGAGCTACACTGCCTTCATACAGCGAAATGCTGTATGCTTCAGACCCAATTTCAAACTTAATGATATTGGTTGTTCGAAGTTGCTTTCCAATACGCACATGTGCAATGTCGTCACTGTTGAAGCATTTATTTATTTACAGTCACTCCCAATACTCTATTTATCTGTAGTTTTGCAGACTAGAGATAGGAATTTCACTTTACTTGTAAGTGGCAAATTTTTTGTACATTTTATCTCTAATAAACCCAAATCAACAGATAGACTGTCGAATAGAATAGTAGATAGAATGCACATGGATGATACAATTCATATTCCGGGAAGATATTTCTATACAAGTACATAAATAACTCAACCCATTTCCGACCTCTGGATATAAAGCTTGGAATTGAAAAGGTAATCCTCATTTTTGTATACAGTTTGAATGTTAAATTGATTATTTTGGCACAAAATTCCGTGCATGCGTTTCTTGTGTACAAAACTTTAAGTTTCGTTAATCGTTATATTTAAATTTAAAACTTATTTAAATTGTTTGACATAGTGTTATGTTACAGAGCGTTTGTAAAGTTATTAAGCATAATAAATATTATGATAATGAACTATGAACATGCAGGACGGCAGGGACTACAAACAACCATTCAAAAGAGAGCAAAAGTTAACGTATTGAGTATTTTTTGTTTACATAAGTTAACCATTTTACTAGCTTCAAGAAATTACTAGAAGAAACGAGATTTTTCTTACGGACGAATGTTTTACACTAATTATATATCTCCACATATTATGTGAACGTGAACTTACATACAAATACATTGATGTGTATGTGCAAGGACGCAGTAGGTATGAAACACAAGCCTGAGGCGATGACATCGTCTAATAAAGATAACTCAGGAGTTGTAGAGGGGCAGAACTTTTCGGTAAATCTGATTGAATGCTTTGTTACGGGCACTACTCGGCTATTGGTTCCAACATTTTAATACTGTCGTATATACCATGTCTCTATCAGTAACGACATCTAAAAGGTAACGTGTTAAAGTGTACTGTTTAGCCCCACTAAACATCCCTTATTTAAATTACACATACTTCGAAACAAGCCGCATCATTAATAGATATATGCTTGCAGTGAACACTAAAACTGCCGTGATGATATTTTTAAAACTAATTCGCAATGGACATGGAGAGCGAATTTTTAGAAATTTCGAGATCTTTGTGGCAGTCTACTAGCTGTCTACTATAATTGATATAACGTAGTAACTTACTATTTATTATTGTTTTACCATGCATTAGCTTAGTAGATCCGACTTAGAAGTAATCCACGCATTACAAAAACATTCATCTTACACCTAAATAGATCACATATAAAGTTTTAAATTATGCGGTGGATAGTTTACTCTGTGCTGTGTTTCCTTGAAATATTTGACAAAGAGAATATTTTTAAACATCAGTAATTGAGTAATTTCATAATTCTTCTCCATCATATAAAAATAATCATTGAAATTATTTTTTTAAACATGTAACAAATAAAATGACGGAATTTAATTATAACTATATCTATAAAGCTAACGGGAGTATCTAGTAAAATTATTCTCTATGTTAAAAAAAAGCTACATAATTGAACTTATTCATAAGCACCGTTATTATAAAAATAAAATCTTTGGATCATCTGGCAAGTTAACAGAAATAATAATCACATTTAAAACTTAACAATAAAACTACAAAATAATCAGACCCTGATTGCTAATATCAAATAAACATGAACTGAGTATTTGCTTTTACATATAAAAATATATTTTGGAGTGGTAAATAGTAGGTAGACTAAGAACAGGTTTTACCACTGAACAATATGCTTAACACGAATCAATTTAAATGCCTTGCGTGAGGGAATTTTCCAGAACGATATCGAACTCATCAAGTGGTTCGAGAATTTGCCTGAGGAATGTAAGGAGGCCGCGCTTACGTAGGAAACTCTGCTCCTCGTACATCTCGACGGTGACGCGAGTCATTGACATCGGCACAAGCATACGATGAAGCCAGTGTTCACTGAAAATATTAGTAAGTTATTAATTTAAATACTATTAACTGATATTCGACTAGTAAAAGTAAATAAATTTGATCTACAACTGGATTGTCTTTTGGGCCCGAGTTCCAAAGACAACGAATGATTGGCAAAATACCTTAGGGTATTTGCGACATTAAAAAAAATATATTTTAGAGATACATATGCTTTTTACCAAAGGTATCTTAAATACAAGATAGCGACAACAAAGTCCGTTATTCTCAAAACAACTATTTACTTTGAAATCTACTATGAATTTTGAATGTGAGAATTCATTCAATGAGAGGTACTCACCGCAAACTGAGGCATATAAAGAGTTGGAATTTGCCATCTTTCCCCAATGTCCGGCCCACGGAATTGATCTCGTCCATAAGATGGCAGTAACAACGCCATATAGCTCTGTGTTCCTGATCTTGTCGGCAGTTGTAAGCCATGCCACAGCTCTTGTTATTCTGTGTCGTCGGCTCGTCGCATAAGCTCATTTTGAACTCATCTTTAACTTTAGCTACAGAAAAATAAAGCTATTAAATTCGACGGTAACCTTTCACCGAAAAGATTGAGCCGATTCTGATGAACTTAAATTTTTAGCGTTATGCTGGCTGCGTGAACAAAATGAGCTAGTCTCGCCAAACCAGTATAAGTATTCCTTATGGTAAGTACTAAATTCTAGGATCCATTTTATTACAGGAATATTACATTATATTATTAAATGTATAAATCTTACCGAAATAATCCCAAATGAAAAGATTTTTTCCAAACAGCCGCACAGATTTGAATCCACACAGGAAAGCTTGCTCCAAGCACTTGACTAATCCATTTTCACCACAAAGCAGCACGCTGAGTGAATTCGCATCTTTGTCTCTCTTTGATTGATAGTGCCACTTGACTATCGCGTTTACGCAGTCACCTACGAAAGTTTATTGAAGTTAATAGCAGGTAACATAAAACTATTTTTATAATCGTTTGTTTCCTGCAAAGTAACAACATAATATTGTCGTTTCATGCTGAGTTAGTATAAAGCATTGCAGTCGCAGATATCAATATCTCCGAGATGGTGGTAAACGGGGGAGTCAGATACACCCTAAGCGACTTATCTTACGCAGCAATACGTCGACCAATTCCCGACACCCGATATTTAAATTTGGAATGCAAAAGAACGTACAAAGAGGTTGTAGCCGTTGTAGGCAGTCAGACGTAAAGAAATGCGCTTCGCATGGTATGGTAGAAAGTACCGATCATGTGCTGTATGGTGGAGGTGGAGAGATGGGTGGTGGTGGGCGTGGGCGGCGCGGGCGGCGGCGGCGCGGGCGAGCGCGGCGTGGCGCCGCTGCGCATGCGCGCCGCCACCAGCAGCCGCTCCGTCGACCCGTCGTCCACGCCCGACCCCAGCCAGCGGTTGCACGGGAACCTACACAGAACAAATTTAGATGTCACTACATAGTATAAAACAAAGTCGTTTTCTCTGTCCCTATATCCCTATGCATGCTTAAATCTTTAAAACTACGCAACGGATTTTGATGTGGTTTATTTTAATACATAGAGTGATTGAAGAGGCAGGTTTCTATGTATTTAGTATCAGCATTGCACCCGTGCGAAGCCGGGGCAGGTCGCTAGTTATCGATATATCAGCTTGTGTTACCAAACATCGATTTACATTGGTTTGCAAAAACTATTGAAAAAACCGGCAACAGAAATAAGTTCAGATCTGTAAGCATACATTTAGCGGTAATTTTCAGTGGCGGATTTACAAATTTGCCGCTAGTAGGCCATTCAATTTTTGCCGCCCCTAATGATTGTGATGAATGCCCCTAATGAATGCAATATTAAAGTGGAACTGGGCCGGACACGTCAGCCGAATGCATCCGGAAAGATGGGCCACTATCGTCGCTCAGTGGACACCTCAGGATGGACACCGCAGGCGGGGTAGGCCCCGGAAGAGATGGCGTGACGACCTTGACGCCTATTGTCGAGACTGGTGGGCTCGGTCGAAAGATCGAGAAGTGTGGAAGCAAGATGGGGAGGCCTTTGCCCAGCAGTGGGACAGTATGGGCTAAAAATAAATAAATAAAAATAAATAAAATAATGATTGTGAACTTAATGATATTTCTGTCAGTTACTAGATTATTTTTGCAACCCGCTATGTACCGAAGAGTTTAATGTTGACCTAACAAGTTTATCTGACAGCGACTTTAAAGCGTAAAACCTCTGTAATAGGGCATGCAATACCGGTTTACCGGTTTCGGTTTTACCGGTAAAACCGCCCATTTTCGCGATTTTAAATTTACCGGTAAAAATAATATGTAACCGGTAATTTACCGGTTTTTACGTTTTTGTGATAATATATAGCAATTTGTTCATTTAACGTCAAATCTTCATTATGTAGCCTGAACATAGGGCTGCCATCTCGAATTTCGCCAAACCCGGACAAACATTAAAAAAACCCGGACATTTGGCGTAAATCGCATTTTTTCACCGAACGAGTACGATTTTTTTTTAAACAAAATAATACCTAATTTGTAATCCATTTACTATTAACATATACTTAAATTCAATGTGGTGCTTCCTTACATGAAAAGTGTCCGGGTTTTCCCCGGACACTTCTTGAAACCCCGCCCGGACGGCCCCCGGACGGCCTCCAAACGAGGACAAATCCGGGGAAACCCGGACGGATGGTAGCCCTACCTGAACATAATGTAATATTGCATACATTACATATTGTAAGAGTGTTAAAGTTGCTGTTTTTTAGGAAAGTAAACTTATGTGGCTCCTTAACTATCTCTAGGTTAGATACAAATCTTCATTCTCATCTTAATTTATATTATCTAAACAAAGGACAATGGGCGATTCCGGTCCAAATGTCCACCACGAACGAGACCTATATGGCTAGATAGCCCGTTAAATATAGAAATTTTTTTGTTATGAAAGTAAAAAAAAATGTAATGCCAGAAAAAAGTTATAGCAAAATCAAATAAAACATTTTATAGATTTTTTCAATTTCATTTTTTCAATAACTTTTCGTGTTGTTCGATTTTCGTACTTTCTGTAACTTCTGATAAAATAGAATTGTTCATTATTAAAGAAAAGACACCACCAGTTACATCGAACTTTCTTAGATCCAAGCACCGCTGAGTATATTCAACCACTTCTGGCGCCTCAATTGGTTAGTGATTCGTACATCCATCGGGCAAAAAAATATGGGCTGTTTATATGCAAATGCGTCTTACTCATCTTAGTTTTAGATAAAGTGCGGAAATGGAAGTGGAATAAAATAAAAAATAATAATGATAACATACAAAAACTACCGAAAATTAAGAATACATTTTTGGCTATAACTTTTTTTTGGCATTGTTTTTTTTTTACTTTCTTAGTAAAAGTTACTCTAAATTAAGTGGACTATTTAATTATATAGGTCTCGTTCGTGGTGGACATTTGGACCAAACTTCATACATTCTTGCCCAATCTCCTTTGATTCATTCGGTTATTCTGAATTTCCTAATAGCTCATCCTCCGAGCCTTTTCCCAATCATGTTGGGGTCGGCTTCCAGTCTAACCGGATTCAGCTGAGTACCAGTGCTTTACAAGAAGCGACTGCCTATCTGACCTCCTCAACCCAGTTACCCGGGCAACCCGATACCCCTGGCTAGACTGGTGTCAGACTTACTGGCTTCTGACCACCCGTAACGACTGCCAAGGATGTTCAATGACAGCCGGGACCTACAGTTTAACGTGCCATCCGAAACATAGCCAATAATGTCTAAGATATACTTAGAAAGTACATACAAACTTAGAAAAGTTGCATTGGTACTTGCCTGACCTGGGATCGAACCCGCGCCCTCGTACTTGAGAGGTTGGTCCTTTACCCACTAGGCCACCACGACTTTTGCATGCCACGAATTTCCTAATAGCTGTCAGCTCCTTTTAGGTAAAAATGTAGCTTATGCTTATTTTACCTATTCTATGACCTTATTGAGCAAGGGCTTTTACTTTACTACTATGCGGACAGCTCTGAGGACACGGTGGAGCACACAGTCTAGGTGTGCACTGCCTGAGAAGGGTACCGCCGTGTCGTCTTCGAGCGAATAGGCAGCGGCGACCTCTCGCGTCCGACCCTGGTTCAAGCCATGGTCCGGAGCGAGAGGGAATCGGAAGGCGTCGCCTCCTTCTGCGAAGCACTCATGCTCGAGAAGGAGACGATGGAGCGCCTGTGAGTTCGCACCTCTCATCCCAGCCGCTGTAGTGGACCAGGAAGACACCACGGGCGCCGAGTGTCGAGAGACGACTCCCGGCCACCGTAGGCGTCGGTCTGTGGACGGTGAGTTCGGGTGGCTCATCGTTCCTCCGTCTGCATAGACAACAGACCCGTGTCGGAGGCCCGAGTTGTTCCACGCGCAGGGTCAAGGCCTGCCGGGGCTGCGGGATTGTTCGAAACAGTTACCGCGACCCTGGTCCATAAAATGCCTACGATTTACCATAAAAAAGGGCTTTCACTTCAATGAAAAAAATGTTTTTTTTTTCACGGTAATTCTTAGCGTTTATCCCGTCTTGTGACGGGGTCCGCTTTCCGTATCTTCTTCTTTCACTTCAATCTATCCAGGACATCTTCCTCTTCGAGTTCGAAGATTTTCATGTCATTCATTACGACACTCAACCAGCACCGTTTCGGCCTGCCTCTGCGCCTTTGACCGGGTATACCTATTGAGATTGAGTACACAACATTGGCGATGTATTTAGGTGATCTTCTTTTTACATGGCCGAACCATCGCAGCCGTTTCTCTTGCACTTTGTCGGCGACATTGCGTACGGATGGTACTGACATGTTTTTTTGTTACGGCCCACGTCACAAAAAATGTTTACCACCTTGTATTTTAAATTATTTTTTGCTTTTAGACTACCCAATCTTATTGATATAATATCACATTTTAAAAAAATACAAAAATTACCGTTTTACCGGTTTACCGGTAAAAATATTTTATTTACCGAATTTTTACCGGTAATTTTTATTTTACCGATATTGCATGCCCTACTCTGTAACTTTTAAACGGCTCAATTGATTTTCATGAAACTCGCCCGTAAAACACCTGTAATACAAAAAAAATACTAAATTAAAATCGGTTCATTCGTTCGGGTAGGTACTATATCAGAGGCGCACCCATCGGGTGGCACCCCCCCAAAAAAACGACACAATATAATCACGGACTAAAATTGTAATTGAAGTACTTAAAAATTGTGTAGAAATCATTCATGGTGCTTTTTGCTAGGTTTAACATAAAGAAACCGGAGTCATACCACTGCAAAGTTATAAAGCGCTAACTAGTTTTATAGAAACCAGTGTCAAGTAAAAAAGCCGCGAGCGCAGCGAGCGCAAAATTTTTAAGATTTAGAACAGTAAAGTACCAAAACGAGTTTATAAAACCGGCCTAAAGTGAAAAAGTCGCGAGCGTAGCGAGCGCCAAATTTTTTGAGTTTTGAGGACACAAAAGCGAAATTATTTGGGACACAAAAGTCCTCCACCTCCTGAACAGCTTAGAAATCGTCAGCGTAGAGCGTCAGTTGTTTTTGCTACTTCGGTGCTTTAACTTTTTGTTAGATTGGACTCAAAGAGCGCAGAATAAACCAGAAAAGATGAAGAAACCGCGAGCGAAGCGAGCGGATTTTTCAATTTATTTTTATTGAAACGCTATTGGAATATTTTAAAATTCATGATCACATAAACCTAAGCATATATTACAGTGAGTTTATTAATCGTTTATTTATATATGGATTGTGTACTCGTATAATTATAAAAAAAAACTGTAAAAAAATTCGCAAAATTTGCCGCCCCTCTAAATCTGCCGCTCTAGGCACTGGCCTACTTGGCCTATTGGTAAATCCGCCACTGGTAATTTTGTATTATGAATTGGAACTTACGTGTAGGTATGTCCAGTCACTTCATTCCTCACATAAACTTGATCGAGTAGCCATCGAGGCGATAGTCCAGAGTTGTCGTGTCCGATGCGTAGCGTGGACAGAATGCCCAAGTTCTTATGCTAAATAACAAAAATATGAATTACAATTATCAAAACCTTGCTTTTAAGGGTACAATTACATTATATGAACTTTTTCAGTAAACTTACGTGAAAAACGAATTCGTTAGTGTTACGCGGTATAGGTATTTTCGGTGTAGATTCACCATTCGCTCCAGATATTGAGATCCAACAGTTGGCGGTGGTCTGACTGGCTTTGCGTGATGGCACTATGAGGACTCGATATGGCAATTCTGAAAAACACATTTATTAGTTAATCACTACCTATTAGAACGAGTGTTAATATGCATATTTGAAGCATTAGTGGTCTATAAAAAATAGGGTTTAATGTACTTACTGGTAGTAGGATAAGTGTTGGTAAAGCAGAAATAATCGACCGCATTCAAAGTGAGCAGGTGATAAAGAAATTGTTCCCTTTCCTCTTCGCAGCGAAGGAAAGCAGTCCGTTTATATTGAGACCTTAACAATGTAGTATCAGCCAGAAGTTCTCGAAGATGTTTCGATAGTAACTTTTTCTCTAATGATAAACGGACCCAAGCGCGAGCGTAGCCTATTTCTGTTTTAATATCTGTCATTGCTTGCACGTTTCTGTAACAATAAAAATATTTTGTTTGAAACTGAGCGAATGAAACATTTTTTTTAATCATAAAGACTAATAGGCATGATGACAAATTTTTAAATACCTTTGTATGATGTAGGTATACGTCTATTTTATATGAAAAATTATTAATTTTAAGAAAATGCGAAGTTTTTTTTATCAAATAATTGCATTTTTCTCTGTCCACTTTGAATCCGGCGCGAAAACGCTTGTCAGTGTCATGTCGTCACTTGTGACGTCACGACTGAAATTACAAGACGCAAGTAAACAACGCTCGTGCAATAATTAAGTTTTTTGTGTTATTAAATATGAATTCGAAAGTGCATAGGTGTTGTGGGGTCCCCCAGTGTAAGAACACATCCAAAACAACTCCTGATAAGTTATTTGTGTACGTTCCTCACAATAAAAAAATACGAAACAAGTGGCTTAAACTTGCAAGGTGAGATTCAAAAGCAATATTGCCCAGGGTACAACTTTATTTTTGTGAAGATCACTTTGATGTAAGTTATTACATAGTTCTCTAGATTCTAACATAGAAGTTTTTTTAATTAAACTAATACACTTACATGGAAGTTTTTTTTAATTAAACTAGTATACTTACATGGAAGTTTTAACATTTCTAAATTCAGCTGAACAAAAATCTTTATTTGATGCCAAAAACTCTCCCAGCATTATGATATCAATTCTAGGCAAATTAGCGCTGTTTGCCTTGATAAATCCGGGCTCCATAACTCGTGTTATACACAATTAATTAAATAAAAACAAAGATCGCAGTGGAAGTTCACAATAACGAAATGTGACGTTCGCGCGCTTTCGCGCGAGTTGTTTTGAGAAATGACGTCACGAGCTCTGATTGGTGTTCAAGATATCATGGCGGATTGCCTTATTTCGTAATTTTATTTTATAAAAATACATATTAATCACATTATTAATAAAGAAAACAATGCGCGTTTTATATTCCAAGCTTCAAGTTTAATTTAATAAATGTATTATTTTATATAATGATTTTTGATTACTGTCATCATGCCTATTCAGAATCTCCTCCTTTCTAGGAAATCGGTTAAGTATAATTATTTTTGACTGACCTCATGTCAAATGTAAGGCTTTCTGGAAGAGGGCGTAAAGGGTTGGCGGGTTGAGTAGATTTCCTCTCCAAGGTCCCGGAGTTGCTGAGACGATCCCGCGAGCTATCCCGTGACCCGCCACGGGAACTATCCCGGGAACGACTTCCTGAACTTGTGCTCTGGTGAGCCTCTACCTCGGCACCCACCGATGATAAATCTGAATTTGATTAGTGAGAATTAATTAACTGATTTCTTTATCGTGAAGGATTTTAATTTGCAATTAAGTAGACAATACTTACAGTCGAGCCTTTTGCGCAATACACACCAAGCCAAAGCTGCATGTTCCAAAGCAATACAATGATAATGATTGATAACATAGACAATTCATAACATCTCACACATTGATATTTTGTAGTTACATCCAGCTTGACAGTAACAACGAATAATTGTTGTTAACTACATTACAAATAACTAACCTAAGTTAATTTATAAAAGCATATAATTATGTAACGTTATGTTTGGTCGTCATTATTTTAATTATATACCTAAGTCGAATAAGATACGTGGAAGAATGGACCAACGGAATATTGGTATGGAGTTGATGTACATTTATTTATGTGTCTGCACATTTAACAAATAACAGTCATTATATAGCGACATTAAAGTCAGCTTACCGGGAGTAAGATAGTTGGGATCAATGGGTTTAGTAGAATTGCTGCATTGCTCCAACTCTTGGTAGTTTGTTAGATGCATCCAAAGCGCCGACTTCCCCATCTTATGTTGCAAACCGTGAGACCATAGCCTTTCTAGAAGATCGCAGAGTGAAGCTATCATGGTGCTCTCTTCTACACCTGTTATGGAAACCTCGCATCCTAACCCTAGATCCGATTCTTCTGTGCCCATCTTCTCTAGAAGCATCCTTTTCGTTTTGCTTTTGCATTCCTAGGATATAATATTAAAGTTTCAATAAATATACAAGGGACAACAAAAACTGTAGGTATAGTACAGTAAATGGTTCATACCTTGAGAAGTTTCTCAACAAACGCTCTATTGTTCTGAGCAATAGCCGCGGGCGTAACCTCTGTAGACAGTCTCCTACTAATGTCGCCCAATAACAACTCCGGTGGAACATCCTTCACTTGCCATTTCGCGTTCTTTATACGTTTAAGACTGTTAGTCCTGAAAGGTAAAACAGTGTAACGTAAAATATTTAGAAAATAATAATAATTACATATAACATTTAAAGCTGGCATAGCAAAAAGCAATTAGGTTGGGATGTGATTTTTCCACGGTATAGTTTTAGTAGTAGCGCGGGTTACATGCAGACAACACAATATTCCACATATGCATGCAATATGCATGATATTGTTTCATGGATATATATGGCCTATAATTTGTTATATAAAGATACAGTATATAATGCATTAATATTACAGCAATACAGAATACAACTAGCGCACATTGTTGCCACAAGATAAGGGTACAAGTCATTCAGCAAATAACTAAAGGAACAGGTTAACGAACATTCAAAATACGTAGCATTAAATATAAATAACTTTATTTTAATATATCCTTATTTACATACATAAAGCCTACATTAAAAAAAACATTAGATTGCATTATGGAGTTACCTTATTATGGGAAGATCTGTCAACGTAAATTAACTACAAAATATTTTCATAACAGTATAACTATGTAAAATAAAAAGTTAAGACAGAAAAACGAAACAAAAATAATTTAATTAATAAATAGAATCGGACAAAAATATATCTTTCGAGTATCACTATAAAACATATAGAATCACATATAAATTATTACATGAAGGTATTTGATACTGCATGCAATATAAACAAATCATGCACTTGAAGTACAAAACATTGACTATCACAACATTCAGAATTAATAATATGTCTTAGGTCAGATTTTGAAAGGCTTCGACATGACCTACGACTTAATTAAGCTACCCTTGGGAAAGAGGCGGCTCGTGACATCCGCGCGCGTTTGTCACAATATGGAAATGTATGTAGTTACAGATAATAAAGTTATAACTTATCTCAATAAAAGTGTTAAAGACTACCGATAACGGAGTTTATAAATCATCTAAATAGAATATTAAAGCCTTTCAAAACCTAACCATTTCAATGATTACTTAATGAATTGTTACCATACTAGTAACGATAAATTAATTCGGATTACGATCTTATAAGTCATAACAAATTAAATTACCTAATTACATTAAAATTCGTCATAATACACTGAGCTTTAAAGGCTTTTATCGTGAGCTGAGCTTTTGACTGCGTTAATCTTTACATACATAAAACTATGATAAAATTATTACCTAAAATCTCAAAAAACATCACTTCAAATATCTAATTGAGTATAACTTCCCTACGAATAGTAAAGGGAAATAGATTATTTCCTACGTTTTGTAGCACCATCAATCTTTAGGTTAATAATATATTACTAGCCGTTTTCCCGCGGTTTTACCCGCGCCCCGTGGTAACTACTGCCCGTACCGGGATAAAATATAGCCTATGTTACTCGTGGATAATGTAGCTTTCGAATGGTGAAAGAATTTTTAAAAACGGTCCAGTTGTTTTTGAGCCTATTCATTACAACCAAAAAAAGTTTTCCTCTTTATAATATTAGTATAGATTAAACAGTTAAGTTGCATAAGCTGTTTAATATATGCAAAAACTGAATATTTTTCAGTTTTGGATTAGTTGATCGCATTATTTTTTATTTAATAATTTGGACAACTTTGTTTAGTTCCAATCTATTTAAACTCATTTCTGAGTTTTTTTTTTCAGATTAACGTCGCCAAAAACTCACTCGTTTAAAGTAATAACCCTTTATTTAGGAATTCGAAGTAATAATAAAAAACTGAGTTGCCTAGACTTGCTTTTGAACTAACTAGAACTTTTGAAATGAGCATTAAGTTTAGTTTAATTACTTTTAACTGGGACTGCATTAAACAAATATATTAAAAGGATTCCGTTATGGAATAAATATGTTAGTACAACTGTACGAGAAATAAACATCAAAAAGTATAAAGATTTGCTTAATACCATATACATGAAGTATATTTAGTAATTTGTTTCAAATAAGAAACAATAATTATATTAAACTGTTTAACTGGCGAAATTTGCTTTGAACATAATTTATTCTAATAAACTTTAACCAAAACCATGTTGGTAAACTGTAATGTAAAAAGTTTGGTATTTTATTAAAAAAAAAAACTTTTAGAAAATGTTTTAGTATTAAATACTGAGAATAATAGTAATAATTAAAAAGCTTTCTTCCAAAACAATAACGCGTATCACAGTTTGTATAAAACTTTTCTGATAATTATGCTGTCGTGATATAGGTACATAAGCGCTTGAGATTCATTAACATACCAAGTAGTATTCGTTTTGGTAGTTGTTTGTACATTATGGAAGCGATAATATTTTCTGAAGCCACAGATACATTACACGCACTACATGGTAGTGTTAATTGACTAATAACATACATTATCAGGCTTATACAGTCGCATGCTGCCATATAAAGCAAGTTTGTCACGATAGACTTAAGGTCGCTCTTAAAAACAGAACACATGACCAAAAATCAATCACCAAGTTAACAATTTTAATTAATTCTACCATTATGTCATAGGGCTATTAAAAATAATACTAATATTTATGATTCAATTATTTAATTAAAATTGTTATCTCGGTGCTTATAGTGTAGGGGCAACATGCAAGTCACGGCAGCCATACAAACAAGTTTGAAGACGGTTAGTTGAACAAAGCGGCTAGTATAGGCTTCATCAACTAAACTCCGGACAATACAATATGGGCAGCGACGCGGGACGAAACTACACGAAGCGAGCCCGTTGCGATCCGAGGTATACACGGCCTAGCACGAACGTATGAAATGTCGACTTTTTAATCATTGAAGAAAAAGTGGGTGGTCGTATGGTCTGTCTATGGTTTTGGCGTTCAGAACGTGATGATTTATATGGCTAATTTGAATTTGGAATATGTGTTGAGTGCTAGTGCCGGATCGCATCGGGGCTAGGCCTGGGTCGGGCGGTCGGTCGGGGCGCACCTGGCGTCGGGCGCGGGCGGGCGCGCGAGCGCGGCGGCGTCGAGGCGCGCGGGGAAGGCGCGGTAGTAGGCGGCGCGGTGCGGCAGGCGCTCGGCCGGCGCGCCCACCTCCAGCGAGGCGGCCGGCGCCGCGCCCGCGCCCGCGCCCGCCCACACGCAGTAGCCGCGCGCGCCCATCTCGCCCGTGCGCCGCCTGCAACACACACGCGTCACGCTGTCGCCGGCGCACCGACCACAACTACTCCCGCGGACTATATCACCTTCTGACTACGCCAGCTGCAGAACTAATAACTTCATGAACTTATGTAATAGATATTCGCTCTCAGCAGTACTATACGGGAGAGAGATTTATTCATCTCTTCCATTTATCTCTTCTAATTTATGTCATTTTTCTTTTATTTTGTCGAACGGTGTAATGGTGGACTCCGCGAAAACACTCACGGTTCACACATTTTAAAAAAATCTGTCGCGCGTAAGTACGCTTATTTGGGCGTCATCTCTGATGATGCCAGTTATTTAGGCTCACGGTTCGCGCTTACAAGACCCGCGTTCGGCAATTTAGGTGTTAACAAAACCTAGCACTAGAACTACTTTCCAAAGTTCTACCGAATTTTCACTACATGCTAAAAAACTGCAAGGCCTTAAATTATAAATGCCGTAAGTGATTTGGGTTAGACAAACATTTCTATTGTATATTGCTCGTTATTATCCCATGTAGCTTGACGTTAGTATGCAGTTGCGTGTCGATCGGTGCACCGAATTTCATTCAAATCTGAATATTTTTCCCATTGTCCATGCTAAACCCAGTTGACATGCTAATGTCATAGGGCAGAACCACATTAAAGACACTCCTTTTTTATTTATCGATAAATATTTCCATTACTAGTGTCGTTAATGTGGTTCTCTATACTCGTCATTTATATTACCTGACAGTCTTGATCCTATGTTCGAAGACTTGCAGATTGGCATCGTATTCGCCCCAGTTGCCCATGATCTTGTTATCGATAAGTGTGGCGAACATTTGAGTCTCAAGGAATCGAGAGAGGAAAGGCCTGTGGCGTTGCGGTTGATCCGATAGGAATGATGCTTTGTCAAAGTTCACCATTGACTCGCGGGATGTTAGCCATGATTCACGATCCTAAAAAATAGTAAATATTTAATATTTATTTTTACCATATACTATCAATGAAAAGCGGACAATTAATTGTCAAATGATTTTTATTTACCTGATCAGGCATAATGACAAAGTTCTCATACATAAGAAATATGTGCACAAATCTATTGAGGAATGTTTCTCTGATAGCGATATTGAACCTTATGTCTTCGTTATACTGTTCTTCATCATTGAGAATCTTTTTTTTAGTAGTGGGCATTACCGTGTCTGCATCTACGTCATCTATGTTAACACCTGCAAGTAGAAAATGTTAATAAGTTCAATGCGGATACAACTGGTATTAACATTAATACCTAATAAGCTAACATACTTATATAATTATTCAATGACATAACTAGTCAGAAATGGTGCAGTACTTAGAAACCATATAAAAACTATTACCTACACTTTATAAAAGCGTAAAATTTCAACAGTTGACTAAAGTATTCTATAAAATCTAGACATAAATATCCCAGAAAAGAGACCTCTATCCCAGGCTAGACTATCTATAGTACACATTATACAGGCTGGACAATTTTATCTATTTTTAACAATATACCATGCATCTTACCGCTCCGTTTAACAATGTCGACTATTCGCTGCAGTGCGTCCATTCGTAGGGGGGCGCGTCGAGTAGGCGACGCCGGGGGTGACGCGTTCAAAGGCCGGCTTTCTTCCCATTCTAACACGTCGTGAAAAGAGTGCTTTCGACGAAGACCACCTGAAGACAAATCAGAGAGCATGTTATAATTTCCCTTAGAACAACTAGAACTAGATATAAAGTGAGATTGACCGGGAAAATGCCCAAGATGCTACGAGAAAGTAGCAAAAGAGACAAAAAAAGAGAAACAGAAATGAAACACTATTTTCGGTAACTTTCTTTACATAGATTATGGGTATGTTGGCAGATTGCATTTTAAAGGCATTATACAAGTATTTGATATCTGCTGGGCAAAAAACATCTTGAGCTAAAAAACCTTTTTAAACCAGTTCTGAAATACCGATGAGAAGTACAAATATTTCGCTATGTACTTATGATAATTCATAGCAATATATTTCGCGTATAACATCGGTATGAGGTAATGGCAAAGTCACGCGTTTTCTACGTTACTTGCGTGTGTTAATCCCTCACGTAGTTGCTAGTTGCTAGATCATAATCTTGTTATTACAAGCATGACCAGTTTGCGCAGTTTCAAGACTTAAGCCGTTTTAGGATTAATAATAAAACTTAAGATCGGTCATTCTATTAATAGTATCGATGTTAGACGGATTACGCTAATATGTTCACAGAGTTAAATTGTTAGGTAGTGCAGATAATTTTTAAATAGAAATATCTATTCGGATATCATTTTGTGGCTGATGGTATTTTACAAAGACAGTCTGGCTATAATTACTAGTCTAGCACATAATGATCTGAAGATAATAGGTAACTTTATAAGCAAGATAGACATTTATTACCTGAGGGTAAAGTACAACTACTGCTCATACTATCGCTCATATGCTTATAAGATGTTCCATTCAATGGCACACCAAGCTTGGTTGGCTCGGTCTCAGGTCTTTGAATCTGTTGATAAAAACGAACATCAGTAAGCAATTAATATTATCACGATCTTATCAAATTATCGCGTACATTATATTAATTGGTTTATCCAATTTTTAGACAAGCAGATAATATGATAATTACGCCAACTAATGCTAATTACATAGTAGTGTAGAAGTAGTTAATTTTATTTTAACGAGCTGAAATGGGCGACTAGATTTACGAGTGCGAACTAACCTGATGTTTATCTAAAACATGATTGATTTCTTCAATGAAGGGAGTCCTATGCGGGAAAATGGGCAATTCTTCCGGCAGTTGTATGTCAGGCTTATCAATGTCGACTAAACAAAGAGCTGCTTCAGAACCGAGCGCGATGCTCCGAGGACCATTTGGTCCCATATTCATAGCTCCACTATCAGCATGAAGACCTATACACAGGAAAAGAATAATATGTCAAAATATTTAAAAGGAGTAATAAAAATAGCACAGTAATTAACTGGTACTTTTAATAATGTATCTTTCGCAACAACTACTCCTTCAATCCAAAGCCATTAGGGTTACTTAATGAAGTAGATAAGCAGCATTAAATTGTCTGTGGCCCATTGACCTCTATTATAAAGTGCATTGTACTATACCCATGACGAATGGCACTGGCGCGTCGAGGAAGTGGTAGAGCGGGGCCGGGAGTATTGGCACATAGACATGCGCCCACGTAAACGGTAGCAACAGCGACACTATGCATTCTGCCACTAACATTAGTTTATTGTAGTCTGTGGACAAAGATACACATTACTTATGACAGAAAAACAATTAATTGTGGGCTTTTTATGCATCTTGAAACACATCCACAAAAATGATATGTAACCAATATTTAAGAACATTATGATCATTTTCATGGACATGTAAAAATTTAAAATATAATAATAACAACACATAATTAGAGGGCCTGTTTATTATGCAATTTATAAAGGAGAAAATGGCCAAGAGCCTTTACAACTGGAATTTAGTGTTTGAAGCCTTATATAATATACTCACCACTAGACCTGAGTAAAACTTGATGTTCCAAAAGAACACATGTGAAAAGCTGCACAACACATTCCACGCCCAATGTAGAGAACATTGCTCGGAGTGGATAGTCCAAAAGAGGTAACTCATCAGGGAGATTTGGCATTCTTATCACCTGAAATAATATCATTTATAAGAAGGCAACTATCATTTGTGTATCTGAGCAGACAATAGACATAATAACTTTATGCAAAAAAAAATATTATTCAAGCAATGTTATACAATAAATTAAGCTACACCGAACTTCATTACAAAAACAATTCAAAACAGGATTCAACTAGTTCATGTACACAAGTTTTCATCAGCCATCAAAAGATAAGAATGTTTAACAATAGTAAAAAAAAAAATTATACTTACAACAGGAATTGGATCTAAATGAGGTTCAGAAGGAGGCACATAAAGACGTAAAGCTTGACCGGGAAGTGGTACTGGTACTTCATAAAGTAAATTATACACATAAGACTCCGGACTTAGTCCAGGGCCGGGCTGCCTTGGGAGAGATCTAAAAAAAATTGTTATCTGTGAATCTTATGCTATTGTAAATTGGAACAGATGAATAAAACCTCTTTTGAAATAAACATCAATCCAAGTTGCATAACTTTATTAACTCAATTATTTCTACTCAAAGTTATATACATATCAATCAACTAGCTTCTGCCAGCGGTTTCACCCGCATCCCGTGGGAACTACTTCCCGTACCGGGATAAAAAGTAGCCTATAGCCTTCCTCGATAAATGGGATATCTAACACTGAAAGAAATTTTCAAATCGGACCAGTAGTTCCTGAGATTAGCGCGTTCAAACAAACAAACTCTTCAGCCTTATAATATTAGTATAGATATTTGCATTTTAGTAAGTGGTATTAATAGTTTATCACATTTACTTGGGAGTTTCTAATGAAAAATATTGTATAGTATTTAATTAAAACTCACCTGAATAAATTTTCTAAAAACAACTGTGCTACCCTCACGTATGGGTACTGACATATAAGTGCTATACTTTTGGCAACATACAGTTTGTCTTTGGCTATATCATAATATGTGAGTGCAGCACCACTGTGAGGTGTCAGTTTAAATGATCTTGGAAGTGACCTGGAACTTTCTTTACCAGATGCTTTTCTGTGGCCAGGAGGGGTCTGGCCACTGGATAACTCTGTAATATACATTGCCTAAAAAGACAAGACTTTATTTTAGTATTCTGACACATTTTTTCTCATAGCAATCAGGCACAGATGACCTTATTTACCTGTAATGTGTGCATGGCACTGCAAATATTTCTGTTCCTAACTTCTTCATAAAATATGAGGCTGAATCCATAATATCGGGATGCATTTTCTCTTGTTACTACAAAGCTATGAAACTTTGGTTCTAGTGAATGTTTTTGTGTTCGAAACTGAAGGCCAGCTGGTAAACAAAGCTGTCAAATACACAAATATGTTATCAATGAAGAATACATTACAACAACTCATTACAACTATTCATTTTAAATACAGTTTAAAATAAAAATATTCATCTAACAACATTGTATTATCTTAAGTTATTTATTGTGCTGTGTACAGACAAAGACATAATTATTTACACTTCTATCTAGGCATCATGAACTCACCATACACACTGCATGTTCATCAAAGGGATTATTTGATATATTGTCAGGGTAGTGTGCTAGAATCTTTCCTTTGTAAGAACGATCCAGGGGAGATACATGTAAATTATCACCTGTAATGAAAGATGCGAAATGATGACTGTTTTTTTTCTTTTTCACTAGGCGAACGAAACAGCGAGATTTAAGACTACTACGTACCGCACAGCCTATCAGGCTCCAATCCGGAGTCAAAGTCGAGGCCACATATCGCAAAATAATCTGCAAAACGACACCCAACAGATAAATCAGAGACAGACATATTTATATCGACCCGTTATTTACTATTTGAGACACTTTCTCTTCTAGTCTCAGAATGAAGGTTCCGTCTCAGCATTGTACACTAGCACTTGAAAGTTGTAGGAAATCGATTTGTATCAACATTTCACATGTTTTCATTTGGCGTATATATTTCAGAGTATGAAATAAATATAAATTGTAAACGAAAAACTTTTTCACGTTCACGCCATCGCCATCATCACATCACTTAGACAGCTGCCAAATTACCAGGTGACATTATCGTTATTGCCATTTTTTTTTTTTTTTTTTTTTTTTAACTTGGCTAGTCGCTATATGCGCATTGCCACCGACAAAAACGGGGAAACTTGGTAGGAATGAAATAAAATTTAGGTAACGGAATTTGGATAGGTACTGGATAGGATTATTCGAATACTAGGATATTAAATACGTATATTATTCAGAGAGATAAATGCTACTAAATACATATATATATTAGGATCTTTAGTTGCTAGCAAGACAGGGATAGAGGTAGGAAAAGGAATCTTATAGGATAAAAGACTTGATATAAAAGGTTCGTGATCGAGAAGAGGACAGGAAAAAAACATGTGGTTTAGATCGCCAATCTCACCACATTCGCAAAAGGCACTATCAACGATCTGCAGTCGGGCGAGGTGAAGCTTGGAACAATTATGACCTATTCTCATACGAATTAGGCAACTGGTAGCAGCTTTATTAAAATTTAATTTAGCGAACCACGGTTTTTTTGGGATGCATGATTGGATACGAGCGTAATAGTTACCTTTATTGATACTGCTATTTGCCCATGACTTACTCCAGTCATCCCAAAGAAAATTCTTTGGTAGACTAGCCAAGTCATGAGCAAAATTTATATATGGAAATACATCACCACATTCTACCGCTTCGCTAGCCAGATGATCAGCTTTCACATTTCCTGTGATGTTGCAATGACCCGGAATCCACACTAAGGAAACTTGAAAACCTAATTTAATACATTGATATAACAGGCTTCTAATGATTAATATAATCGGAAATACTGGTTTAGATTTAAAAGGATATTTTTTTATTGCTTGCAAAGCACTTAATGCGTCAGTAAATATTACTGTCTTACCCAATTTCATTAAGCGGACGTACTCTAAGGCCTTGAGGAGACCAAAGCATTCTCCAGTAAACACTGAAGACTCAGGAGGAAGCTTAACTTTTTGAACTATATTATATTGGGAGTGAAAAACGCCAACTCCGACATTACCAGAAGAAGAGTGTTTAGATGCGTCCGTGTAAATATGATGCCAATTGTCCCAGTGTATGCTCTTTGAAAAGTTGAATAACTCTTTTATACAATTATCATCTTTATTAATGCCAAAATTTAAAATAACATTCGGAGTAAACACTAATGATTCGTAAGAATTGCAAAAAAGAGGAAATGTTATTGATTTATAAGTTGGAGCTTGCAAAGCAAGGTACTTTTTATAGCTAACAACAAGACAGGGAGGTGATTTGTGAGACCAATAGTGAGAAGAGTTGGTTTCCTCTAAAAGAGACTCAAGTTTTGCGCGTAAAGGGTGATTGGAAAATTGTAAGGCACGGAACAAAAACTTGTCGGAAAGATACTGACGTCGAAGGGATAGAGGAGGATCAACCGTTTCGACCTGTAAGGCATTAATTGGGCTTGACTTCATAGCTCCGGTTACAATTCGTAAAGCCTTTGACTGAATAGCGTCCAATCTTTTAAAAGCAGCTAAATTACCAGGTTCTAGTAAGAAAGATCCATAGTCTAATACACTTCTAACTATTGCATTATAAATTAATTTTAATGAGAATGGATGGGCCCCCCACCAAACTCCAGACAAACATCTTAATATATTTATTCTTTGTTCACACCTCGCTGCTATATATTCGCAGTGTGGAAGACCAGAAAGTTTGCTATCTAATATCAGACCTAAAAACTTGACTGATGATTTAACAGGAATAGGAACATTATCATAATATACATACACAGGAGGAGGAAGACGCATCCTAGAAAAAAGTACAACAGTACTTTTTGCGGTAGACAGCTCAAGACCATTGTTATCCATCCATTTCTTTAAAAGTGTGAGACCCGATGACAATGAATCACAGGCCGTTGTAACAGAGTTATTTGGGCAATACAACAGAAGATCATCAGCATATTGGAGCACTTTCACTTCATTATTTAGAGAAGATTCAAGATCGTAAGTATAAATGTCATAAAGTAGAGGACTAAGAACTGAACCTTGAGGGAGACCTCTCCACACGACTCTAGATTCACAAGAATCCTCGTGAGTAAGTTTTATATACCTCTCAGATAATATATTTAAAATGAAATTTACAAGCATTATAGGCACATTTAACTGCAGAAGTTTATATTTTAACATAGAAATTACAACGTTATCGTAAGCCGAAGTGATATCCAGAAAAGCTGAAACTATGGAGTGATTGGAAGAAAATGCTAATCTAATGTCAGTGATAAAGATACTTAGACTATCTAGGGTACTTTTACCACGCCTAAAACCAAATTGACTTTCGCTTAATATTTTCTTACTTTCTATAAACCATTCTAATCTATTTTTAGCTAAGTGTTCCGAGACCTTTAACATTACAGATGACAAAGCTATTGGTCGATAAGAAGAGCAGTCAGAAGGACTTTTATTGGGTTTCAAAATTGGTAGGATATCTTGCGATTTCCAAGAAATGGGAACCTTACCAGAAACCACAATTTGATTAATTAATTTTAAGTAATATAAAAGAGATAAATCACTCATATTAGCCAGAAAAGAGTAAGGTATACCATCTGCACCCGGGGCAGAGTCTTTGATTTGGTACAAAACACCTTTTAGCTCTTCTAGAGTAAATGGATTATCGAGTACGCAGGGAGGATCTGATAATGCGTAAGGCATATGATACGCAGATATATTATCTGGGACGTATGGGGGAGCTAATTTATCTAAAAAACTATTTCTTAATTGAGGTGGAAGGCATGCAGTAACCGGTTCAGAGAAAGCTGATCTGAATCTTCTTATGTTGCGCCAAACAAGAGAAGGTTTAACATTTGGTGATATGGAAAGACAAAATGATCTCCAGCCCTCAAACTTCTTTTTTTTTAATAACTTTTTGGTGTCTGAAATTACTTCACATAAAATGTCAAAATTTTCTTCGGTAGAATTTTCAAAGTAGAACAGTTCACACTGCTTTCTTTTGTGTATAGCATCTGTGCAATCCCTATCCCACCATGGTGGCAATGGGATTTTGTTTTGTGGTTTTTTATGAGGAAAAAGATTATCGGCAGTTTTTATCATGGCATCTGATAAAGCATCAGCACAAGCCTGTTCATTCCCACTTTGAATTTCAGGAAGGCTAGAAACGATTTTATCCAAGTGTTCCCTATACGTATGCCAGTTTATATCGGTTAGTTTATACTTCAACCGCGGAGGGCGACTGGAATAAGATTTTTGGCTGGATGGAAATTTTAAAACTATGGGAAAATGATCACTACCATAAGTAGAAGGCATAACTTCCCAACTCAAATGCGAGGCTAGTTTATTAGTGCATAGTGACAGGTCAGGTGCACTGGCACCTTCATTTGGAGATGTGCGTCGAGTAGGCGACCCAGTGTTTAAAATACAAAGATTAATATTATCTAACATATCTAATAAAGTACTACCGTAACTATTTGTTGTAGCACTACCCCATACTTCATGTTGAGAATTAAAATCCCCTAAAACTATAAATGGTTTGGGAAGAAGAGATAAAATATTTACAAGTTCGTTAAAGATTAAAGAAGAAGGACGAGGAATATATACAGAAACGAAACATATACTATCTACAACAGCTGCAATTATGGAGAATGAATTATTATGAGATGGGAGTGAGAAAAGTGAAAATGAATGATGATGCCTGATGAGTAAGGCTACACCGCCATACCCATCAGAACGGTCTTCCCTAAGACAGGCATAGCCAGGGATCTTGAACAAAGACCCTGGTTTAAGCCATGTCTCTTGTAGGGCAAAAACTATAGGTTTAAAATTATTGATAAGATGTATTATATCTGATTTCTTATTAATTGCGCTTCGACAATTCCATTGTATTGCCTTGGCTTTGTGTTCCATTATGAATATTCTTTTCAGAAACTGCATTAATTACAGTGGCAGCGATGGTCGGTGAGAGGTGTTGAGTCTGGGTTAAAGATTTAATTAGTGCTATGATTAACTCATTTACTGAAGCTGATGATAGATCATCTCTGGGGATGAGAGCACAACCATCTTTTGGTTGAGGCAGACCCCTAGCGAGTTCTTGATGGAATTGCTGATCATAACCTTTTGAAAACTGAGGGGGGGAACGAGGCTTAATAAATACAGTTTTTTTATAAGATGTCTTATTTTTTGTTGGAGAGTAATCCTGAGGAACAGAAGCATTTATATTGCTTGAAACTGTGGGAGAGGAAAGCAAAGCATCAGCATAAGAAATTTTGGAAATTGTGGGATGAAGTTTTGAGGCTTCAGCATATGATATGCAGGATTTGGCCATAGATTCCTTTATATTTTTCTGCCTCTCATATTCTAAACATTTCCTGCTAGTGGCCTCATGGAAACCTTTACAGAGGCAACAATGCAAATTGTCCTCAGAGATGTTGCACCCATCCCCAGAGTGACCTTGACCACATTTGTAGCATCTAGGAGTAGATCTACATTGACTTTTAACGTGCCCATATCTACAACAATTATAGCACTGTATTGTAGGGTAAATGTATAGATCTACAGCTAAAGAAGTGTAGCACATATACACCCGCTTTGGTAACACTTGACCATCAAAAGTTAATATAACAGTTTCAGTGTTTTTAAACTCGGATTTGCCATCTACAACAGTCTTACGTTTGATCCTCCTCAATTTTAAAATCTTTCCACAACCAATTGGGACTGAAATATTTTCGAGGACATCATCATCAGACCACTCCATGGGAACGCCTCTAACGACGCCCATGCGGGTCACCGAGAAAGTTGGAATGAAAGCTTTGAAATGTTCTTTTTCTAATAAGCTATTGGTAATAAAAGAGTTGGCGTCTAGGTATGTAGTAAAAGATACAACCAGACGATTGCGACCAATTTTTTTTAAACTACCGTTAACAATGCCTTTAAAAGAATTCCTCCTTAAAAACCTGCCAAAAGAAATTGGGTTTAAGTAGCTATTATCGTTGGGAGCAGTTTGCTCTCTCTGTATATGTACAAGAAATGGTGCCGCATCGGAAGAATTGTATACCAATCTGGCTACCGAAACCGGTTTCTGTGGAGATACATTTGGGATATCAATATGCGAACTAACAATAGGAACAGACGTACTATCAGTCTCCATGTCCACCACGCCACAACTGCAGTCCGACTGAGTTTTCGCGCCATTTTTGCGCCTTCTCTTATTACACTGTTTGCAAAGGCTACGTGTGGATACCCTTTTTCTCTTTGTATTAGTAGTACTGACGGCGGAGCCATCAGTGTCTACTCCGGTGTCGTTATTCGACACTGTTACATAATGCCCAACTTCGGGCGGCAATGTTCCTCCGGGATCATCCGGAGGATCCATGTTATAAAAAGAAACTAAATAAAAAACTTACCAAATAGAATTTACACTAACACTATAACTAAACTACAAAATATTAGGATAGAATATATACAAAAACTTAATCTAATCCAATATAAAAATTATTTTTCAACTCGAGCAAAAGAAAACACGTCCGCCAAAGTTCAGGTTTCCCGCGCTTTCCCCAATTATTGCCATTGGGAATAATGTTTCTACAAATATTTACAAATCATTTGTAGGTTAGGCGCTCCCTAGACGGTTAAAACAATTGCTCAATAGTACGATAAATCGCAAAAAATCATTGAGTGATTTTCAATGTTAACCCTAATCGTGAATAATGCGCAATTATATTGGTCGGTCTAGTTATCCTTCTAAGTACGAGTATAAATCTAATGGAACAGGGATCCTCTCCATGCCCCGTCTTTCCTAAATTAGGACATTACATAAGGCGAGTATTTGAGTCTACAAATTGGGTGAGAGTGTGTGAAAAGATTAAATAATACAAGTATGTATGAATTAAATTGAATTAAGTTGCACGCTCCATTTTGCTGTGCAGCACATGTGGATTGTCTATGAATTGCTGAAAATACAGTGATCCAGACAAAAAAAGTACTAACCGATTCTTCTATTCATTGATTTTGTTCCTATCTCTGTTCCGCAAACGATTGCTGGAATTAGTTGATTGCGATAGTACTATAAATTCCATGCCAAAGGCTCAATGGCCAATGGCTTATCTTCCGTCCGTGTAGATTGTCAAATTGAATGAATGTTGCTGTGTTTGTCAAAAGCAGTGGTTTATGTGGGGCGTGTGTTTGTAATTTTTTAAATAAAACGATAATTGTGTAGTTTTTTGACTATTCATATTATTTATAGAGTTATTGTTAATCACTTGTCATTGCCAAATTTTATAAAAAATTGTGGCTGCGTTGGATTTAATAGTTATTCGGCACAAGTCTCAAGGTAAGTAATATTTTACTCCAAATTCTTAGCGATTTTTTTTTTATATAAATCTAGATACATAAATACAAAACTTAGTATGTACTACGATTGTGGGAACTCAGAGAGGAAATTATGACCGCAATCTTATCGCTATGGATAAGTATTCCCATTAAGGAAAATGGGTGTATTCTTATCCTGTTCCCAGTACTCTGAGTCACGGATCAGGTATAAAGATTTTAAACGTAATTTTAGCAAAACAATAACACTATTGTATAACAAAGTATAACATAAACATTGGGTAATATTTATGGCTGTCAAATATAAACCTTTTCTTGTGCTTGTACTGAGTTCAACTTTATAGACCTTATTCTTGTCTTGAGGTATAAATATAAGGACTCCAAGCTCATATGAATATAGTTAATATTATCTTCTGTTTTAATATAGTAATGTATTAAAATGCAAACAAATAACATTACATTGCTAATTATTCAATGTAATATCAATTTAGTATGACACATCCAAAGTAGTCCTTCCCTCTTTTCAGTAAAAATCTGAAATGTTAAAGTCAATATTTGTTTCAGGATGCTAAGGGGAAGAGTGAAACATTTACTGCACTGCACCTTTTTCATATCATTTATATTCCTTTTTCTTGTATTTGCTGGAGCAATAAATTTAGATGATAAAGAAAAAGAAACAATTGATCCCTGGGAGAGATATGGAATATATGGCACAATAATTTTATATGTATTAAGGCTATTTACTCTACTAACAATACCTCAAGTCCTGTGCAATTTTTCAGGATTAACACTATTCAATGCCTTCCCAGGAAATGTGAAACTAAAGGGTTCACCTTTGCTAGCACCTTTTATATGTATCAGAATTGTGACTAGAGGGGACTTTCCAAAATTAGTAAGAGATAATGTAACCAGAAACATGAACACATGTATTGATGTGGGTATGGAAAATTTTATGATTGAAGTTGTGACTGACAAAGCAATTAATTTACCAAAGCACAGGAGAGTAAGAGAAGTGGTTGTGCCAGCTGAATATAAGACTAAATCAGGTGCTTTATTTAAATCAAGAGCATTGCAGTATTGCTTGGAGGATAGTGTCAATATCCTTGCTGAAAATGATTGGATTGTGCATTTAGATGAAGAAACATTGCTCACTGATAACTGTGTGAAGGGTATACTAAACTTTGTGTTGGATGGCCAGCATCAGTTTGGTCAGGGACTTATCACATATGCCAATGAACATATTGTTAATTGGCTTACAACACTAGCTGATAGCTTTCGAGTAGCAGATGATATGGGAAAACTGAGACTGCAATTTTATTTGTTTCATAAACCACTATTCAGTTGGAAAGGATCCTATGTTGTGACACAAGTGAGTATTGGACAATTACTCACATATTTTGATATATTTTGAGTGTGTTTATTACAGACTACACATCTATATATTTTTCTCTTATTTACAGGTTAGTGCAGAAAAAAAGGTGTCCTTTGATAATGGCCTGGATGGATCAGTTGCAGAGGACTGTTATTTTGCAATGAAAGCCTATAAAGAAGGATACTCTTTTAACTTTGTGGAAGGAGAGATGTGGGAAAAATCACCATTCTCACTTTGGGATTTTATGCAACAAAGGAAAAGATGGATCCAAGGAATACTTTTAGTGGTTCATTCAAAAGAAATACCATTATTACACAAGATCTTCCTAGCAGTTTCATGTTACTCATGGGTGACACTGCCATTATCTACAAGCAATGTTTTCTTAGCTGCTGTGTGTCCCATACCGTGTCCACAGTCTTTAGACATAATTTGTGGATTTATTGGTGCTGTCAATATTTACATGTACATCTTTGGTGTCATGAAATCATTCCCTATTCATAGATTTGGTCCAGTAAAATTCTTTTTACTTATTGGTGGGGCTTTGGCTACCATTCCAATTAATATAATTATTGAAAATATTGCTGTGATTTGGGGAGTGTTGGGGAAAAAGCACAAATTTTATATAGTTAACAAGGAAATCAAAATACCAGTGACTGTATGATTACTCACTACATTATTCCATATTATTTAAAAGTTTCACTGATGTATAATGGTAAGTGCACAATATACTTAAAGGACTAATCTTGCACTTGAAAGTGTGATTCATTCAACACAACAGTGAATCATGTTGTGATTGTTTTCACAAAGGTAAAATGGTACCAAAATGTTATCAGTGTGTATGTTTGTTACCAAAATATCGGAATTTGAAATGTTTTGATTATTTTCAATCAAAACTTGTTCAATATAATATAGTAAGCACAATATTGATAGTTAAATGTAAAAGTAAACAATGATAGCTTTGCTTTTATATCTATTATCTACAGATATTTTATTTTTGGATACCTTGTTATTTCATACTGAACAATTATTATATTTTATTTGTATTAAAATATTGTACATGTCTACAATAAGTCACACTATAAATTATTATCAAAGGATTTTGTTTGGTTTGCGCTTTGCAAGAATGCGGAATATTGTTGTGTTACTGTTGCTGTGGTACTTATTAAATTATTTTGCATTTTTGTATAATTATAAACAACAGATAGATAGGTGTATAAAACATTCAGTATTCAGTAAGTAGTTAATAACTTCCTATCTAAAATATTTAAGTGACTGCTTTGGATTGTTTTGTTGTACCTACTGCTTAAGTGCTTGTTTTATCAGTATGCCCTCCATAATATTACTTCAGACTATACAGATAAAACATTCATGTTTACAATCAATTACAAAATTATATTTTATGGCGAGATTCCACCAAAATTGTTGTCGGCGCGAGCACATTGCTGGCATGAGTGTATGCGCCTACAGCTTACAGTTTCGCGGACATTTTAATAATATTCGCGCGCTATTTGTTACTGTCTGCTAGAGCGAGTAGACCAGAAAAAATATTTCTGTGCGTCACAATGCCATATACCTACCAGTGGAATCTCGCCTTGAGAACTACTAATCTTTTCTAAAGCTTCGTTCACACGATCGAATATACGTTAACACTCGAATATCACTGTTTGGATAGAATCTAAATATTTCAGTTTGGATGTGTGCGCCTGCCTTATAAACAATTAGTTGCTCTGTTAATTGTAAGAAGAAATTGAATTTTACATATGTTAGCAGCTAATACATCATTATGTGATATTAAATTCCTTACAGTAAATTCTATTATTACAGGCGTTAGTTATTCAAATTACATGTTTAGTTAAAATGTTTGGAAATTACGTCCCTAGATTTATTTATCTGTGAACCTTATTATAAACAGTGGTTTTATACATATTGTATAGAACTTCTTGTTAAAAACTTATGTTCCGATTGAAACTATTATAACTAGGTGTACTTAACCAACATTACTCAAGTAGTTTAATAGACATTTTATAATTTATAGGGCCAGTCCTTGATCTTGTTGCATTTTTTGCAGTTAATTCACATAACAATGATTAAAACTTAAGGTATAAAAATATTTGAGCATAGGCTTTTCTTTTTAAAATTATATGTATCTTTTTGTGAAAGACTGATTTCCAAGTCTATATACATATTAACTGTTTCTTTTGAGAACTTTTACAGTAAGATGTTTCATTTTCTTGATGTTAAAAATATATGTTTCTAGAAAAGTTCAATTCTCAAGTAAATATTAATTAAATTATAAATAACAATAATAGGTTACACAGTATTCAGTCCAATAAATCTTAAGTTATGTGTCACTAAAATTTGTAATGATTATAATTGCTTAAAACCACATCTGACTAGTCATGTAAATATTTATGAATTAATAGCTAGTTGTAATGTGTTGTAGTGTAGATGATTAAGTAATTAACAGTGTTAATTGGGGTCTGGATCTACTTAGTTTCTTATAGGACAAAGGTCAGGTAAAACAATGTTCAACCTTTTGTGATGACCTGAGTATTCAATTACACTTTAAACCGTCGTTAATTATCCTATTAGTTCAGGGCAAAAGACATTATTTATGTGCCGTGATGGCCATGTTAATACTTGAGTCAATTGTTATTTAATTTAGATATTATATTGGCGATTTAAAATTGTTATATTATCTAGCCGAATTGAAGCGATCCATTGATCTAACGTTTAAAAAGTCACAAGTGATTATGTCCTAATTTACTTCTGTATCCGTGTATTACTAGTGTGAAATGTTTTTATGTTGTCTGTTTGATTGGCTGTTGAATGATGTATGTTTACAAACCAAAAGCAAATTGTTTTTTTTAGGCTAAATCCCACTTTGTACATAAAACACTTAGTATCTAGATACGTAAAATAAATTCAAGCATGCAGATGTTTTGTAATTCATATGACCTTTTATTTTATCCTCCAGTACCTTACATAAATATGTTTATCAATATGTATTTGGAAACAGTGCAGTTTTCACGAGATATTAGCTTAGATCTAGCTGTTAGATTGTATTCTAGAATATACGGACAAGGAGTTCTAAGTATTAAGGCGTGGGCTTGTGTTCCTTCTTATATAATCGTCAATTAGTGTCAATTGGGACACCAAAGTCAACTCCTACGTAGGATACCAACATATTTTTTCTTTAGTACCTACTGCTAAATGTTTGAGGTATAGTATATATGTAATACCGAAAACAGACGAGTTAACTAAGATAATTAACTATACAACTAGTAAGCGAATACAATATAAATAAAAAATAGGTAGGTACCTGCGTCACCAGACGTTGGTGCAGTTTTTGTAAAACTTCAAAATTGCCACTTCCGGGCTCATTTCGTGTTCGAGGACGTCAGAAAAAAATTACATAATCCGTTGGGCATTCCCATCATTACGGAGCTATTTGTGTTGGATGTTATAGTGAACAAAAAATCTCTTTGTTCATGTTTTTGTTGGCCACTTCATAGTAAATATGTAGATACATATAAAAACCTAGGCTAACCAGTAGAGCCAAATCGTCAAAATAATCGTCTGCGTAATTCTGTGAGTTGTGAGTGGACATATTTATGGAGAAGGAAAGTTACAATATATGTCTCTACGTTGAGATTTTTCATTTATTCGTCATATCAAAAGTTTCATTTTGCTATAGTTCGGCCATTCAGAGAATGCGTTCCTGACACGTCGCGATTGAACTGACGACGTAATAACATTCATTGATTATTGATATAATAATGTTGTTTTAATGCTCCTCAATTGTTAAAACGGTAAACAACCAGCAAAAATATTTTTATCGTAACTGCAACGCCATTGCAAAGTTACGTCGTCAGTTCAATCGCGACGTGTCAGGAACGCATTCTCTGAATGGCCGAACTATAGTAGTTAAAACTGCGTAAAGGTACCGTATCCGCAATTTTCGACAAACCATAGAAAGTAAGACCAGAATTCAACAATGTTCATTAAGCTGTTAGGACATAAAAATAATGTCCTAAGTAAGTAGGTAGGTACTTAGAGCGCCACTACAACTAGGGCTGCCATCCGTCCGGGTTTCCCCGGATTTGTCCTCGTTTGGAGGCCGTCCGGGGGCCGTCCGGGCGGGTTTTCAAGAAGTGTCCGGGGAAAACCCGGACACTTTTCATGTAAGGAAGCACCTCATTGAATTTAAGTATATGATAATAGTAAATGGATTACAAATTAGGTATTATTTTGTTTAAAAAAATAGTACTCGTTCGGGGAAAAAATGCTATTTACGCCAAATGTCCGGGTTTTTTTAATGTTTGTCCGGGTTTGGCGAAATTCGAGATGGCAGCCCTAACTACAACGGACAACTTGGAAACCTACAACTGCAACTGTGATTTATGGAAATACTGAAGAAACGAAATTGAGAGGTCGGTTTCTCAACTGTGCAGTTCAAATAAGAAAAAAAAAAAAAACGGCAACTCTACCTCTCTCTCTACTCTCCACTGTCTCGAAAAACGTTCGGGAAATCCTACCTATGATACATAACTTGGAAGGTACCTATTTCATGCTTATCAAACAGAATCTAGTACCCACCTATTCAAGTGCTTCGCTATTGGCGATGTTATCTTTTTCATTGAAGTATTGCTACAATTAACAGGCGATGCGCAATCTGCATGGCGTATTTTACGTGCAAATGTCACGCACGTTGACCAAGTTACAGCTGGAACGTCCCTGGTTGAATACGAATACTCGTACTATTGAAAGGAACTGAATAAATAACTGAGAAAATGCAGGTATCTACTAAATAGAGGTAACTGACACAGTTTAAAATTATGAAACACGTGACTTAAGTGCCTGGCTATCGTTATCTGAGTTGGCGCGCATGTTAACTACGTCTATGCGGGCCCTACCTATTTTTGCTCTTTCTGACTAATTTTTGTCGTATGGCTAATAATAATAATAATAAGCCCCGCAGGGCATCTGAGGCGGATGACGGGGAGTAGCGACCCCGCGGGGCTATATATCCGAGTGCTCCAGGGAGAGTATACTGTCCCCCATCTCCGGCTTGCCGGAGTGAAGCATGACGGGGGATAGGTCTCCCGCCTCTTGGCTTGCCTTCATCGGCCGGTCAGAGTGGAGTCGCTAGAGCAAGGTTAGTCCTGCTCGGAGGGTAGGTGCCTCGTGGTAAGTGGCGAGTGGGCCGGTGATGCTGGACCCACAGGGAGCGCGTGATCTGCGTTTAAAGTCCGCCGAGGTATCCTCACCCTTCTCAGCCGCTCATGTCCCTGTTGCCCTCTTGTTGCTTTTCAGTGACTGATTCCCGGGGGCCCAGTAAGTGAGTTGGCGAGTCTCCACCTGCCATTTTAACATGTATTTAATACATTGTCATCGGCAGGTGCCATAGTTCCCGTAGTTTCCCCATTCCTAGTCCATTAGCATCCCATCACAATAGCCTAAGTAGTTTTCATCCATAGTTAGCAATAGTTTAGCACAGAACCGGGGATTGTCCTTGGGTACATTTCTATAGTGTATACAGGGATAATCGTCGGTTTTGTGTTACCATTTCATTAAAGTTGTCTCAAAAGGGCTTCAGCGTGTTGGCTTCGGCCCCACGTTCGCCTTCCAAAAATCCGGGACTCTGTAGTCCCGTGGTCGGTTAGAGACATACAAATAATAATAATCTTCCACGCCGATTTCGGCAACGGCGACCACTTCGACCCTAATGGCGTGCGTGTGCTCTCATGTGGCTGGAGTATCCAATTTTGTGCGTGAAAGTCCGCGCACACTGCGGACATGTCAGGGTACCAGCCACAAAGTTGTAGTTGATAGCTACAGGTGGTCGAGCTTTCAACTCATCTCGTTTGGCATCCAACTCAGAAAGTCGGCGTGCTTCAAAGTCAAAGACTTTGGCTTTAACGCGGCTTCTCCAGTCTCTGCGGTTGGATGCCAGATTCTCCCACTGAGACGGGTCAATGGAACAGCTTTTCATGTGACGCTTCAGCACATCCTTGTATCGCAGCAGCTGTCCGCCACGTTTCCGCTTGCCCTCCTGCAACTCGGAGTAGAGGATGCGCTTGGCCACTCTAGTATCCGGCATGCGCAGTACATGCCCGCACCAACGAAGCTGTCTCCTCATGAGGTATGCTTCAATGCCACCTACATTGGCTTTCCTCAACACTTCTGTGTTACGCACACGATCAAACCAACGGATATTTAATATTTTGCGCAGACATTTGAGGTGGAAGCGGTCTAGTTGCTTGATGTGGCGTCGGTACGGTGTCCATGTTTCCGCTGAGTAGAGTATACAAGGCAACACAACTGCCATATACACAGAAACCTTTGTGGATATCTTTAGGTCATGGGAGCTGAAGACCTTCTTGTCGAATTTGCCGAAAGCAGCGGCTGCAGCACCAATTCTGCTATTGATTTCGGCGTCAAGGTCGCACTTTGCTGTTATAGTGCTCCCCAAATATCGAAATTTATCGACCTGCTTCAGGACATCTTCACCAAGCATAATGGTCAGTTCTTGACGTCCGTGATTATCTGAAGACATTACTTCTGTCTTTTTGATGCTGATTTTTAGACCAAATGTACAGCACTGCTTGTGAAGGTTCGTGACTAGCTGTTGCAGGACTTCAGGGGATTCAGCCACGAAACAGAGGTCATCTGCATACATAATGTCCTGTATATGTGCATAGGACACCTTTGTGGTCGCCTTGAGTCTATTCAGGTTGAAAAGTTTGCCGTCAGTCCGATAACGAATACGAACTCCTTCAGGAGAAGAATTCAATACTTCCCGGACTACAACTGCGAAATATAATGCAAACAATGTGGGAGCCAGGACACAACCTTGCTTCACTCCACAGGTGACGGAGAAGAAGCTCGATTGGTCATCTTCAACCGCTACACAACATTGCATGTCATCGTGCAGGAGTCGCAGGAGTCTTATGAACTTCTCTGTACACCCCAACTTTCTCAGTACCTTCCAGAGGGCCTCGCGAGGGACGCAGTCAAAGGCTTTTTCCAGATCAATAAAGCAGAGATACAAGTGCTGTCCCTGCTCTCTACTTTTTTCCTGGAGTTGACGGACTGCGAATATTGCCTCACAAGTTCCTCTGTCTGGTCTGAAACCAAATTGGGTTTCCGGCAGAATCTTTTCAGAGAGGTTCCTGAGGCGGTTTGGAAGTACTCTGGCGAAGACTTTTCCAGAGACAGAGAGCAGTGAAATACCGCGGTAAGAACCACATTCCGACCGGTCGCCTTTGTTCTTATAGAGAGCCCTGACGCGTGATAACTTAAAAGTTTCAGGAACTTGTTCTTTCTCCCACATAAGCACAAACATTTCCCAGACGCGCGAATGCAGTTCCTCGCCGCCGTACTTCAGAAGCTCACCTGGTATAAGGTCTAGGCCAACCGCACGCTGATTTTGCTGTTGTTTGATGGCACAAAGCACCTCATGTTTAGACAAGGCATCATCCAATTCTTCTGCTATTTGAAGTTGAGGCAAACTGTCTATGTAGTGTAGATCGGCTGTTCGATCTACATTAAGTAGATTATTGAAGTGTTCTGCCCAACGATCTAACACTTCATTTTTGCTTTTCAGCAGACTTTTACCATCCAGCGACTTCAGTGGTACCTTTATGAAGTTGGTGGTACCCAGGAGATTGCGAATTTCGTCGTATGGCTAAAATGTAGGTATTTCATATGTAGAACGAGTACCTTAAGTTTTGCTTTTGCTCTAAATTATTTTCTATCTTAAGATTAGGTGATTGTTATTCATAAAAACGTTACCGAACGCGGTTGGGTGCGATGGGAACACAGCACCCATCCACCCACCAACCACACTACATCCACAACACCCGTTGTGGATATTTTTTTAACGGTGGTATGTATGGAATCTTAGACTCCAAGAAAAAGTTATTCTGATATTAGAAGTCCTTAGAAAGTACCTAGTTCTGCTTGTTCCTATAACTTCTATAATTTGGATTTAATAGGTAGGTATAGATAGATAGATATAGACTATCTACCTCCCACTGGTAGGTCCTTAATATACTATACGGCTCTTACAATGCCTTATTCTAAGTCTATATTCAATGAGGCTAATTTTAGAATGTCAAATCGGGTCCCCCCTTTATGGCAGAACTTTTATGGCATAATCTTATTTTGCATACCAACAGTTGGCATAATCTTCATTTCGCAGAAAATGTGTGGCATACACTCATTTTGCATAATTTAAAAACGCATAATTTTGGCAAGCAGAATCATCTTTATTTAGGCATAAATTTCATATTCATACCTAATACTTAAATAGTAGAAACATCATTTCGCAGAAAGTTGCCAGTCAGAATTTCCTTTTGGCGTATATTTCGTTTGTTCGTTTCTTTTCTTTTGGCAAGCTTGCAACATGGAGCAAGCATAGCTTCTGTCACGGCTCCGGCGCTGCGAGGCTCCGGCGGTCCCATGCGAGCTTATCGTCGCAGATGGTTTTCACGCTCACCACCGCAGCTTCGGCTTACTAGCCGGCTCTGCCGGTAGGGACACGAAAAAAGTATCGATGCTTTGTGGTATCGAGTACATTCCAGTTCGATACCGATACTTTTTTAAACGATACTTTGCATTCGATACTTTTACTCAATAAGTACTTTTTCCCAGGTATCGTATCGAATGAAGAATTTAATTTAACAGCGCTTTCTAGCTCACTCGTTGAAAACTTTTTAAGAAATTCTGTCTTAACTCATTCTTAACGGCCGGTCGACGTCGTTCGTAGTTCAATTCCTAATCAATCATTCTTCACTCTGTGCACTCGTTCACTTACTTGTTCAGTTTGTTGTTGTTTAAATACGTATTATTTGATTTCTTAAAGTTTATAAGTAAGTGTAAGCCTGAAATGAAGGATGAATTAAGCTACTACTTATCGGCATAGGTTTCGCCACTTTCAGCACATCCCTTAAAACAATGGGAAGATATGGAAGTAGTATTCCCAAAATTATATAAATTGGCACGAGAATATACAACATGTAACTTAATTAACGCACATCCTGAAATTAGTTTGTTCAGAATCGTTTACTGAATCGATTTATATCATTTTTAATATAGGTAATTTTTTATCCCTAAAATAATTAAAACTACGGAAATTGTCATATTAACCCTGTACAGTCAAAACAAATTCAAATAGACCGTAACTCAAAGTAATAAGACTTCGTGTATTGTCGGCTTTTTCCGTAGTTTCGTTATGTTGTGTCGAGTCGAGCGGCGCGCGGCGCGATATTTGCGTGCGTTGTAGTATGACCAAAAAGTTCTCCAAGAATTGGTATAACTAATTTAGTAAATAACAAGCATATACATGTTAAATTAAAAATTCAGTGTATGTACTATGATTATAACATAATATTCTAATTGGGGTGTTTGAGGGTGTGCGTTAATTACGTTACATGTTGTATATCAATCCCTGCGACGTCAGTACCTTCAGAACGATTATTTTCTAAAGCAGGAAGTACCATCACAAAAATTCGAAACCGCTTATCTCCAAAAAGGCTGAACAAACTTCTATTTTTAAGTGACTGTACGGAGGAGGAATGGGATCTTTAATCTACTACGCGGGTGAAACTGTGGGACACTGCTAGTTTTTAGTATACCTCAAATAACTTAATACTTATTGCTTCCTTTTGCTACATTTTCGATTTGTTTCATTCCATTTTCCATTTTTCTATTATTCTATTAAATTTCTGTACCAATACCATTTGTTTTTTATATCCTGCTGAACTGAAGTAAAACTGACATTATTTACTGACTGATATTGACTTAGCAAATTTTGATCTAAAAAGTACTCGATACCTTGAAGTATCGATACTTTAATGAGTACGATACTTTGTTATCGATTCTACTCATGAGTACGATATCGATACTTTTACTTCGATACCGTGTCCCTATCTGCCGGCCAGCCTCAACCGAGTCGGCAAGCGTTAAAACTACCTGCGCCTCAGCTCGCAGGCCGCCTCGCCCCTCCGCGCCTACGCGGTTTTGAATTGCACTCTAGGGGTAGGGCAGACAAGACTATGTGGAGTCGGTTTTGCAGCGATTCGTTTTCGTTACTATATAGCTTCAATTTTTAATACAATGATTTTTAATTGAAGGTTATAAATGGCAATTTGCTAAATAAATTGAATCTAAATTAAATTCTTCCATCTTCATAGTACGCCAAATGAGATTATTCCAAATAATAGTTTCTCAAAATATACATTATGCTAAACGAAATAATGCGAAACTCTAACTATGCCAAAAGCAATTATATGCGAAATAAAATTCTGCCATCTTAAAAGTATGCAACTGTAAATTCGGGCATATAAATATTCGGTGAAACAATAATTATGCTAAATATTTTTTATGCCTTAAAAACATTAGTTGAAAAAAAATATGCCAAGTGTGTTATGCCAAATAAAATTCGGCCAAATAAAATTCTGCCAGATAGACGGAACCCTGTCAAATCACCTTTAGTACCTTATCGGAACACCAGAACTAGCGATAAGCGGCGTAGGTACATTTATTATTATTTCTATGGAATATCGAAATTCACACGACTGAGGTGCCTGAACACAGATATCGCGGTTTACGTAAACCAACACCTCAATAGAATCTATGTATACCTAGGTAAATTGATAAGATATTGGCAGGTACCGATTCAATACCGAATAGATTACATATTCCGTTTTATTATTTGTGCCTAATGAATTTCAGTTTTCTAGAAGTTTTTGTTCTCTGAGCCTATCTAAGAGAACTTAAATACCTAGATTAAAAAACAACATAGGCACATGGACAAAAAAAACTGTAATAAATATAGCTGTCTGATAGGTACCTAAGTTGGTACAGTGTACAAGTACAACCTATACAGTGAGTCCTTACCACTGAAGAGAAAACTAGAAAGAGCCATCTACCTTGATGATCTGAGAAATAAACTAAGCTAGCTGGCTGCTTATTATTCCGCACAAGTTAACTGTTGAATCAACTGGGACTAGGACTTCTAAGACAAATGGGTTGTTTTGGTGTTCGTATGCGTGGGCGATGGATAACAATCTATCAGAACTTGATCGAACAAATACTTACCTGTAACAATGTTTCTTCCGTCAATGTAACATTACTTGTATGAAATAGAAAACAAACTAAGTAATTTTAGCAACTTTCATTATTTTCGTTGATGTTTGGTGCTGTCTTTATTAGATAACATTCCTTGGCATACCTATACAGATAGACTGAAATTACGATACGGACTTTGGTAAGGCAATTTTAATGCGTCTTTTGAGACCTCCCCCAGGACAGCGCAGAGTACCTAGGTAGATAAAATTATGATACTTATTAAAGATAAAATCTTAAAATACATTTACTTGAGGGCAACTACTTACTAAAAGGTTTTAGTAAAATTGAAAATAGGCGGAAGGTAGTCCCGTGAGCATTGTCTAGGTATCTATTACATTTTTAGGTTTATTTAAGTTGCGTCTATCTCCGTTTTGGTCAATATAAGAAAAGTATATGACAACGTTTGTTTCTGGCAGTAATCTGGGGTGAAGTGATTGACAGTGGTCAAACTTAGAACACTTTACTAAGTATGCATTCCCAATAGAACTTCGAGCTGTACCGACTTATGCCACCTTCCTGTATGCGCCATAAAGTAACGCTGATACTAAATTAAATATTGTCGGATCATCCTATTTATTTCATAAATATTTAAAACCCGAAGTGCACAGGCTTCTGGTACCTTAGTAAAATATGACAGGCTTCATGAGAAAGGCAACAAGCACTTAAAGTTAGGTAATAACCCGCCGTATCTAAGCGTGCGTCCCTTGAGAAATTAGAAGTAGTTTAGTACCTACGTGCACAATATTTCTCCATAGTAATTTTATGATAGGAGTTACCGTGACTTACGCCAATAGATGCCGTATGCGAGCAAACAATCACAAGGCTATTACGATAAGTACTGGAACGATCGAAGCCAATCTATTAAAAGTTTATGGACAATCGACCGTTCAGATTGATGGAACAGCTTATTTTATTTGCTACGTGTGTCTGAATCAGTTCTTTGGACTTATGTGACTTTTACTCGCTTCATAACTTTTTATATTTCAAATATGTTGGTACCTACTCATTATATTCTATGAATACAGTTTTTGATAAATATTTTAAAGTGATACTGATGCTAGCAAATGCAAGTATATTGACTCGCTTTCAAGACTAATATGACAAATAGCTAAGGGAATCATGTTTACAGAAGTTCTGTCGCTGTTGCATCTGAAAGAATTATTTTAAAATTATGTGTAGGTATGTGATACAAGAAAAAGAATATTCAATTTTCTCCGAGAATGATACCCAATTAAATAATTATGTTAATTATGCAGTTGTGACTACATATGTGATTATTTTTATTCTGAAAACGCTAGGTAAACTACTCCTTAAAGGGATTACGTTAGCTGAAGCCGTAACCGTGCGTTCGTGACCCGTTTGCCATCCACGGCGCATGCTTATACGACTATACTACACTTTGCCTGTGGTTTCACTCGGCCCTTATTTAGAATTTCTTAGAAAATGTATTGTTTCGGGATTAATTGTTATAGAAGTGTTGGGTGTACAATCATGGTGCAGATTTTACATTACGTGGTGACTGTAATTTACCCAATTTATTTCGCTTTTCTGGAAGCAAAACTGCATTCTGTGCTTTCAACTGGAGAGGAAAATACATGGTACGAAACATTTACAAAAGTCTGAGACCACATAATGGTTTTAAGCGACTTTTACTGACCAATTTGTATTGTCCGATAGACTGCAACGACAAATTCAACGTTTCAACGTTATTGTTAACAATATAGATGTAGTCTGTGAGTTACCCGCGCTTAATTTAATAATAGTACTTGTACTAATGGTAATCTTTTACCAAGGGCGAAATGGTAGTCTGCGATATTGGTTCGTAGAGGCTCGGCCGGGTGACTTGCTGCCGGTGACAGTGTAGTGGACGTTGGACATGAGTGAGGTCCCCGAAGTGACAGTGGAACATTGCAATGGCGTGGATACCGAGGCCGAAGCCACGGATGAGGCGAACCAGAATGGAGACGACGGGTATGTTGCAAATCTGTAGCGATACTCATCAGTTCATCAAGCTAGGGTAGTTTCAAGTTTTTGATTAGAAAAGCTAATACATCGTTTCGTCATTGTATATACTTAAACGCTAATTGAATAGTGTTGGATATGGGTGCAGGTGAGACAAAGAAAAACACATGTATCCTGAACGACTGTTATATTTCGAATGTAAGAACGTACGATTAAAGTGAACATTGAATGATTGAATGTTTGACGAATGATTGAAGTAGGTATGCTTTATATAATCTTGGATATTTGTAAAGGAGGTATTATACGTACATCATGCGTATATTCCAACAGCCCCCCTCAAATGTACAAGCATTTTATACAATCATAAGTCAAAATCGTTTACCCAAACTTGGCTGCAAAACAGCACCTTTTGAACGTCAGGAATTTATAAAAGACAGTCCCCAAAACGCCCACCTTTCACCACTTCCTATGTGTTTTTACTGGGAAGAAGAAGTGGCGCAACAAACTCCCCAGCAACACATGTCTGTCTGTAGGTTAGAAGAATCTTAAACATTGTTTGATATATAAAGTATACAATACAATTTGTACATTGCAGTATAGGACAATATGCAATATTTACATACACTTTATACAGTCATAAATAGTACCTGCTGCATATCAAATTACAATAACTTTGATCAACAGCTTAGATTATAAACATAATAGCATTCTAAATAAAATCATTGAACTGAAATTATTCAAAAATTTACATTAAGTTCAACTTAATTCTAAAAACTTTGCATCATAAGTCAAAGTCAAAACATTTACTTCATTTAGACCATAACAAGCACTTATGAAAGTCAAAAACATAAATAAGTTTGATTCTAGTTGCTCATTCCAACAGTAGCTTCCTATGGAGAAGAACAGGCAAGTAACTCCATGGTTACCTTTTTTTTTTTTTTTTTAAATACATAGTATGGTATTACAGTTTATATGTATTGATACATACAATACCAGCATGCGAAGGTCATGTAGAATCACAAACAAAAACATATGAGAATTAAATTACCATTAAAATGCTTCATGCTTCAAATTTTCATGTTTCACGAAAATGCATGAGTCAAATACCATTTATAAGAATAATTATTAAACATGATATGAATCTTTTAATGTACTTTGTAACTTATCTTGTAATAAGTATAAACATTCACATATTTTACATTAATTAATACTTTTATATGTACATATTTTGTCACCAGACAAATAGTCAAAGGAAAAATACAATTTTACTAGCTGGTGAAATTTTAATTTGGTTATTAATTAGATATTGTTATGTCCTATGGAGCAGGACCACCACATTTCTAAGCATTTTTATCTTGAACTTAATGTTCTAACTTATAATATGCTTTCTTAAAAAGTGTGGCTTTTTTATATATGAGTTTTAAACCTCATGTCATTCAGTTCCAGACTGTTGCCTGGTTGTCTGGTATTTTGTTATTACATTTACTTATTTATTTACATATACAACCTTACATCTACCCTTACAGGACGTGCCTAATGCGGCAGATGGGTTCTTATTAATTCTAAACTAAACTAAAAACACATAAATAACACATCACATCACACAAATCAACACATAAAAACTTAACTAAATTCGTCACAATATCGTTTGTGATTTGTAGGATTATTAGCGATGCTAATACAACTGTTATTAACTTCATATATCATCATTGTCTGTTTTATCAGAATAGAACTATGTTATAATGATTTTATCCAAATAGCTTCTCTTATAGCTTCAAATAAGCATATATTCAGCTTCTGTTGAGGAACCGGCGACTATTTTGTTTCCGTGTATTCCACGAATTTGTACAATTATCAAACACTTTAATTATGTGATCTGTTGTACTTTTGCGGTCAATAACGTCGCCTCAACCGATCAGAATCTGCATACCCTGCCATCAGTTGTTTGTAATCACATTTCACATAGGTCAGCTTTAATTTAAGAGTTCCTTTTATGTATCTCAAAAGATGTTTTAACCACTTCCATAACTTCATTAATTTTACTTTGATACTGACTTATAATACCTATAGCAGCACAAATATTTGGTCATGTACTAAGCATTGCATGCGCATTGCGTACATAAGGCACTTCCATATAGATATCTTCCTTGAGAATGCCTTTCTAAACGGCGGTTTTTACATCCATAAGATGGGCATGTAAATCAAACTGATTTGCAAGAGTTAAAATAAATTGGAAAGATTATATTTGAGCTACTGGAGTCAACGTTTCGTTATAATCTTGTAAGCATTGTTGAGTGACACCACGAGCTACTAATCGGGCTTTATACCATGTAGGTTTACCCAACTCGTTATTTTTAATTGTACATACCCAATTTGAGCATTTTATGTTAAAATTTTTAGGTCTTGCTATGAGAGTCCAAGTATTATTTCTATGATTAGACTCTATTTCACTTTTTGTGGTTTTCAACATATGTATACTAGAATCATCCCCACTAAAAATGTCACAATAGGTGCATGGTAGTGATTGAACAGTTGTGAGCGATAAGCAAAAATGGGTCATCAATCCTTTTATAATCTATTGGGGTACTTTGAGAATTATTTGTATTACGTCTCAGTTTGCTAGATGAAGGTCCAGCTTCTGAGCTATTATCAGGGGAATGATTATGTTTGTTGCCTATTAACTTTGCCGATTTATTGTCGTTATCGTGCTTGTTAATTTAGGCGGGAATTTGAACAGGTATTATAGAAATACAACTCATCAAATCATCATCATCATTGGCCACAGAGCATCTTGGACAGATGATTGTGGCAGTGCTTGTCTACGCGGTTATTAGTGCCGCAAGCACTTTCTTTCATCAAATCAACATCCCTCGCAATAGGGAATTGGTTATTTTCTGTATTAGGTAAATAGTTTGTAACCATTTTGGTCGTAACCAACTAATATGGCTTTAAATGACTTTTCGTCAAATTTCGAGGCTTTAGTTTTATCATGAACATGTTGAACCGAATCATCATCATTATTTTAAATGTCTTGAATGACTTATTTTCGGTTTCGTATTTTCGGTATTGATTGTGTCATGTTTCGTATGGTGTTTTATTATTGGCGAGCGCTTTTGTGGGTAGTCTATTTGTTAAATATGTATATTAATATAGCTTCATCCCAGAATATTTTATATAATTTCGCACTTGTAACCAATGGTCGAGCCATTTCGGTTAACGTACGATTCATACGCTCCTCGACAATATTTTGTTGTGGCTATTCGATACTGTTAAACAGTACCTAAGTTATTCCTTACAAACACAATAATAATCTTTAAATTCATTAGAAAGATATTCTCGCCCACTATCGCAATATAAATTAGTTTACTTTATGGTTAAATAAGTTTTCACTTTTAGCAACAAAATCTTGAAAACATTTCAGCACTTCTGACTTAGCATACATCAAATATATATACCAGTGTAATATTACACTGTAATGTATAAAATTGTCTATAAAAGTAACAAAATAGTTCTTATTATCTACAGTACATGGTTTTTACCAAGTATGCAAAGTTCAAATAATTCATCAGCATTACCAAATTATCAAATAAAAACATTATTTTCATCAACTACATATTTGAACATAAAATTTTTCTGTTTATTTAAGTGAGTACTATGCCGTATTATTTATACTCTTTTACACAGTCTTGGTTATTCTCTTCAACTAAATTTAAATTACTCAGAGAATTATTACTGTTTAAAAGTAATACTAAAAACATTATCGATTGATGTTCTCACCTGTCATAAAACATTTATTATTTTTAACATAAATGTTGAAAAATTTACCGACATACCAGTCTTTTGGCATATTATAACGTAGGTACCTCCGGTGAATATAAAACGTCATCAATTGATCCTTGAATTTATGTTGTTACCTCGATTTACCCTTTACCAAACTCCAGGATTGAAACTCCTTTCCTAGCAACACCGATCTTCAATGGTGTGGATAATTCGACGTACGAGGTTAAAACCTTTTTACATTGTCAATCTTTTAATTTAATTTTTTTTTTTTTTTTTTTTTTTTTTTTTTTTTTTTTTTTTTTTTTTTTTGATTTGTCAATATGATATGTCATCATGATCTGTCACACCAGAATCTAAAAGAAAATAAACAGTATTAGCTATTTTCTACATAATTAGCAGACAATTTACATTATGAAATCATAAAAACGAAACCGCCCTGGTCATTGTTGCAGTATTCAATGTTATTGGCAGACTTTTGAAGTTCACCCATTGATTTATTTTGCTGCAGTCCCTTTAAGTAACGGCAGTCCTTTTTGAAATTATTCCGACGTCCGCAATGATCACAATACATTTTTGATATTATATGCATTGAATTTCCTGGTTGATAATTATTTTTATTCTTCTTCTTTCGTGTCGATGACATGTCTTATAGTGAGACTACACTTTGTCAGCCCAATATGCCGCCACAGCGAGAGCTCTAATTATTTTTATTTTGAGTGTGGGTCTCATTATTATTATACAATTCATGTTCGAGTAGGCGTAGTCTTCACAGAAACCATATTGAGTTGCTCATCACCTAGCAACGCAGAAATAACACCGTCATAAGATGTGATATTTTGTTCATTGTTAATGCAATTTTAATTTACACTCTTTCACTGAATTTAAAATTTTGTTGTATTACTTTTAACTACAGAAAATGGCCTGGGCCCATAACCTGTTGGATATGGGTGCAGGTGAGACAAAGAAAAACACATGTATCCTGAACGACTGTTATATTTCGAATGTAAGAACGTACGATTAAAGTGAACATTGAATGATTGAATGTTTGACGAATGATTGAAGTAGGTATGCTTTATATAATCTTGGATATTTGTAAAGGAGGTATTATACGTACATCATGCGTATATTCCAACAAATAGGTTCGCATTTAGCGTTATGGGACCTTGGATATCGAATATCGATAGGTAAATAAGTGAAATTAGAATAGGACGGGTTCTCTCTGAGACAGAATAGATTCACCAAAAATAAACGACAGGCCTAACAATATTGTGAAAGTGGACAAAGGTGTACAGCACTTAAAAGGTGCGATAATGAATTGGAATTTTTCTATTTTGTAGATTGGCCATTGATCCCAAACTGGGCTGCCGTGTTCATTTCCCGAGTGACGTCATAAGAGAAACGTGAGTTACCTGAGTGGCATCAAGTCAGCCAGGTGACCTGGCGGCGACGCGGTGCCCGTGACGTCATCCTCTGTCCCTGTCGCTATCATGCTCTGACGTATATTTGCACCCAATAGCCTAGCTTGCATCATTCATTCATAACTGTGATTATTCATGCACGGTGGAGCTTAATGCACGCACTCTGCAGCACTTCACAATGTTTTGTGTTGCAACGCCATTTGTGATATGACTGTATGTTTGTTGAAGTTTGTTCTTCTTTCGTATCGGCACATCTGTGTGTTTGTGAAAACAGTGCAAACAAAAACTTGTTCGTCCCAAATGACTTTGTTTGTAAGAGTCAAGTTTTTTTGGTTATTGTTGTGCCCAAAAGTATACTTGTACTTAAATCTTGATGTAACAAGTCACTGCTTATTAAATTAAGTAATGCAGGCACGCAGAATACTTTACTGACTAATTAATCAATAGAAACCTGAAATGTTCTTGTTGTCGTTAATTGTGAAACGTTTGCCTTGTTTGTCGTTGGTTGTCGTAATGAATAATGAATGAAGCTATGGCCATCTAGAATTTCAATCAAAGCATTACTTATCTTTAAATGTGCCTTATGAAAGAAATGTCTATATTGCACATTTTAATCATTCAAGTCTTGAGGCTGTATCAAATGGATTATAAACCATTTGATTGTGTGCCTACTTACAAAACTTTCGTAAGTGTTTCTCCTGTTCTTTAAGTAGGCACTTAATCCGATAAATTCACGAGAAGGTCTTCGCATTGACATAGGGAAGCCCCGAGTTTTCCGTACCTTTCTAGAATGTTAAGATAATTATTCGTTTGCTTTGCTAAACGTTTTTAAGGCCATTACGGAGATTTTCCTGTAACGTTGACTCTTTGTAAATATTTGATTTATTTAACATAATTCTTAATTCTGCATAACTCAAAAATAATACTAATTACTCAATAACTTTATTGCATCCGCAAATGTATAAAAAGCTGGTCAGTAAAATTGAAGAGAAACAATTATGAACCCTGTCGGGCACATCAAGTTAATTTTTAGGGTAGAGGAAATAATAAACTTCTTTTTATAATAGGTCACTTAAAAAATTAACAAAATTAGGTTTACATGCATCTCCCATCTCTTGATTGCCTATCAATAGATTGGCCATCTCATGATCAGAATTTTATAAAAGAAAACTGAAGTTTTAATGGTGGGCGACAGCGATGGTAGTGGGAGGGGGGGGGGATGCAGACGACATGTAAACATATCGCTGAAGAGTCCTTCTTAAATACTAGTCCATTAAAGGATAGCGAGCGACAACTACGGGTAAACCCTATCATTGCTTCTTTGTAACGGTGTCCTCTTCAAATAAATAATAGTTTTAAAGCGATTTGCTTCTGTTTCGTGATTTAACTAAAATATAATGGAATACAAAACCGAACGTTACTTCGTATTTTCGTAATCAGCAATTTACAACAAACATAAATTAATGACGATTTTTAGTTCTGCCATAGAGATAGCATTTTTGAAAAGAGGAAGAAATGTTCTTTTGATAAGAAATTCCCACGTTAATAGTTTAAAGTCAGCAAAGAATTTGCATAATTATATTAATGCATATTAATTAATTTCCTTGCAGGTAAGTGTTTACAGAACTTCCAACAAGTTGAAAACTTGTATATAATACCAGCGCAGAGCAACGTCTTGGGAACGGTAAGCAAGTAAATAATATATGCTGTAAAAACTTATGGTCATTTTCAAAGTTTGTCGAGATTTTATACAAAGTTTAAACAAAAATGTCTCTATGTTACTAACGGCCAAAGCTTTACTCAAAGTTTTCTACAAAGATTCATGACGGAATATGTAAGACGTTACGAAGTTTTTTATGGGCGCAAAACAAAGCATTATGTACATCATGAATCCTGTTTATTGTTCCGTAACATAATAAAACAACGGTACTCAGTACATAAAATGACAACAATCACAGCCGTCGCAACCGTCAAGATCTCAGCTACATAAGCACGTGTGCTACGAAGATTACGATATTTTGACTACGCGGTGTAGACCGTGCGTCGCGTCGTAGGCCTGTTAGGGTTGTAGCGTGTAGCAAGCCTACGTCAGTCTACAAAATAGTTTAAATTAGTTTGCTACGCAGGTACACTACGACTCGAGTTCTTATTATGATTAATTAATTTTATTTACTTAGCGAAAGTTCTAAATTGGCCATGTTGAGTAAACTGACTTCTAAAGGTACAAACTTCGAACTATGTTGTATGAAAGCCTTTTTGTTGAAAATAAGGTCGATAAAATACGAGGTGGGTAAGTAGATACAAGTTGGAGTTGGTTTGCTTGTATTGCTCTATTTGTTATCAGGCGACTGAGGGGACCTCGTTCTCTCAGTATAAACATGAGGCACGCGATACCATTTACTCAAGCATTTGGAAACGGAATCGGAGTATGTGTACATGTAATTTTGTTACAAAGTTTCCTTGAAACAATATAGATTGAATATGAATACGATGGAAATGGAAAATAAGTGTAGTCTTATTAAAAACGCTTTCTCAGTTACGACGCGTTTAGACGGTATACAGCACAAAAGTTTGATAGCACGCTTATGAAAAGAATTGGCTGGAAAGTAATCTCGAAACAATTACGAGTATAAACTCGAAGGCAACAATAGTGTTTGAAAAGCAACCGACCAGATGTTTTTTTATGAATAATTCTTTTACTAATTAGGCCCAGTATGAAAATGTTTTTTTTTTGTATATTTTAATTATGGTGTCGAGTTTTGTACAGGTTGATTTTACTTGCAAATGAGTCACAAAATTATGCGTTAGATTTAAATTATTATGCGGCATGTTAGCGGTGGAACTTGGCTACTTGTTTGAGAGTTATTTTGATTATAATACAAGTATAATATTTCGTTACAATACGTATTTCAATTTAATAGGTGATCGCTGAAAATACACGTTCGTTAAAATACAAACTATTAGAGCTCCCAATATAAAAATACATCTAGTGCCCGGACCACATATTATTATTTGTTTTGCCTACATTTTCTAGATCAGGGCTTGCTTACGTGACATTTATGTTTGTTAAAGCACCCCCAAAATACTGAGGCAAGACTTTAAATATGGGTGTACTGTAAATAAAATTGTACAAAAGTGGTTCAGGCTGTAAACATAAGTTTTTTATTTGTCAATGTGCTTTTGACATTATTTTTAAAAGTTATTGTTACTTTGAGGAAGTGTGTAACATTAACGTATTGAGGTGTATTCGCTGAACACGGAGAGCGTTGAACGTGAAATACGTTGATGTACGTGTCGAGAGCGATTAGACATCTTTTAACGCGATCGTACGAGCTTCGGTAAACACTTAGGTGCGCTTAAAAGTGTGAGACGGTATGCGAAGAATTGAAGGCATTGGGCGCGCGGGGGCGCGGCCGCCCGCCCTGGTGGTACGCGGCTCGAGGCGGCAGTCGGCTTCGCGGCCTCCCAGCGGCGGCGCGCGATCTCGCTCCAACTCCCCGCAACTGTTCCTACGATTGTTGTAAACACAGTTCGCGTCGCGTTGCTACGTCCCGGCGCCAGCCAGCCAGCGCTGAACATACTCTCTTCACAAACTCGGTACAACTCGGCATCAGGACTGTGGGTGTGAGTTGTGCACTTGAGCAGCTGGTGGTGCTGCAGCGCCATGCGTGGTGGTCACCATGCGGCCGCCGCTGCCGGCTAACCGCTCACCTTGCACGCTACTCACTCCACGTGTTTTGGTAAGTACGACGCTATTTCTAATAAGTATATTAGTACTTACAATGATGCCACTGTGACGAAACATCTGTAAACAAATAAAAAACTCTAATACTTTAAAGAATACTTCAAAAATATCACTTAAGAAAAATGGTTTATGGAAAAACATTTATAGCTTTGATAAATGCTTAAGGATGACGGTAAAGAATTCAGTTATTTTATTAAGGTAAGGACTTTAAAAACTTCGGTTATTTGCCAAGTGTAGGTACCTGATATTAAATACAAGAAATGCTAGAGTATTTTCGTAACAAATTAAGAATTTTCCCTTTTATTTGACGAAGGTTAAATATTCATTACCTGTAGGTATAAGGTATTTGAGAGGGGAACGCAATTCCAATAACTTTCTGAAAGTTATGAAGTAATCTATTATTGTATTTTGGCTTTTGTGATGTCTTTCGCGGGGCTCCGGGTAAAGGGCCTAGCTGTGTTAGAGGACCTATTTATTAAAATACGTTATAAATGATACATTATGTGAACATGAGCTGTGTCACTATTTGATAATAATGTTTATGAACTAATTAATTGGTGTAGTAAATGACACCCTAATCAAAATATCGAAATACATTCAGCTTCATGTAAATGAAACATTGATGTAGCAGAGCTCGGTGTACGCGAGAGCTGGGCGGATTGACATTCATAGTCTATCACCCAATTTCAACTTCAGGAAGCTCGTCTATCCATCAAATCATTCATAAATTCCTAACGTGTCATCACATATACTACTCTACGTGTTAGAATTTCGAAATAATCTCTGATAGTCTGCTAACAATAGGTGTACGCACCATGGCTATTCTCGTTTCATATCGCAGATGTAGCTGAAGATACGTTTTATAACTAAGCGGCTATAAACCTCAATATAACTCAGTTATTCACCGGAACAAATACGAGCATCATTTCAACTAAATATTTACCTACGCTAAACTAAAAATGTGTTGTTATAGCATTAACGCTCGCTTTCAAAACTTTTTATTTTATGAACTGGAATTAAAACTATTTGTAAGATAGTTGATTCTTGACCTTCCATCTTCTCCCGTTTATTGTGTATTTCATATAATGAACATTTATTTATGATTACTGAAACACATATTATAGTAAAAATAGTACATATAGATAAAAATAGGACATATTTTAGAAACATGGCTACCCACATCGAAAATTTGCGGGGCTTCTATTTGTAACTTCATCCGATGCGGTGAGAAATAAAGGTCTTTTTATCTAAAATATAAGCAATAAAATTATAGAAATATTGGTTGGAGGTTGTTACATCGGACGCTTCTGTAACGAAGAGCTTCCAGTATAATAAAAACACCATCATGGAAAATATACCATGTTATAAGCTTATGTGGCCTGGATCAAGGTCCGATTGGCGTGTCCCCCCTTGGAACATTTGCTCGCCTTATGTCACGCACTAGCCTTCTCCAATTAGGTTTTTATCCGCGTAATCCCCGGATTTCGGATATATTTGTGAGGCGAAATTAATTCCGTCCTATCAGGTAAATCGTTGTGTTTTAAGAGTTATTATTTCAAACTCATTAATCAAATTGTTTCTTAGTCAAGTCGAGTTTCGGGAAAGGACTAAACTTTTATTTATTACTTTTATCGTGTCGAGAGATTTTACAACAATATAATTTTGTTGTAAGAAGTACCAGTAGTAGGTATATTCAGAGTAAAATCAGACAAAACGACGCTTTACGAATTCCTACATATTCCTATTATATTTCTAACTTTTTTCGAAAATATGTATAGTACTCCGAATATTAACCGAAGTAGAATATTTCACGTTTAATAAATAACCGAGAGTTATAACGTAAGCACCTAAGTGTGTAAAATATCAAAATACTATTTTAATGTAAGTCGAGTCATTCTGCTAGTTATTAAAAAGCTGAAAAACTCTGTATTGACAATGTTACTTTCTTTTCGTTACCTATATGTATTTGGAAGCTCACAAATTCACATTAATTAAGAAGAATTCCTTTTGATGTAGGTAACGCTAAATTGTATAATAAATTAGCTCTATGTGTATGTAACGCTATTTTTTAATTTTATTTCATCTAATTTTCTGTTGGGAAAACATTGGGAGCAGTGATTAAAAATCCTTCGGTCTGCTAACAAATGGTTATTTTTTCCTCTTTCATTAGCAGTTGGCGGGTAGTTGCTAAATGATATCAGCTCGAGCCGGTTCGTTAACGTTCTAGGCAAAATTAAAAATATTCCTTAAGCGGTCACTTGTAATATAAAACAACAGTTAATCACTTAGATTTATGTTCGAAATTCAAGATTTATTAAAAGCGAAACTTGATATAACAATTATAATAAAGGAATGAAGTTAAATTTAGATAATTTTGTAATATTTTACTGTCTATTATAGCATCATTCTGGGTAACAATACCGGATACAACAATAATTTTGAAACGAATTATTTATGACGAAGTAGTCCATTGTGTTTAATAAATTAATTAAAATATTAAATAATAATTTGCGGAGCTACGTAACAATGCCGGAGTTTGCGTTAGCTAAAAATATTTACTGTATCGACAAAATTTTTTATACGAGTACAGTGCAAAAATGTTATTGTTTATTATTACATTGTTAGCTTCTTTTTTTTTTGTAAGCTTAGTAGAACAAAAAAAAAAATATATATATATATACACTATATCTAAAAGGCGTCAAAAAATTCATCCCCATCGCTGTCAACTGGGAGCGTACCCAAGAGGCTGGCAGCATTACCTCGTTGGATGGCCATGCTGATCCTTTGTCCGAGGTAATAGCCAGCCTTTTGGTCACGAGAAGCGTCAACCAGCCGCCTAGACAGGTCTTTAACTAGGGTGTGCGCATTCGGACCCCACGACCCGAGGGTTTCAACCCCAAACGGTTCGAAAATATAGTTGCCGACAAGGCCACTATATTTCCGCCGCTTGAGGTTCTCCGCAGCCGCAGCGGCAGCAGCAGCACAGCACGCAGAACTTGGAAGATGGGATGGCGCAAGAGTATCGACGCAGGTTGCGTCCCATACTAAAGGCCTACCCATCTTCCAAGGGAATAAAGACATGCCGTCTGGTCTCTTACCGTCGTCGCGTGCCAGGCCATTTGGTTCCAGTACAGCTGGCACCCCGACGGCAACAAGAGCCCGACGTATAATGTCGTTGATATTTGCGTGCCGCGCAATACGGCCCGCACTACGGCTGCACGACAGGCCGTGGTGTCCGAGGCTGGTGACAGCCTCACCACAGTGGCAGCGATGAGGGGAGCAGCACGGTGCTCCTAAACGTAAACAAATGTAACAAAATGTTATTTAATTAATCTATTCACTACAAGAAGAGTGTTATAATAGACAGAAAAACAATGTGATTATTTAATTTATGTCCACGTCCTTCAATTACGTCAATACCCAAACACGGTAAATAAATATGATATAATCATATTTTCCGGTCACAGTGATAATACATGATATCCCCATGACAACGTGAGCGAGATGACCGTTGTCGTAGCAACAAAGACAGTTGAACGGTAATTAGATAATCCCGGTTTAACGAGGATACAAACAATCATTTAAGTCTCCTTCGCAGACATTTAAAAGAAGCCGATTTTATACAACACGCTTGATGGAAGTGAAGACATATACATCAAAATATAGCTACGATGATGTTTGGCATGATGTTTGTTTACCATCAATCATGGTGGACTGGTGCGTAACAAGACGACCCACCTCGTATACACAATTTTACATAATGTATATTCGAACTTCGTACGTGACGTTTCCGCGACTGCTTCTGAGTTTTGACGCAATAAATATTGAAAGCCGTCAGCTGTTACATAATATTTTAATTCCACACCATCAAATATTCACTCTCTTACATTATAACAGTGTATTAAGAAATACATGTTAACATAACTGTCATTGTCTAAATTAGAAGCTACTCTTATTGAGTCAAAGTTCGAGAGAATATTTTATACTTTCAATTGCAAAATTCAAACTGATATTACTGCAAACAAAATAGATTTTAATTTCATTTTCACGAGACTGTTGAGTACCAAGTAGATAAAGTTATTTAGTTTCGTGGAAACCATTGTATAGTAATTTGAATATTTTAATATAAAAATAATATTCGCAATAGACGTTTTTTTTTACATTTGCCTAAATAAAAATAATTGTGTAGTAACAAGCCAGCAATAATGTTGAATGCTCTTAGCTTCTATCTAAGTTGGTGATCACGATGATGAAGTGATTTTAAAAAAATCTGATATGACATTTACATAATTTAGTGGAGTACTGTAAATATATGTGTGTATACGTGTATTTTTTATAGTTTGACGTTCTTTTATTTATTCTATTAGGTTAGGTACTCAAAGAAAAACACGAGAAAGCTCTCCGATGTCTTACACACCGAACTGAAAAGTCCCTTTCAATTGAAAACGGTCGCTCAAGTAACTTAATCAGATATGCCAGCCACAAATCATTACTACACTATACACAGTAGGTTCATTTGTTGTGTCTACGTAACGTTTAATATACGAAATAATGAACCTAGCGTCTGATTTATGCGAGGAATCCATAATTATACGTGGAGCAATTTCGTTTACAGTTACATTACCTTCATTTGGCAGTTGAAAATAAGCTAAGATATAGCTCATGGAAGGTATGTTACCAAATATTAAACTACCTATAATAATAACGTTATATTTACATTCAAAGAAAAATGAAAAGTAAGAACAAATATGTATTAGAAAAGTGTAATATGAAGTCAAATACTTAACGGGTAGAAAAAAACTTCTTTGCGATAAACTTCCATAGGAAAACTACTGAGCAAAGAAGTATTTTGTTGGAATATTTTGGAACTCCTCTCGCACTACACGTTTAGCCGCTTATGCGGAATTCGGTGACGAGAGTTTAACTCAGTTTGTGCATGACAAGGGCAACTTCCCCTGTGAGCTGCCACATCTCACTGCAATGTCCTTGTAGACAGAATAAACTGATCAAAGAGACCGATCTGTGAGCACTGCGGCCCGACAGGTATTGTTTGACCAAACGCATGTCTGTGTCTGCCTAACGAGTCGGGAAAGTGGCTAAACAAAGCGACATGAGCATTACACTTAATACTGCACAGGTTCTGTTTGCCGGCGCTTACGATAGCCCATACTGTACATTAGCAGCCTAACATTGCTACTATTACAATTAGTCCCGACAGTCATGCCCGATTCTATCGGACTGCTATTTGGCCTCCCAAAATGTAATAGGCTGTGGTTCACACAGATCCATTGTGCTACGGTGGTATTGTTTAGAACTTTTTTTTTCTTTTGATACGTTCACTGAAATAGGGTAAAACGTAAAAGGCCTCCAAAGAATTTAAAATGGTTTGTGATCTTTCCTACGCATGCTCATAAGAAGATACACGAGCAAAGCATTACTCGACTCACCTATTGATAACGGTTTCATTTGCGATGTTGGAGCCAATTCCTTGGAGCCACACCTCCGTCATTCCTACACGAAACTGGGAAAATAGTTTACGTGTACAAAATTAATTATATCTCCTTTATTTTTACTCAATATAAAAATATCAACGATACAAGGCGTTAAACATTCTTTCAGTAGCTAGTTTGAATATTCAGTAGAAATAGCTACGTTAAAAAGTTATTCATCAGAAATTTAGGGATCAAAGGGTGTAGAAGCGATCTGACCTCCAATAGCCGCACGTAGTAGAATGAGTCGAATAGTTGGAAAGGTCCACATCAAGTTTCAACACCGCTTTTACGTATAAAATCTCTGGCAATCTGTAATTACTGTGATTTTCGTTTACACGTGGACGCTACGGGCGTGTAGAGCGTGGCGTACTATTGGAAAATTCTTCACGTCAAAGGTGTACTCTACCTACAACATTGCGTACCAAAACGATGTGTATTTCTAGAGCAGAAAAACGATTTTTACTTTTTACGTTATCATTTATTGGTCTATGATTTAATAAGCCCCTGTATGATTCTGGATGGAATACCGTATCAAACTGCTAATGCACAGTTTGATACGATTGGGAATTCTGATTTAATTTATTTCTTTCGACTTTATATAAGTAGTATCTATTTCAGTGTAACGTAGACATACCTACTCCGTAAATTACTTTTATTTTACGAGTTAGTAGTAGGTAATGGTCCAATTACTTAACTGTTTAAATGCGTATATATAATAAAACTGTATAGTTTAGACCGATTGCAGAGGTACCGTCGCGTCGCATCTGCATTTAATAAGTTTCAGGTATAAACACGAACACAGAACAAAGTGATGGCCGATGCTTGCTTAACGAGCTTGTGTGTTTGACAAACTATTTCACCAAATTAACTCCATGTTTAGATGCTTTTCATAGACGCTAGCGTTCCTTGCTAAGTTTAATTAAATCATAATTAGTCTACCTACACAGCTTTAATCAAGTAATACTTTTATCCGAGGAATTTCTGTTTATTTATATCTCTACACGTGTTTGCAGTACATATTTTTATTTCCATTATATCAATTTATTTGCTTGTTTCTATGTTTACTCTTCTAAGAATATGTTTGTTGTATATTCTGATAGTTTATTCCCTTCGCAGCGCAAATTCGTGGGTGTGTTTCAACCATAAATTTAATTTAATCCATTATTATAGTAGATAGTTATTTGTGTTCGATTCATAGTTGGCTAGCTACGTGTTTATCTTGTGGGCACTTTCGCTAACGTTTTGCCTGAAAGTCGATACAGTGGAGCAAGCGATGACGTCAATGTTGCTTTATGATTCAATCTGCTGTTAACTGAGCTCTCGCCCAGCTGAGTGCAGCCCGCTCTAAATATATCTTAACAATTTTACTTATGTTCGTTTCATCTCCGCCGTCGAATTTCCCTATGGCGCCTCTTTGCCAGGTGTATGATAGACCTTTTAGCACCGCGAGTCTGCTACGTATGTATCCATTTTTACGTGACATTATTTTTAAATCTTTTACACATAATAATGCACTAGAAAATTGCATCAATTTATACTCATTATCGTCATTACCGCGGCACAAAGAGCTCTGTATGATCTCTGCACAAGGGCTGCCCCATTATTTGACGTGGTCACCGTTGATTATGATTTATTTATTTATTTTATAAAATCTAGCTAGCTTGCGCAAACCACTGGTAGGCATGCATAGATATGAAGTGATAGAACCGTGTCATCAAATTTTGAGTATTCAATATCGCCAAATGAAAATTGTTATCCTATGAAAATGTTATCAGGAAAGTGCAAGTCATCATTTTATAATAAAACAGGCGAAGTCTTGAGTTCTGAGTAAGGCTATAGGTACTAGGTATACGCCACGTAACGTAGGTATCACATTTTTATATTAGGTATACCTTTATATTTTGTATATAGTATTTTATTTTTAGTTTTGTATAAAGATAAGTAGTTTAAGTTTGTATATATGTATAGTGTGTACATTGTATAAAATCTTCCGTAATAAACAAATGAATTCTACGTATACTAGGTATCTTAATTGAAATGAATTATATTAATGATATACCTTTGAACTTGAAATATTACGATCAAACTACATTCTTATCCACTCTTTTAATTATTAAACACTAGTTTTAACAAAAACGTTTCCCCGATTTACCCACAAAAATGATATCTAACTTTGTTCAAAGTTATATTTTTTTTGGACACTACCTAAAAAAGAAGTTAAATCGACTTCAATAGTACTTGCCTTAATCTATACATATAATAAATCTGTAAAAAAACTGTGTCTGTACATTGAATATATTAAAAAAATAATAATTGAGTGGGGTTTAGAAACAGTGATGGAGCACAAATCCAAAAAAAAAATTCTGTCTGTATGTCTGTATGTCTGTATGTCTGTATGTCTGTTTGTTTGTACACGCTAATCTTCGGAACTACTGGACGGATTTCAATGATTTTTTCTTTGTTGTATCAGTATTAAGCCTGGTCAACATATAGGCTATAATTTATCTTCGAAACTTGAAGACCTGATGCAGACCACCAACAGACCAACAAAACTATAAGAGATACAAAAATGGTGCCATGGCAAAAATTGTTTCTTGCGATGAGCATTTTCAGTTGAGATAATAAATTTTAAGATCTGGAACACCTGATGTGGAACCCCAAGAGCCCAGCTTCTCTGTACCATATACAGGTATGACGTTTTAGCAAAAGTTGTTCAATTTGATAAGCACTTTCTATTGACTTATATAAATTGAAGATCTAAAACACCTGATGTGGAACTCCAGGGGCCCAGCTAGACTATAGCATATAGAGGTATGACGTTTTAGCAAAAGTTGTTCAATCTGATAAGCACTCTCTAAAACACCTGATGTGGAACTCCAGGAGCCCAGCTAGACTATAGCATATGAAGATATGACGTTTTAGCAAAAGTGGTTCAATCTGATAAGCACTCTCTATTGACGTACATATAAACATCGAAGATCTGGAACACCTGATGTGGACCTTCAAGAGCAATACTACACTTGAAATGTATAGAAATTAATGTTATGAAATAGGTATGGTGAATCAAAAAAAGTAATTAGTCCGTCTTTAAGATAACCCTAAAATAATGGACACGTATTTTTTTTCTCTCTCTCACAAACAAATAATAACGAAGATACAACAACATTATTATATCTCATTATTATTTTGTATGTCTCTTCCAGACCTCGGGACTACAAAGTTCCGAATTTTTGGGAGGCAAACGTGGGGCCGAAGCCAACACGCTGAAGCCCTTTTGAGACAACTTTAATGAAATGGTGACACAAATGACAAAACCGACGATTATCCCTTTAAACACTATAAAAATGAACCCAAGGACAATCCCCGGTGGACGTCGTTAAAAAAAAAAGACAATCCCCGGTACTGTGCTAAACTATTGCTAACTATGGAGGAAAACTACTTGGGCTATTGTGATGGGATATTAGTGGATGACAATGTATTAGGTACATGTAAAAATGGCAGGTGGAGACTCGCCACCTCACTTACTGGGCCCCCGGGAACCAGTCACTGAATAGCAACAAGAGGGCAACAGGGACATGAGCGGCTGAAGGGTGAGGACACCTCGGCGGACTTTAAACGCAGATTACGCGCTCCCTGTGCTTACCATGAGGCACCTACCCTCCGAGCAGGGCTACTAATCCTGCTCTAGCGACTCCACTCTGGACGGCCAAGCCAAGCCAGAGGCGTGAGACCTACCCCCGTCATAATTCACTCCGACCGGCCGGAGATGGGGGACAGTATACTCTCCCTGGAGAACTCAGTATATATAGCCCCGCGGGGTCGCTACTCCCCGTCATCAGCCTCAGATGTCCTGCAGTGCCTATATCTCATTATTATTGTCGTTATTATCTCAAGAGCCTTTGTCCCAATTATGTTAGGGTCGACTTCCAGTCACGATGCAACTGAGTACCAGTATTTACAAGGAGCGACTGCCTATCTGACGTCCACAAACCGGTTACCCGCTCAACCCAACACCCCTTGGTAAGACTTACTGGCTTCTGACTACCCATAACGACTGCCAAGAATGTTCAATGACAGCCGGAACCTACAGTTTAACATCCCCTCCAAATAACGGTCATTGGTATCCAAAATATACGTAGAAAGTACATACGAACTTAGAAAAGTTGCATTGGCAGGCACTTGCCAGACCTGGAATCAAAGACGCACGCTCATACTTGAGAGATTGGTTCTCTACCCACTAAACCACCACGACTTTGTCATCTATTTAATGTTTTTTTACGCGGACTAATTAGAATCACTACTTTTATCCCTATGGTCACGTCTATTGCGGTTCAGTTCTCAGCGTTTTGTTTAGTCTGCTGTGCTTTTGCCGTTAAAGTACAAAAATTAAATATATGGAACGTTTCTAATGGTTATGCGTATTCCGTTGTTTTCAAGTCAACGGGCCCTTAAAATTCAATATCAGACTATTCAGATCTTTGATTTTGCTGACCCCGTAGTCGCTGGCATAAGGGACAGGATCCGCGTACGAAGTCGCGGGCAGAAGCTAGTTCAATAATATACGGGAATATGGATTTAAAGATATTTAGCTAATCTCTTCCTACACGTAAAAGGCGAACTCACAATCGAGAACAAAGTGAAAATACCTATTAAAAAACTAGAACAAATGAATGAACAGGAATGTTGAAAAAGTACATTTAGAAAAGTTCTTAGTACGTCGTTATTTCATACGGCAAAACATATTCAGAAACAAACGAGGTTTGGCGTTCTGCACTCGCTGAAAGTTTTTGTGGTAACATTCGAAATGTGTTCTGTGTCGTTTCGTTTCTCGAACTGATCCGTTGAGTAACAAGTGTACACACTACATACCTGTGCGGTGTGTAACGACACACGTTATTGTAAATGTGTATGTCGGGTCGGTAGTTGGAACGGCTTGGCGTACACAATGAATTATAAATGCTTGGCCAAGGGCTTATGGGAATGTAACCTGCTGATCGACATGTGTGTTTAACAGCTGTTGCTTTGATATTTGTGAAGGATTTAGATTTTCTGTTCAAATTAATTACACTCTGTCAAAATGTGCTTCTGAACTGAGGTTTTTTATACATTGGCATACTCATAAACTAATCGCGATCTAGGTGAAAAAAAATTGAGGTAAAAAAATCTTTAAAAACAAGCTTTTATTTAAATGCGCTAAAAATAAAAAAATAAACTTTTACTGTAACTTTACTGATTTATGTTTTAAAAGCTTGTCGCGAGATTTAAGTACTCGTATTTACTTTCTTAGTAAAATCGCGACAAGCTTTTAAAACATAAATCAGTAAAGTTACAGTAAAAGTTTATTTTTTTATTTTTAGCGCATTTAAATAAAAGCTTGTTTTTAAAGATTTTTTTACCTCAATTTATTTTATACTTTTTAGTTTTGATTTGGTAAAGTGCACTTTATTCTACTTGCCTGTCATGGGATACCCATAGGTATGGATGGGATTGAAAAAAATAGGTTATTCACCATTTTGTAGCGGCTGCTATCCTGGATTTTTATTTCGTAAAGTGCGATGTGTTCTACTTGTCAATCCCTTTCATTTGATACCCATATTGTATAGGTACTTTAAAAATAACTAGTCCGCCATCTTGTATATTTAGACATGTTGGATTTAGGATGACGTCACATAGCTTAACATGCATTGTCATCCAAACTAAACATGTATGCAAAATTGCAGCTCAATCGGTTGAGGGCAAGTGCCTTAAAATTGAGTTGTAAAATTCCACCCGAACACACATAGTTACATACATACATACATACATACATACATACATTGCAAGTTAAATAAAAGCTTGTAAAATATGTCATTTTTCGATGAGATATATGAAATCTTAAATGCAAGGTTCTTATCGGCCACCAAAGTGCTCACTTCAGACAGTAAAAGTAGCTCTCGCTTCGTCTTTTCGCTTCGATAAGTACGTAAATCCGCGCCGGTAGATTGCAAGAGACGGTTAGCAAAGCAACAGCCCGCTCTAATATATTTCGATGAAAACGTTGCTTTTAACAAGAACACCTTTTCTATGTCATTATTTTTACCTGAACACTTTCTAGATCTTATAATTTTGTTTTCAGTTGCTGGATTGCACATACTTTTTTGTCTTTTTAGTGAGCGTTAAATTATGTAATAAATCTGAAAGAGGAATTTCTTTAAGTCGATGTAATTCGATGCTGAAGTTTTAAGTGACATTGACGTTGCGAGTACTATAAAAAGCTTTACAAAGTTTCAACCCCATGTCAGGCAACAAAGAGAGTGTAGAAAAACACAGCTGTCATGTCACTGGGTCGCCCCGGCCTAATTCTACATACAGTCGTCCTTGATCAATTATTTAGTCCCACGACTGTCTACTTATTACACGTGCCAATTACACATAAGTGAGTATTGTTTGTTATTTCGTTAAGTTTCATAAGTAATGTTGTTTTTTGCGGATATTTGTTTAGCTACGCAATTCCCTCGAGGTATTCAATAAGGGTGCGCAAATGTTAGAAGTAAATTGAGGTTACATCTCTTATTAATGGGTCTCCGGTGTACCTAAATGCAATTCAACGTAAATTTTAATTCAGCTTTTGAAATGAATTATTATTGTATTTACAGCTAAGGCTATCCGCCAGTTTCATTACAATAATTGTAGCATATTTTCGACCCTTTGATAACCAACGAACCAAAAATAAACTGTTAAAGGAAATTATAGAGCTAAACATTAAAAACACAAACGTAAACAATCGATTGACGACAGCTACATAAATATTTCTAAACTTTGATCGATGATTTTTGAAGAAAGCGATGTTACCGCTAAATGTGGTTGACGCTCAAAAATATTCAATACAACTATCCCTGCCTAAAAACAATCATTCCGCTTCGCATAATCTTAAACTCATGAGTGACGCAGGTTTCCGTCTGAGTTACCGGTGTTTACGGGGAATGGGGTTGGCATCATGATTTTAACATTACTGTTTGTTATGCATGTTTCATGCGTAACTCAGAGAGAGAATAGATATACCAATTTCTTAATGCTTAACCTCTCGTATGTCGTATAAAAGAAAATCTATTAGTACGAGTCCTACCTACATCGCGTGGTTCCGTGCTTCCGACATACAACTGATTTACCGTCTTACTAATAGATATCTATACCAGTATAAATATTGTATGATATGCTGTATAAAATAATAATGTGGCTACCTTTAATTTGAAACTAAACAAAAATATGCCTATATCCCTAAGCTTAGTATTCGCTTTGTAAGTATTACTGTATACTAACAAAGATACAGATACTATCTATAAATACAATAAATCCTTCCAATCCGGGTCCGATCCCCGAAAAACTAAATGTCAAACCGTTATCATGACTTTGTTGTTAAAATTGGACCACAATCTGATTAGAAATCCTCCGAGTGGGCCACACACACGCATACATATTCATGTGTCGTGTAGGTACCTGATCAATATAAGATTTTGTGTGTATACTTCTCTTAGAAACACAATAGTAATTACCTAGCCTACGAAACCATGATATCTATGTGACTCATTTTTTCCCTCAAGAATTTGGGTTGTGGCATTTCTTTTTTCAGTTCATATTTTTTGTTTCCTCGGCCATTGAATGAATGATAGTTAATTAATTATTGCTCATTCTCGTGTTGTCTGGCGACCATAATAATTATTTACAAGCACCTACATGTATTATTCAAGAACCAAACACAATAGCGTGACAGCCTAAATTGAACTAGAATAGGAAATTAGCCGCCAATTTCTTGATAAAGATACTGTAATTGTACTTCTGTCTATCTTCCCTAATAATTAATTCGTATTCAATTTGATCAGTATCTAATATTTATTTTCTTAATTGGTTCAACGTACATACGTTTGATGATAAGCGTATATGAAATCGATGGTAACTGTTGATAAATAAATATTTATTTTATATTAAAACAGTATAAGGGATTCCTAATAAATATTATTATTATATCTAAAAAATCCAAGGAACTCCTATAGTTAAACAGCTCTCAAAATCGTAGGAGCATGCGTTACTAACCCAGTTGTGAAATTTGCCAACATGCTTGAATGACTACATCCACGTCGATTAAGATTGTTGACTCGAATCTGTGAAAGTATTGATTCATTCACGTTAAAGTACCCCGGCTATGGCAAAAATAGAATCAGTTTTCCGCTAAGAAGGCTGGAAATGTCTCGCCGCGAATTGAGAGACAAGACATAACGAGCCTGCAAACAGCCGATATAAACGAGTCAAACGACTTGTTTGCTCTCGACACATTGCTACGGCTGTTTAGCACCATGCCCTTTGGCTGTTCAACCTCGCCTAACGAGCGAACTTAGGCACCTACAGAGTACACAACACCTGTAGATAGTGTCCTTAGATGTTCACGAAGAAAAACTAATTAGGCGATAACACCAAAACAGTAAGTAGTTATTTACGTGCGTAGTTGGTAAGTTTGCGTCTCTACTTGTTATTTACTACGGGTACCTAAAGTATAGGCACTTCTTACAAGAATATACGCGTACTTAATTAAATATTCTAATAGAGGAAAATTATGTCTTAAAGCCCATCAGGTTTTTCCGATTCGTGGCATTAAAATCACTCCTACTACGTGGGACTTACAATTTTTTTTACAATGTGGGTAGAAGACCTCTGCCGAACCTTTTGAGGAAAACCCTGTTCTATACATTGAACTCGATTCATGACAATAATCTCGTCTGCAAAGGACGTAAATATTGCTGGGGAAAAGTTGGATTAAGTTACACGCCAGCTTATCTCTTTGGAAAAACAGATTAAAGCATAAGAAACATCCAGGTCATGGGTTAAATAATAAGATGGAATTCTTTAAAACTTTCATCTCTAAGTTTTTTGGCATTTTCACGGATATCTATTGAATCACCAGCTTGTTGATCTGTCACTGCCTGCTTATTAATGAGTGTTCGTGCGCAAAGCATATAGAGACAAATTGCCTTTAATTATGTACAAACTCATGAAGTCATTGTATTCCTAATAAACCTAACGATAGTCATTAGCATGTTGTTCGATTGTGATTGATAACGTAGTCATTCGGTTAACTTGACTGATAATATAATTTAATAATTTGCTGCCGACAAATAATTTACTTTTATACCATTTCATTTCACTAATAGATAATTATGTAGATAACAGTCTGAATTGGACGTAATTATATAACATAATTTGTCTATTTGATAAACGAATAATGATATTTTTGGCATAATTTTTTTATCGACTTAAACTTTGCAGCATACGATTATTTGACACCTGCACCCTATACCAGATATCTGTATGATAGGTGTGACTTTTCTTCAATTAATAATGAAATATCGGCTATAGACTGGGTCAATAATTTTGCGAATAGTTCCCTTGATGAGAGTGTAGACTATTTTTATAGCACCATGGCAGATCTAAGAAACAAATACATTCCATCTAAAAGTATCCGTCCAAACTCTTACCCAATTTGGTACTCCCCCTCACTTATACGTCTGATTAAAGAGAAATCTAAATATCACCGAAAATACAAGCTGTATGGTAGACTTTCTGATGAGGTTACTTTTAAGATGCTACGTGACAGAGTGAAAACAATGGAAGCCAGTTGCTACTTAAATTATTTGTCATCTACTGAAGCTTCCATTGAGAAGAACCCTAAGCATTTTTGGAGTTTTGTTAAGCAACGTTCGAAGTCTAATTCAATGCCTAGCTACTTCAAATATGAAGATAAAACTATCTCTTCCGGTAATGACATCTGTAATGCGTTCTCTTCCCATTTTTATTCCACATTCCTAGATTCCATTAATGACGCAGGAACTAATTCTAGACCTTCTGTACCCCAACACATGACGAATATTAATGCTGTTGGTGATATTTGCTCCATCGAAATTGATATTGAACACATTACTAAATTGTTGACTAACCTCGATCCGTCTAAATCTGCTGGCCCTGATAATTTGTCTCCCAAATTTATAATAAGAACTGCTAAATCTATTGCTCTGCCGATATCACTACTGTTCAAGAAATCAATTTCCACATCTACCGTTCCCCAAATCTGGAAGTCGGCTTATATCACTCCCGTACATAAAAAAGGCTCGAAAAATGAAATTATTAACTATAGACCAATATCTAAACTGTGCACTGTGGCTAAGGTCTTTGAGAAGGTAGTATATGATCAGGTCTACGCAGCACTCAAGTGTACTTTTAGTTCCTCGCAACATGGTTTCCTGAAAGGTCATTCGACAGTGTCGAATTTGGCCTTGTTGAATGATTACGTAACAGCGGGAATGGATGGTGGAGCACAAGTCGATGTCGTTTACACTGATTACAGCAAAGCCTTCGACAGAATAGACCACAACATCCTCAAAATGAAGCTTTGTAGTAATGGCATAAGAGGTGACCTGCTACGGTGGTTTTCTTCTTATTTAGAAAATAGATCTCAATCTGTTGTTATCGCTAACTACACATCCAGCTGGATTTTGATCCCTAGCGGTGTGCCTCAAGGCTCCCTTATGGCCCCATTGCTCTTCATCATCTATGTAAGCGACATCGACTCTTGCTTCCGCCATTCTAATCTTCTCTGCTTTGCAGACGATATGAAAATCTATTCGTCCATATCGTCAATAAAGGACGCTGAAGCACTTCAATCTGACTTATCAAGACTTGACACTTACTGTCAAACTAATAAACTGGACCTTAACCCTTCTAAATGCTCTATAGTCACCTTTAGTAGGAAACGCGCACCAATATTAGCCAACTACGAACTCAAAGGTCAAATACTGCCAAGATGTGATGGGGTGCGTGACCTTGGTGTCTATCACGATTCTAAGCTTTTATTTGACAGTCACATTGAACAAGTAGTTGCTAAAGCGTCAAAAGCCTTAGGATTTGTGATGAGAATATCCAAGTGCTTTAAAAAAGGTAAAACACTTAAAATTCTTTATTGTGCATTTGTAAGAAGTCACCTTGAGTATGCATCACAAATTTGGAACCCACGCTATGACAAATATATTGATCGCTTAGAGAGCATTCAGAAACGTTTTATAAGATTTTTATGTTATCGGCTCAATATACCATACAGGTCAGAGAATTATATAAATCAATGCAAAAAATTCCACCTTCAGTCACTTGTAAACCGACGCCGTTTAGCCGACTGTTCATTTCTACTCAAACTGCTGTCAAATGAAATTGACTGCCCTAATTTATTGCAAAAACTTAATTTCTCAGTTCCTCAAAAATCTGTTCGGTTTAACCCACCTATATCAGTCCCATTGTCATCTTCGAACTATAGGCAGAATACATATATGTTGCGAGCGAGCAAGGATTTTAACAAATTGTGTAAAGAGTACTCTTTTGACCCATTCAATACCAGGAGTGCTGTGGTTCGTAGGCAACTAAATCACGATTTTTTCAAAATTTAACCTTGTATTATGTAACTATAATTTTAATACCTCATAGACCAGCTGATTACCTAGCTTTAAGCGTGTTATTCCATTATTATCCGTGAAAACCTATAATTGGCTTTCTGTTTCTATATATGTTTACAACATTGTTTTGTATAGCCGTTGGTTTTCCAATAAGTAAATAAATAAATAAATAATTTTCTTATTGATTTATAATAATGATATAATCTTTTTTTACCATTTTCGTACAAGTATGGTCTTATTTAATTAGTCTCTCGAGACCTTATAAAGTTAGAAACAGGTCTGTGAAAACACGGGCACTATGTACTACACTACACTAATCCCACCTCAATTGTGGAACACGAGTTAACAATTTCATTCAACTCCGAAGTATGAATACAATATCAAAAGCGCTCGTTAGATTCAAATTGTACGAACTCACTTAGCTTTGCCGCAAATTGATGGCCTTATCATAACAGACCGGAATACAATTCTAATCATAGTAGTTGAATAAACGAAATACACGACAATCTGTCACTTTACAACACGATTCCTCGCGATAGATAACGCGACGAAATTCACATTTAAACTTCACTGAGTCATATATCTTTTCTTTGTCTACGTCTGTTAAGAGAGAAGATAGATTGGCGTCTTATCCCTCGTCTCAAGTTTTTGTTGTTAAATTAAAGCCGCTGCGGTGTAAAGATTGCATCGTCTTTATTTACAAACGATGTTACAAACAGACAGCTGTATACGCTACACTTTCATAAATAAAACCAAAAAGCATTAGTGATTAAAGGTTGAATGAATCCACTGACGTATCCATTAACATCAAGTTAATCTCTTTGCTTTGATTCTGACGTTTCAGCCTACAATAACACCCATTAAATATGAATGCAAATTATTATTGATACAAAAACTCCTTTTGGGATTAAGTTTCAGCGTGCTTCTGTTTACAGTCAAGTAGGTTCTAACAACGTTTGATCCAAAATAAATATTGAGTTTCAGTAGCCTGCGGCGCCGCGGTATTTAGTTAGGTAATAAGTAGGTAGATATAATATCCAGAACATTCGTAACTCATCATAGCGTTGTGAAGCAAACCTGTTTTTAGGGTTCCGTACCTCAAAAGGAAAAAACGGAACCCTTATAGGATCACTTTGTTGTCCGTCTGTCTGTCTGTCTGTCTGTCTGTCTGTCTGTCTGTCAAGACCCTTTATCTCAAGAACGCGTGGACGTATCAAGCTGAAATTCACATGAAGTACTCAGGTCTATTGTCCCTTTAAGCTGTGAAAATATCAAACTTCTAAGCCAAGCCAATCAAAAGATACAGCCGATTATGTCGCTATTTTCAACAAATTTTCGACACTCGCAAAGGAATCAAAACCTACAGTGTACTTCCCGTAAACTCAGAATCTTGAAATTTGGCATGAAGCATTGTCATATAATGCAAATATAGGAAAAATTGCGAAAATCACATTTTTTTAGTTATGTAATATAATAAAAATATTTTAATAACATGAAACTTACTACCTTAATTTTCACGAACGAATGAAGGTATCCAATTGAAATTTATACCAAATACCTAGGTCTGTTGTCCCTTTAAGCAGTGAAATAATCAAACTTCTAAGTTAACGCGATCAAAAGATACAGCAGTTTATACCGACACCTTAGACGAATTTCCGTCACACGCTGGGGAATCAAAACCTACAAGGTACTTCCCGTGAAGTCAGAATCTTGAAATTCGGCACGAAGCAATGTTGTATAGTACAGATAAAGGAAAAATTGCGAAAATGATATATTTGAAGTTACATAAAATATTAAAATATTATTTTAGCTTTTATGACATAAAATATTTTTTAATATTTATAAACATACTACCTACCATTTTTCACATGAACACTTTAAATCTAATTGCCTCTAAACTGTGGTAAATTCTAAATCATTCAAAGGTCATTGGGCACCTTATTTAGCACCTTAGTACCAAACCATACCCACGGCGGACACGAACGAAGTATAGCACAGTATAATGATATAAGGCTCTGATTTACTATGGCATTAGTCGCATCAATGTGAACCATGAGAATCTAGAGAAAATCAGGTTTAAACATCAAATATTTTCCTCATTTCAATGGGGAATTTAAACGACCAAGTTTGATGGATTTGAGAAATCATTTCTTTGTGGTGAAAGAGTATAGGTACTCGCCGTTTATTTCCATTGTCAGCAGGTCAGGATCTGATGATGGAAATCCTGAGAAATCGAGGGCAACTATCAGAAATTGTAGGCATGCATAGGGTTAAAACTTGATTCTCAGATGTATGTCTGATGATACTGTCAAACAGTGAAGGTGAGCTGCTTAGAGCTTACCTGATGATGGAGACGTGAGAAAGTCGAGAGAACTCCTCAGCGGTATGTTTTAGTTACGTCGTGTTTGGGCTTATATTATTCGTATTGACGAGAACTTTACACAAAAGTTAAAAATAGAAAAAAAAAGACTTTTTACAAAAAAAAAATAACAACTTCTAAAAACAACAAGATAACTGATATGCATCGGTCTAGATCACGGTGGTTAAATAAATATAGATGCATCCTCTAGACACCGACTTCTAGACCGATGCACTTAACATCTTCTTCCTTTCTTTCTTGTTTTTGTTTTCTCGTTACTTTTTTATATGTTTGAAGTTGGATTTGTTTGTAAAAGGCTTTTTAAATTCAATTTGATAAAGACCATCATGACCATTACGACCCACCATTACAAGTTACGACTGGGGATGTGGATATTGAGATATATAAACTAAACTAGCTTTTGCCCGCAACTTCGTTCGCGTGGAATAGTGACTACCAGCAGATTTTTGATTTGACCAATAGATGGCGCAATATGTCCGGAATAATTTTATTTTTATTTTTTTTTGTAATAAAAACTATCCTATGTCCTTTCTCAAGTTTCAAACTATGTCTGTATCAAATTTCACACAAATCGGTTCAGTAGTTTAGGCGTGAAGAAAAGACAGACAGACAGACAGAAAGACAGACAGACAGAGTTACTTTCGCATTTATAATATTAGTTTGGATGAGAACTATTTACAAAATAAAATAAAGCCGACTTTATAAAAAAAAAGAAAGGGACAGAATTACACTTTTGTCAAGGCTCTAGAAACGTAAAGCCATGCAGCAGCCTCTCTCTAATTTAATCTCTAATGTTGTAAATAAATAACTTTAATAAAAGAACTTTTACAAGGTACTGGTCTACTATTTTGGTTACATTATAAAATAAAAAATATTAACTATTTTGACTCTCACGAAATTACCATAACTATGATTGTTCTAAACTGAACGGTTTGCGCGAGAGTCACTTTTTATCTATACAGGATTTGTACGGAACCCTCGGTGCGCGAGCCCGACTCGCACTTGGCCGGTTTTATTTTGTTTCATAATAATAGTCTGTTGGACAAATGTTCCTCGATTAATTGTCACCTTTGAAAAACTTTTCTATATACCTAGTTACTCACAGTCAGCACACGTGACAAGTAATAAAAAGGAATAGTATTCTTTTTTCAAGTCATCTCTGTAGGACGTCATAATTTTAAAACGGCTGAGCTAATTTTGATGAAACGTGTCTAAAAATCAGCTTTCATCTTAGAAACTGCATCCATCTCGATCCGTCCGTTTAAGAGCTAAGTATCGCAGACAGACATATGTATGTAGCCGAGGATCTTACAAATATATCTGTCTTTGCATCAGGACTTAAATAAAGGTTTTTGGTTGTAAAAAATACTCAAGGCGACGAAGAAAGTTTGTATGAGAGAGGGTACTTTTGAATTTCAATGACTATTAAAATTCATAAAAAAGATTCGGCCTTAAGTGTTTTTGAGTAAACTAACTTTTAAATCGACATCTTATGTATTTATCTTTTATAGGGGTCGTTTGATACAAAACAGGTCAAAGTTACAAACAAAGTGTTAGTTATGAATGTAGAATATTTAGAGAGGTCATCAATATTTGATACTGTTGGGACTGGAACTATAAATGCTCTGATGTTCGACGTCTGACTTCTTTCATTTGTTTTCCGTGGCGCTTCCATACGTCATATTCTATCCGGAGGTATTCCAGAGTGCATAAAAAATTAACGATACCAATACGAACGAACAAGTTTCAGCCATTTAGGTTATACTGTGAAATACGAGTTAACTTTATACGGTTTTACTGAGTGGAAGCAAAAACGACTTTACATACCGTATTGAAGTATATTTTAGATAGAGAAATATTCTATATATTTTTTACGGTAAGTAAACCTTATTTACTTTCTGATTTAAGAAATCTGTATGATAGTTACACTGATTGGTTATCAAATAATAGCGGTAAAAGGTAAAACGATTTATGACTATAGATAAATTTGAAATATAGTTGAGTTTTTGATACCGAGTGATTAGGTTTGGTTATCATTGATAAAAACGCTTTTATTAGGAGAGAAGAGTGAAATGTAAATAGCGATAATGGCCAGTTTTGGATAAAATATGATTAAGTATATGAATATCTATGAGTGAATCTACTGGATGCAATAGAAAATAATGGGGAGATGAGGTAGACATCTTAATCATGCATAAAATGTTAATTATTTATTTGCTGGTCTGTTAGATTAAAGCAGTTATAAATCAAAACTCTTCTTGGCAGACGAGTAAAAGTGACTCTTCTATTTACCGTAGGAGGTAAATATGAAGTTCTTTTTCTAAACCGCCCAGAAACGGAGTCCCAAGATCTCCCTATCGATTTCACTTTTTTCAAAAACATTCAGAAAATTAAATTGCCACATTATGGAATGCAACCATTTCATGAAATTATCGCGCATGACAAAGCAAAGACATCTGCCCTATGGCAGTGACGACAATACTTTACGATATTGATTTGATTCTATTATTAACTGTTCTTCTGTAGAATTATTATTTAAGACGAATAAAATAACTGAGCTTTAAAAAACGGTTTTAATGGAGTTACTGAAGGATCATAAATTTACAAGCACATAAAAACTGTGTCCACCCCAAACGTGGTGAAATACTTACAAATATCGATTTGTGAAATGAGGTAGGTGGGAAGCTATTACACTAATAACTTGTGTAGAATGCTGTTCAGGTGTTTGTCAGGGGTGGGTAGCATTATATTATGTTACGAAAATATTTCACAATATTGAGGAATATTAGCTCTGCAACACATTTTATCTGAAGTAATATGGGTAAAGTAGGACATACTTATTAACGGTAGACGAATCTAAACCAGTCTGCAATATTAATAACTATTTCATGTGAAAATATCTAACATACCTTATGGAAGGAACGTAAGAAAAGAAAACAAACTTTTATTACCCGTTTGAACTGGCTAATGCAACTAGCAATTTAATTACGTAACACAGAATCTGAATTGCTTTCACTCTGACAGTTTAACAATGGTAACTGTAGCATAAGTTTTAAAAATATCTCGTGACGATCGCTGGACCGACACAATTAACTTTGTTGGACTGCTGAAATGATTGGCACGCCGAACGTCGAGTGTTACCAACTTAATTAGACTTGGGGCGCAACCGTGAAATTAACAGGTTCAACGCTTTGTACCTACTTTACCTGTAATGTATTGAGAATTAATATACCTACTAACATGAAAATATAATATGTAAGGTAAGGGTATGTAATATACTTATTAAACATTCAATAGTTTCAGACAAATTTAATTTCAGCAGAAAGTATTACACTGAACAGTTTTTTCTGCACGAAACTAAGCAATTTTCTCCGTGCAATACTTTATTCAAATATAGAATCTTATTTATTTAAAAATATGAAATGGCTGCGACTGATAATATAAAATAACTTACTATAAAAGGATGAAAATCACACTGTCGATCTTGTTTCTGCTTTTCATAAAGATACAAGATCTATATCATAAAAGTGTCTGCGATACAATACGACTTTAGTCTCACATATTCAATGTGTTCTATTGTATAATAAATTCGAAGCCCTTTTGTGTTGCGTGTTACGCGAGAACGTCGCACTCCACGCATGTACAATCACTGTCATAAATATGTAAAAACATCCAATATTTGAAAAATTCTGGGCACAAAAAACCTCGAAAAAATGTGCATTTCTACAAGGTGTTGATTTGCATTTGTGCCATACTTCAGGAGGAGGACACAAAATACGTAAATAATCGATTGGGATTACAGAAGACGGGAAATAGCTAATATGCACTGCTTTTTTTGTCATTGTTATTGTCGTAGTATTTCAGAAGTAACCCAATTTTATGAATGAAATTTATGAATAATTCTTGCGTATGCTTTGTGTTTGCGTTTGTGTGAGGGCGCAGCACGGTTTTAAGGCCAGTAACACACGCGCCAAGTTTAAATATGGCTAGATGACATTGACGGAATTCCGAAAAAAAACTAAAAATTAAAAATTACGTACCGATTTTTTTGTTGATTTGGGTCGAGAATCATTAGCATAATTACGTCCTTGACTATGGCACGGATGCAAATCAACAGCTTGTATATGCTAAGGAGATTTATTATTCGATATAGGCTTAGAACAGAAATGTTGTTCAAAATGAGAATTGTATTGAAAACTGGTCGTTACGTTTAAGAATACTATTATACTTTACTTCGAAAATCTTGAACCTTTAAAATAATAGCGTACAAGTGCAAAATATTGCGTATAAATAAAGTTGCTTTGCAGTATTTTTAATAAGAGTGAGCCATTACACACAATCTTTCAACGTGAAGTGCACACGTTATATTCGTACCTTCGGGAGCTAGAATTAATATGTGCTCGCGCCGCTCGCGTATATCATTGTTAATAACATTTTCGCGAGACCTACTACTGTTTATGAGGCTAATGTGTTAAAGTAAAAATTTGTGTTAAATTCTCCACGTTTCTCGTAAAAACATCACTTTACATCACAATTCATCCTTGTTTTGACGCAGCCGCAGCGCAAAGCACGTTGCAAGACGTAATATATTTTCCAGTGTAAGGTGTAAAATAAAAAGAAACATCGCCGTACTATTCTCACTATTTGTTTCTTTAAATGCCGCGGTATCAACGAGTATTTGAAAATATCTTTCAGTTTTGTGTTTTCTTGGAGGCAATGCACGCGAACTGAGAAAAGTTTTACTTATTTGTGATTTATCTCTGTGTAAGAATTATTGAGCTCATAAATAACGTTCGCTATTACTTTTTGTGGCTTTGAAAATGATTTATTGAAAAATAATATGTACCTATGCTCTTAAGTATCAGAGAACGTATGAAGAAATACAAATAAAATATTTATATACTGCTACACTAAAAAACTGGCTCCAGCAGTAAAATATAGTCCGTTTCATATGTCATGTACGTACTTATTACATGAATACCGCAATCTTGAGCGTCTGGACAGATTTGAAGCAATGACGAATTGAGGTTTGGTTTTTAGGCATAAGAAATTCAGTGAAAAAGTTATGAGTTGGAATGTGAGGTTAATAAATCATATGAAAGGACTACGCTCGTAGCATGGCGCGAGCTACGCCGTAAGCCGTGACGTAGCGACACATGCCACGCCGACGGAATTTGTATTTTCATTGTACTTATGCCGCCGTTTGGATTTGCATAATTCGGTTTAATTAGTTTAGGGAATATTCATATTAGGTATATATATTATGACTCAAAAGTACAACTACTTTGAGTAATTTAAAATTTGTAATATATAAATTATGCAAAAAATATTATATAAGTTGCAATAACTATTTCTCGTAAACATTAAATTAACGCCAAATGCAAGCAGCTTCAAACGTGTGAGGTAATTAAAATATTATTTAGGTGCATAAGAGCGTAAACGAACAGCTGCATGCATTTCGTATTCAGTGTGTAATGCAGTGTATACCCACGTCCTTTCAATTTCTTAGTAAAATGAGGCTGAAGTCAGTGAGTAGCACGTGTGTTGTTAACAAAGTGAGAATAAGTCTGATGGAAATATGCTTCCTTTGGCCAGCGCTCTCCTCAACGGCTGCACACGAAGAGCTCTGCCTCACGAGTCTATAACACATTTAAACAGTAGGAATGTTTGCAAACGTATTCATGTAAAAAGTAGAATATTTGTTTTATTACTAAATATTTATGATAGGTACAGATTCACAAAGTTAGAAATGTAACAGGAGTGTAATGGAATACTTATGTCCAAAATATTTTTATTACAACATTTTTTACCTTCTCCACCATCCTTTAAGTTCTAAACACAACTTACCTCTGTTAATATCGCAGGCGAATAGCTGCTTATCATTTATAATGCATAGTTAAGTGTAAGAAAACAAACTACTGGAAACTTTGGGTAGTTTCCGTTTTATGTAAAGGTGTATTAACACTGAATAATAAACTTGGAGATAATGAATCTGGGTCAGCGTACAATACCCAATTTCTATAAAACTGTGTTTGTTATTTTAATGGAGTCAATCACTGTGTTTATGCTTTGATAATACCGAAGGTATAAAAAATAATAACTGAGTTGGAGCATGTATGTGTTATTGTATATACATATGTGTATTCGCTTGTGATGTTAAGATTTCGTCAGCCACAACCTGAAGGCTTGTAACTTGAGTATGTAGGTGGAAAATCGTTCCCCATCGAATATTATCTTTCGTTCAGTTAGAATAATAAAGAGATATGTTTTGTGAAAGATATTCCTTCAAAAGGCAACTTATATTCGATATCCGAAGACAAACGAACGGCTTCAACACGTTCAAACAAACAAACGTACTCTTACAAAACTATAAATAGTTGGTTTGTTTTCACTGCGTTTATGTAAACATATTAAAGCTTTGATGGTGACAGTTGTGTTGTGTTTATACATTTACTTTTTGTTTGCGACATCGTTTATCTTGATTCGTTTCGGAATCATTAGACATGGTAATTATCATGCAGAAAATACAAGGTTTTACACTTAGCACTTACGTGTTTCATGATGTTGGGCAGATATGAATTTCAGAACGTTTCAAAGGAGGTATGTGTAAATGTGTTTTTATAGGGTTAAATGTAAAAATAAAGGGATATTTAAACATAAATCTTTGAAAAAGACAAGGTAAACGGAAAACTTCTGGACAACGGTATTCTTCCGTGTCTACCTATTAAAACTTGAAATAGCTAAAGTAAAATCCTCCATAGTCTCTATGGAATCGTTGAATTTTACGAGGTAAAAAAAGTAGGATAGTATTAGTCAAGGGAAAAAGGGGATTGAAAAATCAATAGCTGCTTATCGGCGACGTATGCAGTCACGCCAAATCGGCGTACACTACCTTTGGCCGGCTTAAATTATTTTAGTCAAGGGGAATAAGTTATGCTGGTTTACCTTAGGACTAGCCGACGTGACGTCAATTAACAATTTAACCAAGGACGACGTCCTTGGACGGGCGAGTGTTCGTTCATTCATTAGGATTGTGTTAAAAATTTATCGAGAATGTAAAACATTATCCGGCTACACGCAGCCTGATAAGGATGAGAAGAAAATGAGGCAAAGTTCCCAACCATTTGTTTAAGACTAAGTCAGAGCACTTCCGGTGAAGTCAGAGAAAGCCGCGTGACTAAAGAGTCTAATTAAAAGTTGTGCTACGCTCCGCTTCAAGCTACGTCGGTCTATAACCACTAGAGAGCGCACTCGCCAATTTCTTCTAAGAACACGACTCACCGCTGCGGGCCGGGGGACGCGGCATAATCCGCGGCTACTATTGGTCAGTTCAAGGTCGAGTTGCATGAGTACGCTCAGCAAGGGATTGCTCTCTTTCAATTAAAAAATATCGATAAAATGTATTTCATCGTAGTAATAAATACTCAATAAAAATCGTATAAGAATATCTAATAAAAATCAGTCTATTACAAAAAAGACCCATACAAGAAAATTATTGATTCTTAAAATGTATTAATTTAGTATAAGTTTTTCGAATTAATGTTTTAGGGTCCTGATTGTTTTTGGTAAAAAACGATAATCGAACGTCTACAAATTTCATGATATATTTTAAATAGGTACACGATGTAATTATTCCAAAATGATGAGGTTTATAAAAACTTACTAAGATAGGCGAAAACATTGATGGAATCGCTGAACTAAATAAACGTCGGCATTGTTTTAAATATTCAAAACAATTGGGAGTGAAGTGCCTCGAGCAAACAACACTGTATTTTGTTGGGGACCAATTTTCCATATTTCTGGAATCTTATAAAATCTAAAATGAAAATATTTTTTTTACTATTATCGATATCCACTTCATCCTTAAAGGTAACAGCCCAAATTTCATCGATAGGAATACAAAGGGCAAGAAAGAGATGGACGTATTAGAATTTCTTAATGAAAGAAAGGGACTTTTCCAAAAGACATCAACGAGCGTGAGCGCGGTTCACCAACCACCAATTTAAATAGACCCCTGTGGTATTTCATCATATATAAAATCAAACAGCCCCGGATCTAGGGGGGGGCAAGCCGGGGCCCATGCCCCGGGCGGCAAATTCAGGGGGCGGCAAAATCAGGCGGCTGCCTGATTTTAAATCCTACATCACAGATTACCATAATAGTTACCTACAGGGCCGTCTTAACCTATGGTGCAGGGTGTGCGAATAACCCGGGCGCCTCGGTCTCAGGGGGCGCCACGGGACGCCCCACCACCAGAAAATTTCGATGAAATTACACCCGTTTGATAAGGAAGTTCCATTGTATCATGATACTGACAAGCAAAGTTTCAAAAAAAGTCGCCTTCGCTATGTTTAATTGATCATTTTGATTATTTTTCATAACATCCTCCAACTAAGTGAAAAAATTCTCGCTCGCTACGCTCGCGGTTAAATTACCGTTTCTGTACTGTTTTTCTGATCGAACACAAATAGCACTCGCTCTAATCACGGTTTCTTTTTATTTGTACATGATTCCCAGTTTAATTTGTGAGTCTTCAAACAAATAACTTAAAAAAGTTCGCGCTCGCTGCGTTCGTGGCTACTTGTTGCTTGACAATGTAAGTACTTTTGTGTCGTAGACTCAAAAAATTTCACGCTCGCTCCGCTCGCGCAATGTTACACAGGCATTGCCTTGTTGGCTTCATTAGTCTAATCCGCGATATCTTACCTTTTATAAGTCAAATGTAGCGAAAAAATATATTTATGGAGTCCTCAAAAACAAAAAAGTTTGCGCTTCCGACTGCTTGCTACTTTACTGCGCTTTTTACCTACTTATTAACTTTTTGTGTACATTAATCTGTCTCCAGTAGCGGCTTTAGGGTAGGGCGCGGTTGGGCGACGGCCCAGGGCGCCGGACATAAGGGGCGCCGCAGGCGCCCCCAACCAATCCTTGATCAGAATTTTACTCCTATTTTTGTTTTAAATTTCATCAAAGATCGCAACTTACAAGAACTGTATCCAAATGTATGGATAGCATCAGGGCCGCCTTAACCTATGGTGCAGGGTGTTCGAATAACCCTGGCGCCGCGAGCTCAGGGGCGCCGCGGCACGCCTCTGGACCAAGAAATTTCAATTAAATTAATGTATTGTCATACAATGCCGCGCGCGTTAGATACACTACTTTTATGTCCCAAAACTCAAAAATTTTCGCGCTCGCTTCGCTCGCGGTTTCTTTACTTTACACTTACATCTTTTTTCACATATAGCTACTTTTAATTTAATGTCCCAATACTCAAAAAAATTCGCGCTCCCTTCGCTCGCAGCTTCTTCATTTCACAGTCGCCTTTTATTATATATGTTAAGGACTTTTAGTGATCCAAATCTCAAAAAAGCTTTTTCGGGCTTGCTTCACTTTATAGTTGTTTTTATTTTTGAAAATTTTTTTGTCTACAAAAATTCTCCTTCGTCCTTTTATTAATAAGAAAGTAACTTCTAGTTTCTATTTATGGTACTACTTTAAGTCCCAAAAATTTAATTCATACTTAGGCGCCAACACCAACAAAGAGCTATCTACGTTTGGGCTACATTTTAAGTCATTTTTGTTTTGAGTTCTAAAATATAACAAAAAATTTCGCGCTCGCTTCGCTCGCGCAATCACAACCTGTGTTCCCGTGTTTTTGCATTCACCAACCAGCAATAACTTATGTACGATTGGGCTACATTTTAGGTAATTTTTGCTTTGACTTGTTAACTATAAAAAAAAAATTCGCGCTCGCTTCGCTCGCAATCGGTAACTATATATTTTGTCTCTGTTTTTCGTATGGGTTTGAATTGTAGTTGGGGGCGCCGTAGAAATCTCGCCCAGGGCGCTAGTAGAGTTAAAGCCGGCACTGTCTGTCTCGACTTCATAACTTAAACCTGGCGAACAGTTTGAGCCTACAATGATTTGGACACATTTTTTTAAGTCCTTTACCTACCAAAAAAGTGACTTTCGGTGGTGAAAATAAACATAAGTACGTAGGTAGGCGGGGCGGCATTTTTCAGTTTTTGCCCCGCCTAAAAAAAATTGAAGATCCGGGGCTGAAATCAAAGCCAAATTTTGGTATTGATATTTGCCGATGCCATCCTTTTTGTAAATAGATGTCCTGGATTGTTTCCCGCACCATTTCATCGCGCATGTAGGCATTATTTTTGTTTTTTTACTAAATAAAATCCTCAAAAATTTATCGTGTTCGCAGGTCATAGACTTGGTCGCTACTAAAGGATCTTACTGATCGTAGCCTTATAGTACGCGCAAAATCACTAACGTTTGGCGAGCGTCGGGGCACTGTATGCGCAGTCAAGTGGTTTTATAGTCTTTGGTCTATACCTACCCACATATAGAATGCAAGTACGTGCCTACTCATATTTATTTCTTTCACGTTTTTTCTAACGACTACAATGTTACTCTATCGCGATGATAAAATACAATAGGATTACTGATGTGAAACAATGTAACGCGAATAAATATACGATATGTAACTCTCCAGGTAATAATTCCGTGAGAATCGCAATACGTTTTCCTTTTTTCTTATGTAAATAAAAATAACAACCGCTTTTGTACATATTAAGATCTCCGTAAATGTACTGTTGCTTTAGTTGATTGAATTAAATATAAATATGTACCTCACTTGTGATTTATTTGAGTATTACGGGGAAATCCATAGTTAATTCAACAAATTGTGATTGTTTACAAAAGCGGTTGCCAGCACACTAAACAGCCGCGAGTGCCTTCTCGCTGTTGGCACGTGAGTCATGTATCGTTTCCTGCGACTCTATCTTGATCTAATTTCATCCAGTGTTTGCAGATACCATGATCAATCACTTTTGTAGTTCTGTTGTGTTCATATACACATACGTATCTGGCGGATATCATGCAAACGTGTGTTCTGTTCTGACAGAAGTGCTAGTCATTTTTTATTATTCTTTTGTTAATAACTTAAGGTGGGAAAATATACAGGTGTGTTTTTTTGTTTGAGTCACCGAACAGTATGAAAATACATTTTTCACGACATGCCTGAATAAAATATAAAGAGTGATCAAACAAAGAGAGCGGGACTATTCACTCGTCTTGTGCTTGAGTCTTTTGGTTGTGCACGTATAAAGTGTTTGTGCGAGCTTTTCATTTTCCATTCCATCGAGCAGCACGCGATCGGCGGCGGTTGCACGAGACACGAGCACACGACGAGTGTTTGGGCCATTCGTGTGCACCGTCACAAAGCTGGGTCACACGAGCGCCCTGCAGCTAATCCCCGCATTCACGGCCTCACTTGCAATCTCTGATTTGCACGCTTTCAACTAATTTTGGCGCACACTCGAGTTTTATGCCGCTGCACAAATTAATTGCCTTATTGAAAATCGATGTTCTAAATATGTGTGAACCTTGTACAGTTATTAATAATATTATGCTTATAGAAATACACGAAATAATATACATAATAAATATACTTGCCAAGTGTGTTCAATCTCAGAACCTGTTTCTACTTATATAATTTATTTCATTGGAAAGACACAAGCAGGTATCCCGTACCTATGTTATAATTAATTAACAAGGATAAAATTTACCAAAGTTTATTCCAATTGTACGTAATTGATACCTAAACAAAACTGGATTATTAATTTATTAACTGTCTTGTTTTAATCCCCCTAGAACTATTTTTGAAGGAACGAGATGAAACAAACGATATTATTGTGTACGTGAACCACAATATCTTGCCATTCTATTAGAGGGTACAATAACAGCTCGCTTGCAACTAAACTGATTTCTAAGTAATCAATAGGTTAAACACACACAAAGAAGTTCTCTGTAAGCAACTTATGTAAACAATAAATTTTCCACTAACGCAAAGCCAGTCAAAGGTACAGGTATATCCTGGGATCATTATTGTCAGTATACTCTAACAACAGGTCTTAGTAAGTTATTCATATGTACGTTGTTGTTATTGTTGTTACAGCCTTTTTATCGTCCCACTGCTGGGCACAGGCCTCCTCTCACACGGAGAAGGATTGAGCATTAATCACCACGCTTGCTCAATGCGGGTTGGCGATTTCAGACTTTACAGTCCAGGTTTCCTCAAGATGTTTTCCTTCACCTTTTTATCAGCCATTGGCGTCTAAGATATACTTAGAAAGTACATACAAACTTAGAAAAGTTGCATTGGTACTTGCCTGACCTGGAATCGAACCTGCGTCCTCATTCACGAGAGGTTGGTTCTTTGCCCACTAGGCCACCACGACTTTTTTTTTTATATACCTACGTATTTTTTACATATGTACGTATATATATTTTTAGGGTTCCGTACCTCGAAAGGAAAAAACGGAACCCTTATAGGATCACTTTGTTGTCCGTCTGTCTGTCTGTCTGTCTGTCTGTCTGTCTGTCAAGACCCTTTATCTTAAGAACGCGTGAACGTATCAAGCTGAAATTCACATGAAATACTCGGGTCTATTGTCCCTTTAAACTGTGAAACTATCAAACTTCTAAGCCAAGCCAATCAAAAGATACAACCGATTATGTCGATATTTTCAACAAATTTTCGACACTCGCAAAGGAATCAAAACCTACAGGGTACTTCCCGTAAACTCAGAATCTTGAAATTTGGCATGAAGCATTGTCATATAATGCAAATATAGGAAAAATTGCGAAAATCACATTTTTTTTGTTATATAATATAATTAAAATATTTTAATAAAATGAAACTTACTACCTTATTTCTCACGAACGAATAAAGGTACCAAATTGAAATTTATACCAAATACCTAGGTCTATTGTCCCTTTAAGCAATGAAAAAATCAAACTTCTAAGTTAACGCGATCAAAAGATACAGCAGTTTTACCGACACCTTAGACGAATTTCCGTCACACGCTAGGGAATCAAAACCTACAAGGTACTTCCCGTGAACTCAGAATCTTGAAATTCGGCACGAAGCAACGTTATATAGTACAGATAAAGGAAAAATTACGAAAATGATAAATTTGAAGTTACATAAAATATTAAAATAATATAATTTTTGTTTACATGACATAAAATATTTTTTTAATAATTATAAACTTACTACTTACCCTTTTTCACATGAACGCGTAGAGATATTAAAGTTTTGATAAAAAGTGAAATTCATATCAAACACTTCTTAAATATAATGGCCTCTAAACTGTGAAAAATAAATCATTCAAAGGTCATTGGGCACCTTAGTATGGAAACCATACCCACGGCGGATACGAACGAAATATAGCACAGTATAATGATAAAGGCTCTGATTTACTATGGCATTAGTCGCATCAATGTGAAATCTAGAGAAAATCAGGTGTAAACATCAAATATTTTCCTCATTTCAATGGGGAATTTAAACGACCACGTTTGACGGATTTGAGAAATCATTTCTTTGTAGTGAAAGAGTATACTCGCCGTTTATTTCCATTGTCATCAGGTCAGGATCTGATGATGGAAATCCTGAGAAATCGAGGGCAACTATCAGAAATTGTAGGCATGCATAGGATTTAAACTTGATTCTCAGATGTATGTCTGGTGATACTATCAAACAGTGAAGGTTTAGAGCTTACCTGATGATGGAGACGTGAGAAAGTCGAGAGAACTCCTTAACGGTATGTTTTTAGTTACGTCGTGTTTATATTATTCGTATTGACGAGAACTTTTCACAAAAGTTAAAAATAAAAACTTTTTACAAAAAAAAAAAACAACTTCTAAAACAACAAGAAAACTGTTTATATGCATCGGTCTAGATCTCGGTGGTTAAATAAATATAGATGCATCCTCTAGACACCGACTTCTAGACCGATGCACATAACATCTTTTTAATTTCTTTCTTGCTTTTGTTTTCTTGTTGCTTTTTTATATGTTTGAAGATGGATTTGTTTGTAAAATGCTACAAAATAAAGCCGACTTTATAAAACAAAGAAAGGGACAGAATACTTTTGTCAAGGCTCTAGAAACGTAAAGCCAGCAGCCCCGAATCCTACTCTCTAGAGGTCGTTGTTACAATTCGACAGCTACAAGTCGTCAGGCGGTTTCGAAAAAAACCTGAAACTGGGGTCGTTAGGTGATTAATCCCTCAAAAATAAAAGATCCCATTCCTGCAATGGCTGCTTTAACCCAAGTTAGTAGTGAATTCTCGTCACCTAAAATAAAATAAGCTCCAACACAAGGTTACGTTATAAATTGTAAAGGAGTTCCCATAACTATATCTGATCTTTGCTATCGATCCTACAATGGCAGTCAAACCTATCTATGTGGAAAGTCTTCGCCAATACGAATAAAATAAACCCAAACACGTGGTAGTTGCAACATACCGTTCAGGAGTTCCCTCGACTCTCTGTAGTCTCCATAATCAAATCAGCTCCAAACCTTCACTGTTTACCAGTACCCTCAAAAATACACTCACATGTCTGGTTATAACTCGATGCGTGCCTACAATATTCAAGAGTTGCCCTCGATTTCTCAGGGTTTCCAGATCCTCATCAGATCCTGGTCATCCGAATTGGCATCTTCCTTCTTTATGAAAATTCTTTAACAATAAAAACTAGCATTGCTACCTGTACAATCCTCTGAAACTGCTTGTCTTTTATATTTTTCAAACGATCCTGGACATTCGTCTCCATGGAATTTTAATAAAATATTATATTCAAAGAAACGTCATACCATTCTCCACGATTTAAAACTACTTTGATTCATGTCCGCCACTTTTTACAAAGCGGGTCAGATATGCCCAATGACCTTTAAGACATAATTAGTTATTTTCAATCAAATTTCTGAATGATGACTATAAAATGTTGTATATAAATAACTTTAATAAAATAACTTTTACAAGGTACTGGCCTACTATTTTAGTTATATTACAAAATAAAAAATATTAACTATTTTGACTCTCACGAAATTACCATCACTAAGATTGTTCTAAACTTAACGGTTGGCGCGAAACTCACTTTTTATCTATACAGGATTTGTACGGAACCCTCGCTGCGCGAGACCGACTCGCGCTTGGCCGGTTTTATTTTAATCTAGACTAGTATAAAAATAAAGATAGAATCGAAATAGCGGTAAGAGCAAGGGCACTGCCAATGTAAGACGATAGAAATAAGTCAATGGCTGGAAGACTAATCATAAATGTCCTAGAAAGTTTTCTTATAGCTTTCCGTTCATGAATGAAGGTGTTTTGACCTTGATTATGTATATTAAACCTGTTACATAAACAAACATGTTTATAACTTCAATAACCTTGTTTACCCCTAGCTCGGTGGTGATATTTAGGCAGCAGGCTTGGATTAAAAAGAGAATAGTCAGAATCGAACTCTACAATGCTTATCGAAATCTACCAAACCAATGTTTAACACTCGATTATCATAAGCCGATATAGATATATCTACATGAGAACATCATAATGCCTTTTTGATAGCTGATATGCAATTCTTTATCTACAATGCTTGCTGTGCATCAAGCCACCAGCAGCCGCCTTATCCTTATCTTACAAGCCAATATTGATTTAACCTCTTAGGTTTATCGGTTATCCCGATTCCGAGTTAATGTGATATCTATCGAGACAACTTGTCTCCATTATCGTAATTTTGGTTATCGCTGTCGCTGATACCGAGCGGTCGTAATCGTAACATCGCGTACGATATCATCGTAAATGTCGTGATTGACTTGGGGATTAGCCAGAACATTTAATTGTTATAGGTATCATACACAGTGATCGTAACGTTGACTTACATACGTAATATTTGAAGATGAACAATCAATTGAACGTTAAAACCGGAACACTAGTATTTGGGACGGTCTAATTCTGTATTTGGGAATCGTTTCCGAATGCAAATTGCTCTACTTTGGCTGGCTTTGGCTTTAGTTTATCTCATCTCAGTCTTGTTCAGAGTTGCAATCAGTTCTCTTTAAAATCAATTAGTATACATGTGCATCTTGAAACTTCAAAGTTGCTAAGTACGTATAACAACTTCAGGTAGGTAGGTATTTCTGAAACTGTCCTTCAGAGTCTAGACTTACTTATAATCTCTGTTTTGTTTTAATAAAAAATATTTGTTAAAAAAATATAAATGGTAGTGATTAGTTTCGAGCATAAAAAGTAGATTAATGAATCGAGTCGAATTTAAATAGGAACATACTCCAATAATATCCGCGTCTACCTAGATATTGGTTCTAGGTCAATTGTTATACGGTCGTGACGTGATATCCATATTTAGCTTTTCGACTCAATACGAGATCTGTATCCATACTCCCAGAATATGACGTCAATATTTCCTAACGATACACCTTGCCTTAAATTATATTAAGAAGCTACTATGTACGAATATTTTAAGACTTGCTTGCATGTAGTAAGCACTTCTGACACTTCTTCTAAATAATTAATAACCTAATCTACCTAACTCCGTCTTAGCGATCGCCGAAAGCAAGACCAAGTTGGAGGTTCTAATTCCAAGTACTCATTCTATATATTCTACTGAAATTCATAGACAGCAAACATGGTTGCAACACAGCCATAGATAATGTTTAAGACGAGCAAGACAAAGTGAAGCAATTGCAGCTGTTTCCTACTCCGAGCAGATGCAAATAGCTCTAAAGGGACTCGTTTTATGACCAACGAAATGTCTTTTGATAAATGAAAACTATTTGAAGTAAAACGCATTGTGCCAAAAGACATTATGTACCTATGTGCTTACTAGTTCAAAAAATATATAATTTAACAACTCAAGTGTATAATTATTAACGTGATGATCTCTGGAAGCTCTAGATAGTATAAATCACTTTTATCCCAGTGAAATTAAAAGATGATTTACTAGCTTTGATTTTATCTTAATTAGAACCGAACCTTATCTATTAGCTGTAACTACAAACTGTAGGTGTTACTCCGTTCTAATAATACAGAGGGGTCATGGATACAATACAGTGGAGAGTAAACTCGGTAGGTTTTGACGACGACAGGCACGCCGAGCTCGCAGCCGACTGCCAGACAATAGTCGCCTTGATGCCGATACAAAGGCATACCAGCCGCTTATATGTCTGCACCACACTATTTGTTCATCTTAAACTATATTAGACCGCAGTCCACTGCACGTTTCGCCATTCGGAAGCATCTGAAAAATGTACGATTACAAAAGCCCGACTGAATGAGTACAGCAGTTTATTAAATTCTGTATTTTATTACTTTTGTAAACAAATATATATTGTTTTGTATTTGTAGATAATATCTAATTCGATTTTGAAGCTGTTTTAATAAAACACTTTTATGAAACCGTTTAGGTCTCTTTAGGTACCTACGTCTGTGAAATATTTTATTAGGTTGAAATTGTTACTTAAAATCTTGAAATTGTCTATAGAAGTAGATTAGCCTAAGTTGAATGAGAAAACTGATCGCCTAAGGGCTAACACCAACTAAATTGAAAGACGGAAAACAATGATTCTCCCGCCACCAACTAAATTGGAAAAGTAAAATTCTTTGATACTTATTACGGCATCGCGAGGAGCTTAAACTTCTAACAATTTGCCGAAGGCTTTCTCTTATATTTGGTGAAATGATTTCTCTAATATTTATTTCATGTGCTATTTTAAAAATGAGAACCGAAAATAAACTCAGGTTATCCTAAACGAATTCATTTACTTAACGAAATCGTTAATTCAGTTGCTATTAATGTTTAGATGCAAAACAGTGTCCTGTGTGTGGGTAGACGCGTTAGCAAAATCCTTGTGATACATTCAGGAATGATACAAAACAAACCACATTTTCTGTACATTCAAAAGTTCAAATGTTATATAGAGTTTCGTCAAGCAATCACAATATTGAGAACGAGCTGCAAGAGAATGACATAATTAATGAGTACTTTCGACCGCACGTGAAAATGGTGGCCAGACGGGACAACTTCCATTTGTAGGAAGTTTACATCTCTATATTCAAATATAGGTCAATCTTTGCCTGGCTTTCAACTGATGCGAACTCTACGGATCTACGCGCTTGGAAATGACTTTAACATGAAGTTGGTTTTAAGCTTCACGTTCTACCCGTAGGTGTGGAACGATGTTAATTACCGCACCAGTTACGAAATTGGTAATTAGAAACTAAAAAGCCAGCAACGCAGACAACCGAGGTAGATCGAATTTTCACGTTGCAATATGGCTTATTACGTACGTTTGCCTAAAACAGGTTTTAATGATTCATAAAATTCCTGAAACAGCTTTCAAAACTGGTCCTTTTATTTTTTTAATTTGGACGCTAGGAAGCTATTGAAATGTCCAATTAACATGACCTCAACAGTTTTCCCAGTAGAGAGACTGGATTATAAAATGGTGCCGAAATTATGAACATTTTCATAAATGCTTGCCGGACTCATCATCGCCATGAATAGCTTTGCAGTTGTTTCAAAAAATCATTTTCATTGTTAATTAATACATTTTTCTATGACTATAAAATAAAATAAAATATTCGATTGACATTTCAGGTTCAACCAGAGTGATTTATAGCCTCAATAACATCGCAATCAACCTAAAATATGTTATCTCTATCAAGATAGTTAGTAGATAAGGTGCGTGTACGTCAATCGACGAGCTCACAAATAATGTTAACTCCATCTCATTAATAATTATTCAAATATTTACATAATATTTACATTAATTTTAAAAATTAAAAATAAACTTATATATACAACTTAAAACTAATACATAGCATCAAAAAATTGCTCCTCATCGCTGTCACCGGGTAATGTACCCAGAAGGCTGGCAGCATTGCCACGTTGGATGGCAATGCTCAACCTCTGTGCGAAATAAAAGCCAGCCCTTGGGTCACGAGAAGTGTCAACAAGGCGCTTAGAAATTTCCTTTGCAAGCGCGTGAGCACTCGGACCCCACGGCCCGAGAGTTTCAACCCCAAACGGCTCAAACATGTAATTCCCGATAAGGCTACTATATTTGCGCCGTTTGAGGTCTTCTGCTTGTGAAGCGGCGGAGCCGACACAACACGCAGTTCTAGGAAGATGGGATGGCGCAAGAGTGTCGACGCAGGTCGCGTCCCACACTAAAGTCCTACCCATCTTCCACGGAAATAGCGACATGCCGTCTGGTCTCTTGCCATCGTCGCGTGCCAAACCATTTGGTTCAAGTACGGCTGGCACGCCGACGGCAACAAGAGCCCGACGGATCACGTCGTTGATATTCGCATGTCGTGGTATGCGGCCCGCACTCCGGCTGCACGACAGGCCGTGGTGACCGAGGCTGTTGACAGCTTCCCCGCAGTGGCAGCGGTGAGGAGTGCAGCATGAAGCACCCAGACGCAGGCAGACAGCGAGTCTGAAAGTGGTGTCGTCAAACATGGTGCCTATGTTTGCCGACGGAAATGCGTGAAGCCAAAGACCTGACTCCCATTCACCCACAGCCAGTAGGCGTGCTCGCTCCGCAGAAGTAATTGACGTATCAATGAGATTTTTCCGTATTACTCTGCAGAGCGGCTCATCCCACTGTCTCTGGGAGGATGGGTTGGCGGGTAGATCGGTATTCGGGCATGTGACTTTCCAGGCATTAATAGCCTCCGCCAGGCATGGCACCTCAAAATTGATCAGTGTAATAGGTAGGATTTTCCTGATCAATTTGTCAGTGCCATGGACGGAGGAAATAAATGCCGGTAAACTAATACTGGAAATTTTGCGGATAATAGGAATTAAATTAATAATTCAGTCTGAATCCTCAAACTTTGTAGACTACTAAATACACTGCCAAGAGCATAAAGTACCTATGAGAGGGTGGGTATGTTTGAAGTCAAAAAGGTTCAAATTACATTACCCCAGTGACTGCTAATCCAAAGTTTCACCAGATTCAAGGTACCAATAACATTTACTGAATACAAATTGGAAACCAGTTTTATTTTTGCAGGTCGGTTAAAAAATGTCGAGTACTTAAATAATTAGCAATTTTGAAAATTGCTTTAAGCTCACGACTTGAGTCAGTAATTCGGCAGGTACATTCAAAATCATGTTTCAAAATTTAAAAAGCGACCCTCTTCAAAACCCACTTGACATGGAATTACTTGAAAGTGGATTCAGTAATAAATATTATTGAGTACCTGGCCACTTGAAAAGAAGTTTTGAAGCATATCGTCATTTTTTTTTTATCAAATAAATAACAGATTTTTTGGTATTTTTTATATGTTAAAGTAACATTCGAGCAGCTTATGTCCCGATATAGGTATAGGTAGCCCGCTAAACTGATTACTCTTCCTTCACATCGCCGAAGTGGGTTGGTAGGCGCAATATACATACATAGATATCTATCGGGTTCCATTAACCTTCTGCTAACTCTACCTAATTCTTATGACAACGTAGACCGAAACATTACCTGCTTAATAAAGCTTTTATAACCTCCTATTTTCCAGGTACTTAAATACTTAATGTAACCTCCTAATATTTTAAGGGTGACAGACAAAAGGGTTAATTTTAATCCTTTGTTTAAGTGTTTCATAAGAAAAGGTTAGTGAGATAGCGTGGCCCTAAAAATGTGAATATTTTGTGGAAATATGACGCTTGCATATCGAATGATGAATTTTTACAATTTAGAAGAAAGTTTTATGAATTCACTTCAAGATCTCTTGGTAGCTTATTGATATGAAGCTTGAAATAAATAATGTAGGACCTCATTATTCAGGTGCTTGTGTTATCAATCACGATTGTCTGCATCTGTATACCAGCGACAGCAATTGCCTGACGTTTAAGGTTCGGAAAGCGAGTTCGAACACAATCTGCAATCTACTTTGTGGTTGTGACCTCAAACGTTCCCTAATGTTAAAGTTTCTGAAAATGATAACAGGACGCGTCGCCTTTGTGTACTGAGCTGCATGTGAAGCTAATTAATTGATAAATGGCGCACGTTAAACTAACCGACTTCATAATACACTGCTAAGTGAAAAATATTGCTACTTATTATTTATGTTTTACTTAACCGAGACAAGGTTTTGGTATTATTTCAGACTTGTAAAAATTTTCTAATATTCATATTATCTTACAAATTAATTACTTATGGTTATTAGTCTTTTATTTACTTGGTTTAGAAGTGGCAAAGTGTGTTATTCCGTAATCGAACGAAGGATTTTTTAATATTCAATGAAAATGTAATTTAATGTACCTGAATAAAAAAAGAAATCACGCATTCCATAGAAGGTTCTGAGAACTCTGCGTATCTTGAACATCAGTACCGTTTCGCTCTGATTCTTCTACAGATAAATGTCTTCACGGACGCTCTTGAATTTGAATTAAAGGTATCATATGACATTGTATAACATTCCGAAGCGTAACAAAGTACTGAGCTATTACAGGATTAAGCTCGTTTCCTTTTTATTGGTTTCACGTTTTAGTTTCCTTTTACATGCACTTATACGGCCACATTATAGTTCGGCCATTCAGAGAATGCGTTCCTGACACGTCGCGATTGAACTGACTGAATTATAACATTCATTGATTATTGATATAATAATGTTGTTTTAATGCTCCTCAATTGTTAAAACGGTAAACAACCAGCAAAAATATTTTTATCGTAACTGCAACGCCATTGCAAAGTTACGTCGTCAGTTCAATCGCGACGTGTCAGGAACGCATTCTCTGAATGGCCGAACTATACCTACATTGTATAACGGCAAAGTGGTACTTTAACAATTCCTTCCAAACGAGCTGTTTTATTTACAACGATTCACTATAATGCATATGTCTATTGAAGTTCAAAATGGCATATGAATATTTAATGAATTATTACTCGGCAAACTGGTTTGTTCATTTGGCGCAGAGTTATACACAAACACCGCACTGGCTCAATGTAACAGCACAGCATTTCGTACAATATGAATAACCGAGCAGTTTAACGCATCATCAATTCATCAACTCAAACAGGCAACAACAAAGCTATTACAGGTTCCATTACAATTCGTATTTACTCTCATAACGCAAACATAATGCTCCCGCAATGTAATAAATAAATGAGAATTCATTAATTTTTATACCAAATAAATGAACTCGCATTTACATATAAATGAAAATGCACGAATGAACCGCGACATACAAGCAAGGTAATTGCCGATCATAATGATTATGTATTACACCAAAATTATTTACTTTTACGGTTGAATTATCGGAGTTGCAATTCCATACGGGACAGATATATTTAAACCTTATGTTTTTATCTGTACAATAGTAATAATAAAACTGAAGCAGGCGATGGAAGAAATAAATAATTCAGGCGTATTTACGGCATAAATCATCGATTTTATCTCACGTTAGTTCCTTAAGAACATGATACGAAAATGATTCAGGCTTCAATGAAATTGAATTATCTAATGATAAATGTTAGATTCCATACAATATCATATTAGTGTCATATTGTCTATCTCAGTTATCGTATGAGTCACTTATTTATTTCACAAATTGTTAGAAATCTCCAAACCACTTATCTTTCTCATGAGATTGTCGACGTTTTGAGATTTTGAAATATAAGTCAAGTGTCATTGAAAAAATGCTTGAGGGCTTTAAATAGTTTTGGATTTATTGAGTGTATAAAAACAGGCCCAGAATTTAAGTTAGAGAGTGGGTACTTACTTATAACGACTTTTTAAAAATTCCTTTATCCTGCACCAATCATTCACAAAACAGGATAGAATTTAAAGATGTAGTAAAAAACTGGTACTTACCTAGCGCAAATGACACTTTATTGACTACACCGGTAACAACTGATAGTGCAAAGACTACATCTTCTCGTCACACCATGGTTTGTTGTTATATATTGTTTGGCACAAGGCACGTCTAAAAGACTCCATACGAGACGTTAGCCTATATTAAGTCACGTTTCTATGAGGATAAATTCGTATATCTAGATATCGAGACCAGATATCCAATGATTGATACTATGTAACAATTAACTGCGAATATTTTCCTCGTGTTTTTTGCTAATGCTTAACACAAGGCCTCTTCTGAAAACCGTTGTTTTTGTAGAAGACACCTTGTGTAATTTTATTGCAGTTATAACGACCAAGGTATATTTACACTTGCATTTTAGTCCTGAACGATAGGATGGCTATTGGCCAGTTTAAAGCTCTAGCTACGTCTTGCTGGCACTTATTTTAGACGTGTATGTATTTGGAACCCTCCAGTCAAAAACTTATTCTAAATTCATTAAGTTTATAAACCTCTAGTGCTAGATTTATGACTATTTGGTATAGATAGATATATATTATCGAATACTGGCCTAGAATTATACGGCAGAATATTGTATGTGTTAGATTAGATAGAATTAATTAATTTATTGATTTGACTGTCTCAAAGTGCAAATGAATCATCGTATTGTCACCTGCAAAATATTAGATAATCGATTTTATAACGTCATATCTATTAATTATCATTAAATTAAAAGTAAACGGTATTATCATTTCTGAAAACGAGTAGTTAGGTACCTAACTACTTTTAATAAGGAAATGAATAAAAAACGTTTAATTTGAATTTTGATTTGATTATTGACTTTCTTAGTTAAGTTACATTCTTTACCTAAATAGGTAACTGTTTTTATACGTATTTGAACATAGACGTTTGAGTTTACCAATAAGTACCTACAGTAAACCACGAATTAAAAAAAGAGCGCAAACCAAAGATTATTTTAAGATGAGGGATGGAGCAACAAAGCATTATCTCTTTAATTTCAAACTGTCAAGTTATTATGCGAGATTTTACAGGAGAATCTACATTTCTATTAAATTAATTAATTATACAAAGAGAAATTAAGCGCTTCGTGACGTGAAGCTCTTCTGTGAGAAAATAAGCATTTGACGGCGCAACAGTGTGGCAAATGTTGAATATTTATTTACGAATTCTATATTCACTTTAAAAATGGAAATGTGAATTCTGCTGTGGAGTATCGTGAAGCCTCGGGAAAATTCGTAATAAGGTAAAGGAAATAAGAATCATTCGCCCATTAAAATTCTCGAATTTTATGTCGCATGTCGCTCACTTAGGAAAAGACTCGGTAGGTTGTTACATTAATGTTCTTTTTATTATAAGCCTAATTTGTCCTTAAAGATGCTGTTTAACCAAATGCCAAAAATAAGTTTTTATTTTGTATGTATATTTTTTTTCTTCAAACGATTTATTCGAAATATTTAATTCAATTTTCTGGCAATGTTTATCTGTGAGGTAAACATTATCTATTATGTTTGTATCTAGAATTGCTTATAAGCCCGAGGTTATTGTTGCCTTTTTTCTTGTCTTCTAGCTCAAATATGAATAACAAATTGTCTGTTATCGATTACTATATTTTTATCAAAAGGTGTATTGCTAACAACTTACAACTAGGAATACTTACTTACAATATGATTATTTTGTAGTTTGATTTGAACTACCAATGTTAACACACTAACGGGCCACTAGGTACTTCATCATCTTGCTGGCTATCTACAACGCCACACAATGAGCTATTCTTACTCTTGTAAAGTTCTTCTTCGTTTCTAGCCATCCTGAATACCTATGTTGGAGTACTTCATAATAATACATACACAGGTATATAAGCAGGTATCCAAAATGTAATAAAGTACCGCCATGTACAATGTGGTAAGGACTTCACCGTACTTAATTATTACGTGTCATGCATAAAAAAGTAGGTGTTGAATTAATTGTATGATAGCACGCGAATAACCAACTTGTTTGCTTTATAAAACTGTTAATTATTCTCTATGATTATAATTATTTGAAAAACACGCCACGAAAATATTTTACGGTTTTCAGCGACGATACACTGTGTTTAATATTAAAGTTTGAAAAAAAAGCTAGCTTGATCGGACGGTGACGATAAATTTATTAGCAAAACAATTAGTTATAAAAACTTTACGTATAAAAAATATAGTTTACTTAGATGTTATTTTTTTATTTATTATCAAAAAAATACTAAGGCACTCAAAAATATTTGTTGGACAACGAAGTTGATATACAACACATTATTGCTCGCTCAATTGGAAAGTTAGAAGGGTGGACAGGACACGTTTTTTTAACGAGTTTCAGAGCTCACCCAACTCATCAAAATTCTCCTGTATCAAACAACACATGAGTATAAATTATCGTTGGCAAACCAAATACCTACTATCAACACAGTCACTGAAAATTAACATCAGACCATAAAGTTACCACACACTCTTAATGATGACGTATAGAAGACAGATCCTGTAAACACCCTGCATCATCAATTTTGGGAAGAGGCTGACAGTATTAAGAGGGTCCTACTTACGAACTAACTACAGAGTGAAGGGAATCATGAAATTAAAAGGGATTCATTGTCCATCCTTTTGTACCCTAAAAATTGAAGCTTTTTATGAAATTGCTTTCAGTGGTGATCGGTGACAGCATGCATTACTTCAGCGTGTCTATTATGTTCGAAAAATATAAGTAACTCAGACAAATTGCACTCTATTGCAGTCCGTACTTTCGATTTATCGATTTCTTTAAGTTATTGGAATCATATCATAATATTAGTTCTCCATACTGCAGTAGATATGAAACCACAAAATATCTACACAATACTTAGTAGAGTTTCGAATATTTAGTACACATTAAACCACGTCGTCGTTATACCGCTGTAGAGCCCAGCATTTCTTCGAAAACTATATCATTACAGTAGATCAAATATAACTTCACAATTTCTAATGTCTAATTTTCTGTGAAATACAACTCTTGGTATTAGATTTCTCTATAATTTTGTAGCTAATTCTAAGTACCTGTCCTATTAAATTTACGGTAGGCATGCTATAAAAATAATACCTGTGAAAATAGGGATCCTAATTGTTATTAGAAATAAGTGTAATTTTCCCATCATAAAGAAAACTGTTAGTAATTTCTAAAACGAATGCGAGATAATCGTAAGCAATTTTTAACTTTTTATGCTTGCTCTAACCTAAGCCATCAGTATGTCACTTGGGATTTACTCCGACCCTATCAGAATTATCCCCCGCGGTCGTATATTACTCTCATTATTTACGCACAACGTAAAAAAAGGATAATACGTAAGCATGCGTAATATTTGCTACTTTTCGTAAGAAGTCGGTAATAAAACTTGCAACATCGGTAACTTTCTTCTTAACTTGGAAGAATACATTATCTCGCGGTATTCATCATCAGTCATTAACGGAATACGCTTATTCTCAAAACTTTGTCCCACATTTGCATTTAAGTCAATAATGAGGGTAAATGCAGTTATATCGTGTATCGTATTTTATATTTTTTTGGGAATCTTCAAGAAGGTTAAAGGTTATGGCACATTATAGCGGCACCGCAACAGCACGGCTCCACACCAGCATTTAAGTTGTCATTCAATTTAGAGCATTAAATCGTGTATATTATAATATATTTCGTAATGTCAATATGAAAAAGCCAACGGCGAGCAGTCAGCGTGCTTGCCGCTTCCACACAAGTCGACTCGCCGCCCGCGAGCGGTCCTCATGGGTACAGCGCGCCGACGGCGTGCTAATTGCGCGCTGACTCCGAGCCGGCAGCGAAACAACGTCAATCGTCAATCAACGTCGTGTTCGATCATAACATCAATCACAATCATAATCGTCTTAAAATAATATTGAGTTTGCGGTGACAGCAAGCTTACACCTCGCGGCCGGCGTGCGGCCGGCGCGCCGACGGCGAGCGGACAGCGCGTGGTTGGCGCGCTGGCAGCTAGCCGTAGTCTTAATTCGAGGCGACGCCGTGCTGCAGCCGTGCTGTTGCGGTGCTGCTATAATGTGCCACAAGCTTTAGTTTATTCCTTAGGTTTTGGAATCTAGGTTCTCCTAAATCTTTGAAGGCGATCTGTCGTGTTACATAGTACAATAATATTCTTGTCATCTGGATAAAGAAAACGAAAGAAAAACCCCGAAATGTGTGCGAAAGTACAATAAAAATTAGCATAATAAAAACCTAAGCGTATTAGGTAGGTACTGGCTGTGAACGTAGTAATCAAATATTATTTCATAATACGCTATTATTCATTCATAATTTAAAAATGTATTAGTCGAATTTAATATTGGAAACAGTTATTCTATAATGAGACTGTGAGCCTGTTTTAAAATGCTATTCAGCTTGGAATTATTAGAAAAAAACATTTTACATTTTAACAATAAATAAAAGATATCGTGTAATGGATTTGATGATTTACATAAATAGGTACCTACCCGTGTAAAAAGGCATAGCAGTAAGATGAAGTTGTAATTTCCTGTAGGTAAATAAGGTTCATGTAATAGCCACAACATAAATAATAGTGGTGCCGAGAGGTATTTCGGAGCTCGTGAGGCATTAAGTTACCGACACGGTTACGTATGCACACCCATGCATAATTACACACATAAATAACATCACAGTGTGATCCCTGAGGAGGTAAGCTAAGTAGTTTCCAACCTCCTCGGGGATCCTTGCGCTAGCAACTATACTTAGTACCTACATGGTAACATGGCTCAGGCAGGAAATACTCACCCTTAACAATTAAAATATGCTTGGTATAGGTTCTGTTAAACAGTTGTCAGCAATGATAAAACGACAAGGTAAAATGAAAAGAAAGATCTAAGATTAAAGAAAAAACAACGATAAAAAAAAATTGGCTCCTTGAAAATGGTTTGGAAGTTTTTGCTGCCCAATTACTTATTGTAAGTTTCTCTGTCGTCTCAAAACCAAGCCGGCTCTGTTTTACAGCTATCTTGATCGAAAATAAACAACAGGTGGTGTAGTGAAACAAGAGGTCGAGGGTTCGGTAAGTGGAAACCTTTTGAAGGATCAATAAATTTACCGATTTACTGGCTCAAACTGGTGATCCTCTTTCCGCTGAGGGAACACAAACTAGGGGTTTGACTAAAAGTCACGTGGGTTAAAACATAAATATATCTTTGTTATATTATAAAGGTAGCTATATACCTCATATTGTAAAGTAAGAGTAGGGACGTAAGAACGTTTGACCTAAACTACTCAACGGACTAATGTCGTTTAAATGCAATGGTTATTACTAGACGTGACTGGAATCGAACAGTTTAACGAGAGATTTTTCCACACCATAGACGACTAATTATAGAATTGAAATCACACAAATAACTGTTCCGCCTGTTACTCGAAGCTGAGGTTTCATGAATTCGGTAGATATCGGTATTAGTGCGGCTTTGTGATAAAAGGCCCCTCGGCTACAAGTATCGCCGGGAGAGGATATCCTTTGGATAATAAATATAGATTCGTAACAGTTGTTTGTAGTACAGATCTTTGTGAATGAGCTCTGGTTTACAACATTTGCCTCTTATAACGTAAACGTTCATAGGCGGTGACCAGATTTTTGTTTCTGCTTCAGGACTCAAAAGCTCAAAAATGTGGCCACCATAAAGATCCATTCATTTTCTTCTGTGGCTTTAGGTAGGTACATTGGTTACCCGGGGACACTGAGATGTAGATACAATCGCTTTCAAAAGCGATTGGTTCGTGTTCCTTTTGTATTGTTATTTCCTTGTATAAAATGTAGATGTTTCTTCAGATGCAAATAACGAAATGGGCAAAAAGGAATGTAAGGCAGAATAAAGGGATAGCGACGAATTTTAACAACATTTCACCAGAACCGCGGACGGTACCTACGTTTAATATATTTTTCTGTGACGCCCCCGGCTACTATTATCACAAGGGATAAGCACGTAAGTCCTCCATATTTCAACTTGACTAACACATATATCTTAGCGCCTGCAATAAAGTTCGTGGCAATATGCGCGCTCTACGTAACGATGTATGCAGTGCGTGTTAGGCGTAATGCCATCAACTCAAGATGATGTCATGACATTTCACTACATGGTGAAATAAAATAAACAATTATTAGGTTTGTTAAAAATATTGCAGGAAAAAGGCTAAAAACAAGTTAAGCAACACGTAATATATTAGGAAGTGCAAATAAGCCTCTACCTTAAGCATTTGCAGACTTTAGAAGCTTGTATCTTACTGTCGCGGTGTTCGCCAGTGGTGCAATACAGTTAAGCCTTGCTTTTACCGTAATCCCATCAAAGCTATGCATGTACCGAGTTAACGCGTTTAACAAAGTTCCTGATTTAATCATTATTAATCCAACTAGTAAGTACATTATGATTGGTTATTTCGAATTCTAATCTTAATGGAGTTGTGATGAACTCAAATGCTATTAGGAGCTTTTAGGTCACCATTTTCATTATTGTATGAGAGTTTTCATTCAAAGAGGTTTTTGATGAGCGAAAAAATAAATAATAAATTGAAACATACATAGATACGCATACTACAGACATAAATACTCGATAATGATACTTAATGATATCGCACCACGCAATTAGTCGTGTTAAATGAACAGACGGGAACACTCCTTTGTGGTTTAATCCATTAACATTCTGTTTTATTTAATGGGAGATAATTTATTTAATATATCTACTTAGATGTATAGATGATATCTTTGCTTTAAACTTGCCTCTACGGTGTTATATTTCCAATCTAAATTAATTTTCGTATATAAACAGGGGCGTGTATAATTATTTACAGATTAATGAAGACGTTCAATGTTTTGCTTGAAACCAATTCGACGTAGTCACGAGAAATAGTAGAGAAATGAAAGAGCATCGATATTTACCCGCAATGAGAATATTATAGAATATATTGGATAAGTTCGCCGCCTCGTTTGTGGTTTACATTTCCTTTGTTCCATTGCAAATTTTACGCAAAATATTTCACGTTTTAATTTAATCCCGTCAATGCGAGATTAATTTTGGATTTAAAATCATTCGATTCAAATCCGTATTCAATTTAGACAGTACACGTGACGACGAGTTTCCAATGCGATTCAAATTGAAAGACGTGGCGCACTCCCTATTGAGAACAATTCAGATTGAATGCCATTCGATAGGCATCACTCTGGCTACTGAATTGATCCGCTGCGAAAATTGATATAGACGTATATATGTAGTAAGTACGTACAACGAAGATTCTAGAACCCTTTTTTTTTCATTTGTCTAAGCCTGTACGTGTGCAAAACAAACAAGTTTCTTGGAATCGAGACGAGGTTCTGGTGGAATCTTCGGGAAAAACAGAAAAACACTTCGCTTCATAATCCTGTCTATTATTACTATGGAGAATTATGTTCTCGTAATTAAATTCTCTTCACAATTAAGAGGATGCTTGGTATTTGTTTACTTTACACTGATGAATTAGTTCGGATATGAAATGTTTTTTTTCTAAAATGACATCTAGTTTATAAAAGTGCTACACGTTTTGAAAAAAACACGGGGTTATTTCAGTTTGTAAGCTTTCGCTTCGCCCTGTCCTATTGAAGGTAATCCTACTTACGTAGGAAATCCGATTCTTTTGACTCTCTCTACGGTGTCATCTGATATACGTTACCTACGAGTACTGTATTGATTTTGCTGGATGTTGTGATGTAGGTACTTACAATAGGTTTTCCCTCACTTAATAAAAGCAAGAAAGTAAGGAACATTATCGCGTGAATGGCATAGTGATTAGAAAGGTCTGCAGCAGTCTTATGATTACCTTTTTTTGATGGGAAATCATCAAATGACTCCTCCCGCTGTGGTTTAGCAGCGTCGGGGAGTGTCAGACTCTTACTGAGTAAAGCCCATCATGTTCGTTCGTAGGCCCTTTATGTACCAGGGCCGCGATAACATCTTATGTCTACCTTTGTTTACTTTTAACAGTCACAGTGGCAGCATTGTCTACATATTCATTTGTTTTGTAAGCATTTTGTCTAACAAGTTTGACGTACAGAGGTGGTGAGAGCGCGTTGCGGCGGGGTGCGGGCGAGGGCGGCGGGGCGGGCCCGCGACATGAGGAGCGCGCGCGCAGCCCGCCCCGGCCGCCATGCAGCGCCTGCGCACCACCTTCAAACGATCTCGTACGCCCACGCCCGCCGACATGAAGACGCAAAGTAGCCTCGAAGTGCCCAAGCAGGTAACACACTCAATACTTATTTCAGTTTTTAATACTGTTAAGTATATCTTTTCTCTCCTTCTTTGTGTGAGTGGAGGCCTGTGCCCAGTAGTGGGACGATAAAAAGGCTGTAACGAAGTATATCTTTAGTTACCAGTTTAATTTGGATGATTCTACAAGTTTAAGATAGCACTATGGAAAATTTCACAGCCATAAATTATTAAAAAAAAAAACATAATGTATATCTAATATCATTTAAGCGGAGACAGACAGTGTGTTAGAAGATACTCTCGATATCCAGAATATAAAGTCGTCCAAACGCTGCTCCAGAGGAGACCACTATGTCGTTACGATGTTATTTATTTTCTGATATAAAGGGATACTTCTTTTTAAATATTTTAAACCTATTTCTAAAATAACTCATATTGCTAAATTAGCTATGTATTGGCAGGTCCGGTCCGCGTCATTTGATGAGATCCAATTGGAAGCAGTAAGAGGCTCGGGCGCGAGTGTTTTGCTGTCAGTACCTCAGCCTGGCGCCCGCAGCCGATCCTTCGACTCGGCCGGATCTGATGACTCGGGCACTTATCTTGAGGTAAGGTCACCATGTATTATTTAGATATTAAGTACTGCGGTATAATAACTGAAGGTTATATAGGCAGAGAACAGGGAATTTCAAAACGTAAGAATCTTCTTCTCGTTCTCGTTGGCAAATCTTCATCGATGGCAGTTTAATTCAAGATATATTCTATAGTTTCTTTAAAAAATCACAAATTACCCCAAAAAGATTATTTTGTGTATAGCCGAAACGATCAGAATTTTCTCTAATTTAATCGCGTTTTGCTTAATATTTTTTAGGACATTCCCTTTTCATTGCCTGTATTCTTCAACTTAAAAATACATGATGCTCAGATGCATAGTGAAGACAGGAAAGCCAATCTTTTTTTGTGGAACTCTCCTGCTTTATAAAGAACCCTTAACCAAGCAATCTTTTGAGTTAAATAGGAATAAACAAGGTTTCTCTCCTCCGTAATTGTCAAGGCAAAGGCTAGGACTTAATTTAGTTTACGGTACGTTATCTTGCTAATTTACTTGTCGCAGTTTATGCCTTCAGCAAAAGTTACGGGTTCACTGAATGAATTTGGTGCAAGATTTTGTTTAAGGATGAAAAGGTTTAATTAAAAAACTTTATTTAGGTACTCATTTACTGAGTGAATGCCACTTGGTGTACAGTTATAATTGCATTTTTTTCTCTCCAACGTTCCGTACTTGTTGTGATGATATAGGCTTTAGAGATGGTGTAAAGAATGAAACTGTTAATTGGCGACCTCATTGCGGTACTGCTACAAACCTTTTTTTTGAAAAGGTTGAAAAGCAGGTACTTTAGTAAAAATAATGCTGTGGGAACAAAGAAATAATCTAGTTCTGTAAAAGACAGCACGTCCAGTTTTTAATGAACCCTTAGTTGTTGGGGTTGGCAGAAAGAACGTGTCTTATTAATGGTGTTAATTATTCAAAGAAATAAATTAGTTCGCTTAAAAAAATAAAAACCGTGAGATGATTCTCTAGCTCTAGTTACCTCAGACCTTTTATATTTTTGAAGAAAGAAGGAAAATAAAAAATATTTTACAACATAATTTATTACATGTTGTTGTATTACATCCTACGTTATTTAATGTCACCAAGTGAAACTTACAGCATTGGTACTGATTGTAAACTTTTTTGAGGGTTGGGTCCGTCCCTGAACGGACCTATATATACTAATTGAAAAGCATTCAAGCTACAAATTAAACTTTTCTCTGTGGTAGGTAAACCATTTATCTGCTTTGTAATTGAAAGTGTGTATATTCACGTTTGCAGTAAATAAATTAAATTGTTTAATTTACAAATAAAACGAACGTTTACCAACTACAGAGGGAATATTAAATCAGTGGAGCAGATAAAATCAAACACAATAATGGTTGAAGCATTGTTTTCTTTGTGTTAATAAAATAGTATGTAATGTGTTGAATGTTTTGCGGCAGGTACCGCGTCTATGGTCTCGCCGTCGGTCCGGGAAGGGCACGCCGCCACCATGCGTGCATTGCCGACACATGGAGACGTGGCTCGCGCGCCGCAGCGAGGAGCGCGTCACGCCCGAGCGCGCTCTCGCTTCTTCCTCTGCAGAGGACGACGACGAAGAAGACGAGAGCGAAGTGGACGTGCCCCAAGTGCTGCTCGCTCCGCCGCCGCCACCACGAACATTCCCGCCGCCACCGGTGCACTCGCCGCCGCCGACCCCGGGGGCGCCGTCCTTCGAGCTACAGCCGCCTGTAGACGAACCGCCCATACTACCACAACGAAGGCGTTCCATATCAAGACAAGAAGCGTTTTTTGTTGAACCTACGGGCAGTTCGCTTGAAAATGTTCGTGCTTCTGAAGAAGAAGCAGCTTTCGCTGCGAAAGACTCGCTCGTGCACGACATTTATCTGGCAGTTCCTGAACTAAAACGTGACCGCGCCGCATCGGTTGATTCGTGTTTTTCAAAAGTTTCTGGTGGTCGAGCTGAGGAGTTAAATGGTACCGGGAACTCTCTTACGGTTCCCGGCAGTGGACTCAGATCGAGATCGGTTGATATAGTGTTGCCTACGGCCGAGCAATCGCGGTATAAAGCTTTGGCCTTAACTTCGGCTCAAGTGACGACGACTTCGAATCAGCAGAAGCAAGAAGAACCTGTGCCTCAATCAGTGCCTCAAGCAGAGTGCAGGTAAGTTATTTTAGTAAATTACCTACTGACGAATTTTCGATAACTACATATATTAAAATAAAACACTTTTTCTGTTATTTTTATTTTCGTTTTGTCAATACCTACCTTCTACAGGTACAAGCTACGTAAACAAACAAAAATATTCAATCAGCGAAAAACTTTTAAAACATGAATGGCCTTACTACAAAAACTTTAAACCCTGTTTTACACTTGTCTAATAAAAAGGACAATGCCAGGGTCTGGGCTCAAAGTTTGCCCAGCAGTGGGAGTAGTTCCAGCTGGTTCCATAGTGCACTCTGAACACGAAATCCAAATATTTTTGAAATCGGTCCCAGAGGTCCCGAGAAAAACCGGTTCTAATGTTAAACTTGAACAGTCACTTTATAAAGCCCAAGCCATTTGCCCAGTAGTGGGAATGGTTAGAATAGGTTCCTTACTTCACTCTTCACGCGGAATCCAAATGTTTTTGAAATCGGTCCCAGAGGTCCCGAGAAAAACCGGTTCAAATGTTCTCCATAGATAGTCTCTTAACAAAGCCTAAGCCTTTTGCCCAGTAGTGAAAGTGGTCGAAATAGGTTCTTTACTGCACTGTTAACACGAAATCCAAATATTTTGGAAATCGGTCCCAGAGGTCCCGAGAAAAACCGGTTCTAATGTTAAACTTGATCAGTCAATTTATAAAGCCCAAGCCGTTTGCCCAGTAGTGGGAATGGTTAGAATAGGTTCTTTACTTCACTCTTCACGCGGAATCCAAATGTTTTTGAAATCGGTCCCAGAGGTCCCGAGAAAAACCGGTTCAAATGTTCTCCATAGATAGTCTCTTAACAAAGCCTAAGCCTTTTGCCCAGTAGTGAAAGTGGTCGAAATAGGTTCTTTACTGCACTGTTAACACGAAATCCAAATATTTTGGAAATCGGTCCCAGAGGTCCCGAGAAAAACCGGTTCTAATGTTAAACTTGATCAGTCAATTTATAAAGCCCAAGCCGTTTGCCCAGTAGTGGGAATGGTTAGAATAGGTTCTTTACTTCACTGTTAATACGAAATCAAAATATTTTAGAAATCGGTCCCAGAGGTCCCGAGAAAAACCGGTTCTAATGTTAAACTTGAACAGTCACTTTATAAAGCCCAAGCCATTTGCCCAGTAGTGGGAATGGTTAGAATAGGTTCTTTACTTCACTGTTAATACGAAATCCAAATATTTTAGAAATCGATCCCAGAGGTCCCGAGAAAAAACCGGTTCTAATGTTAGCCAGCCATTGTTAGCAAGCCGTTTTAAGCAGCAACAAACCTAACAACCTCTTTTCTTGAAATAACATTCAGGTAGTTAGTGGTTTCACTGTTAACAGGATAAAAAAACAGAAATAGACGTTTAAAGGTAATTGTTGTTTCTCTTGCTTTTCATTCTCTATCTACCACAATCAGTCCTAAATTCGTGTAGCGTCATGCAATTAATATTCGTAATGGCAATGGAAAAATCTTATCAAGACGAATAAAATAAGCTCGAACACGAGGTAGTAAATAGATACCGTTGAGGAGTTCCCTCGTCTCACTGTCGTCTCCATCGTCAGGTCCTCCACAGTTTTGTGGTGTTGGAAATATATACCCGAATGACAAGTTTTTATTCAATGTGTGCTTACAATTTCCGACAGTTCCCTATTGTTTTAAGGTTTCTATCACCAGACCCCGGACCCAATAACAAAGGAACCATTTGGAAAGGAAATCCTTTCAAACAATAAAATGATTGTTTAAATCGGTTGGTAAACGACGGAGTTATGCACGTACAAACGTAAAAAGAATACAAACGAGATGAAAAACTCCTCCATTTTTTGAAGTCGGTAAAAAAAAAAAATCTCGTTCAACACCTCGTATTTGTCGATTAATATTATAATGCATTTCAATTAAGGTAATAAAAGTGGAATAGTTAAGAGTTTGTAAGCATATTTTTCGTAATATTGAATAAGAGTCAAACCAGTTTTTCTCAGGACTCCTGGGATAGATTTCGAAATATTTCGGTCTGGGACCTATTATAAGCCTATGGAACATAATACACTATGCAGCTGCTGTGGGCAACTCTTGAGCCCAACTTCCATACAAAGAATAGCATTGTCCTTTGGCTGCAAAATGAACCATATGTCAACGTCATAATTTGACATTTTTTTAGACAAGGCATAAACTGACGTTTAAAAGTTTTTGTGGTAAGGCGGTAAGTATCTGCTTTCATCAAAATGTTTTGGCAACTTAATTGAGCTATAAATTGTTATACTTAATCTCGTAAAAAAGATGTAAAAGGGTGTTGATATAAAGGTTGGTTCGACTATAGATTACGCGGACGTTACGGTCAATTTATGGCTGTGCTTTAACTTCAGCGTATTGGTGGGAGCTTCTTCCCACCTCAGAGAGTAACACACAATAGAATCCACAATAATATTTATTTAGGAGAAAATTATAAATACATTTTCATGAAAGCACAATGACATGACACATCACAGACAACCACTTTTATATATGCTTCTTTTTAAGTACTCCAAATTCAAATTGGTTAATAGGCCAGTAGGCCGACAAGTAGTAATAATTGAAACTTTAACACGCCCCCTCAATTTTACTATACTAGCCCCAAGCCTGAAGTACACTTATAGTGTTTAATCGCGGGTAAAGCTTTAGTTAATACATCGGCTAACATCAAATCTGTCGGCAGATGCTTCAACTCTACAACATCACCCTTCAATACATCCCTAATAAAATGATACCTTATATCTATATGTTTGCTACGGGCATGGTAGCCGGTATCGTTTGCAATATATATCGCCCCCTGGTTGTCAGCATACATCGTAGTTTTTGATAAGTTTAACAGACCTATTTCTTTCAACAAACTACTGAGGTAAAGAGCCTCTTTCATAGCTTCACTAAGACTTATATACTCAGCCTCGGTTGAGGATGTAGCCACTGATCTTTGCTTTTGCGATCGCCATGAAATTGTAGCTCCTCCTAATATAAAAGCGTAACCAGAGTATGATTTCCGATCAATTAATGAGTTACCCCAATCAGCGTCTGAGTAACCCGTTAACGACTTTCCTGTTTTTCTAAATGTTAATCGGTAGTCAATAGTCTTCTTTAGATATCGAAGAACTCGTTTAGCGGAAATCCAATGAGTATGATTTGGACAAGTTGCAAATTGAGCTAACTTTGAAACTGTATTCGCAATGTCAGGCCTTGTGGCAACACTCAAATACATCAATGTTCCTAAAAGTTCGCGATATGGCCACGGTTCCTTTTCCTTGTATTCTTCGTGACGCTTTGGAGCTGCAAAATTTAGTCCCACCTCAAAAGGTGTCGATACGGTTTTGCAGTCCGTCATTCCAAACTTCTTTAATGTGTCTTGGATATATTTACGCTGTGATAGACTTATTACACCGTCTTCCTTCACTATCTCTATACCCAAACAATATTTGGCTGGTCCAAAATCCTTTAACTCAAAATCATCAGCTAATTTCTTCTTAAATTCTTGTATCAAAGTAAGATCATCACAAGCAACTAAAATGTCATCAACATATATAACAACTATCAAAACTGTTCCATCCTTCCTCCGCTGATAATATAGACACGGTTCATTTTTGCTTGGTTTCAGATTCATTCGACGAAGTGTTTCATCTAATCTAATATACCACTGTCGTCCCGCTTGCTTTAAACCATACAATGAACGCTTTAAGAGACAGGCATCTCCTCCAGTTTGAAGATCCACTAATATCTTATTAGCACGCTTTCCAATTTCTGAGCCCTCTCCCTCTCTCTGAATCAGCGTATGAAGGTTTTCTTCTAACATCTTCGGTATCTGCATATATACCTTTTCGTCGATTTTGCCGTTTAAATAAGCAGTATTGATATCTAGTTGATGGACTTCTAAATTCAATTCTACCGCTAATGCCATTAAAAGTCTGATAGTTTCAAGTCTCGCTACTGGGGCATAAGTTTGGTGATAATCTACACCATAACGTTGACTATAACCCCTTGCTACTAGACGAGCTTTCTTCTTTGTTGTCATATCGACATTCAGTTTAGTTGTCAAGATATAGCGACAGCCCACAATCTCTCGATCTTTTGGTTTCTTAACAATATCCCAGGTTTCGTTCTTCACTAAACTTTTGATCTCAGATAAAATTGCTTCTTGCCATTTTTCACTCTCATTGCTTGATAAAGCCTTGTTGCGACGGCGTTATGACTTGAACTTTTTTGGAAATCACTGCGATATTAAGCGTACTTACACATTTATAATATTTTAATTGAGACGTGCCGAGGAGAGAGCAAATTGGCCGCGGCCATCTTGACATTTCTGCCGAAAGTTTTTCTTGTCCAATCGAATCACGGCGTGTGCGTTGTCTATGCATAACTTCTGGTCTCACCATTGGCTCGCCCGACGGCGGCGTTCCGTCGCACGAACAATGATAATGAAGTTGACGACTGTCAGTGTGGTAACATACTCCCGGCCTTGAAAGCGTCAGGTTTCAAAGTTGAATGACGCCTCTCTCCTTGGCTTGATTTGTAGTATTAATTGTCGGTTAGAGGAAGCGGGCAGATCTTGGAAAATGCCCGCCTTACTACGCCGTCTTGTTTGCGTATATCGGCAACACGAGATATACCGTCCTTCCCAGGGTAGGTTTTCAGTATTCTTCCTAAGCTCCACTTCAACGGTGGCAGATTATCATCCTTAAGAAGGACAAGCGTGTTCTCTTTTAGGTCATTTTTATGTTCCTGCCACTTGCTCCTGGTCTGCAGCTCTGACACATATTCTTTGGACCAACGCCTCCAAAAGTGCTGCCGTATTTGCTCAACCCTCTGATATCGGGTGAGTCGGTGTTCAGGAACATCGTGGACGTCGGCAGGCACAGGCGCAGTCAGTGGACGGCCAACCAAAAAATGAGCAGGAGTAAGGGGGAAAAGGTCAAGAGGATCGGTGGACATGGGAGTTAAAGGACGTGAGTTTAAAATAGCTTCAATTTGCGTTAAAACCGTAGTGTACTCTTCAAACGTGAGATGTGCATTGCCAACTACACGACGGAGGTGATGCTTACAACTCTTAACGCCAGCTTCCCATAAGCCTCCAAAGTGGCTAGCATAAAATGGAATCATTTTAAATTTAATAGTCTGCGAAGTTGCGTATTCTTTAATATCATCAGAACAATCATTTAAGAATTTTGAAAATTCGTTCATTAAACCTACAAAGTTCTTGCCATTGTCAGAAAAGATCTCAATCGGTTTACCACGCCGCGAGATAAACCGCTTGAGAGCCAACATGTAAGCATCGGATGAGAGATCGCTTACAAGTTCCAGATGGACAGCACGCGTAACGAAGCATATAAATAAACAAATGTAGGATTTTTGAACCCTTGCTCCTCTACCCTTACGGTTCAACGTGAACACCGGTCCCGCATAATCCACGCCGCACCGTATAAATGGATAACCAGGGTCGAGACGTTCTTGAGGCAAATTACCCATGATCGGAGTAACCGTGGTCGCGCGTAAACGAGCACACTTCACGCATTTGTGCACTACACATTTTGCGAGATTGCGACCGGCGACCGGCCACCAAGATTCCCTTATTGTAAATAACAATAGCTGAGGCGCAGCATGCATGGTACGGAGATGTTCATGCCGAAAGAGGAGCACGGTAAACCAATGTTTCGCAGATAATAAAATTGGATGTTTTTTGTTAAAATTAAAATTTTCGGAATTTTGTATTCGTCCACCTACTCTTATCAAATTGTTTTTGTCAAGAAATAAATTTAACTTAAGCAATTGCGCATTTTTCTTTATAACCCTTTTGTTACTAAGCGACTCGCAAACATCGGGAAAAGATTCTTGTTGACTCAATTTAGCCAAAGCAAGTTCCGCATATTCGAGCTCCGTGACGGTTAATAAGCCCGTTCGCCTATTATTTCTATTGCGCGTATTATAAATAAATCGAAATAAATAAGCAGCAGAACGCTTCAATCTTGAATATTGAGAAAACTTGGAAAATGGAAATAAACTGTCATCAATTGACTGATTAACTATGTGACAAAGAACATTAGACTTTAACTCGGGCAACTCTGAGTTGCAATTTACGTTATTATTACTTGATATATTTTTTATTTCAAAGTCTATATTGTGTAAAAATTGTGGGCCATCCCACCATAATGATGAAGAACTAAGTGTATCTAAGTATACTCCTCGCGACACTAAGTCCGCAGGATTATCTTTGCCAGAGACATGTCTCCATGGGTGCTCCTTGGTTAGGTCATGGATCTCTGCCGTTCTATTCTGGACGTATGTTTTTAGTAAATTAGGAGGCATACCTAACCATCCTAGAACAACGGTGGAATCAGTCCAGAAAACGACATTATTGACTGTAGAACGTAGAGAGCCAATGACTTTGGAATATAATCGCGCTCCTAATAAAGCGCCACACAACTCCAACCTAGGTATAGTTGTGGGTTTTGTAGGTGCGACCTTACCCTTAGCGCATAACAAGCGCACCGTAACGACAGATTCACTATTAATAGTGCGGACGTAAACACAGGCACCATACGCTACCTGCGAGGCGTCAGTAAATATATGTAGTTCAGTATGTATTGGGTCACAACACATAACATATCGCGGTATACGTAGATTGCCAAGCGAAGATAAGTTGCTAGTAAACCGGTTCCAGATATAAGCTACGTCACTAGGAACAGGTTCGTCCCAATCTAGTTTTAATAACCAACATTTTTGTAACAATGTCTTGGCTATTGTTATAAACGGGCTTATTAACCCTAACGGATCAAAAATCTGGGCTGCGTGCGATAAAATAATGCGTTTACTAATAATAATTGAGTCTGATTTTATTTGCGAATAGTAGTTCAATTCGTCCGACGCATTATTCCAACCAATACCTAAAGTTTTGTTCTGAGTGTTATCGCCAGTTGCGAGTCGCTTAGTAACATTCTGCACATCATTAGGGTTCGCGCGGTCAAAGTTAAAAACCCATTTACGTAAAATAAAACATGCAGACTGTAACACGTGACTAGTGCCCTCGCAAATTGCGTTTAAATCATGGATATTGTTCGATCCGCAAATTAAGTCATCTACGTAAAAGTTATTTTTAATCGTCTCTGCAACATACGGAAGCTCGCAGTCTTCGGCTAATTGTTTTAAACATCGACAACTAAGAAATGGTGCCGACGCGGTACCATAAGTTACGGTATTTAATTTATATATTTTCAACGGTTCTGACGGATCGTCGCGCCACACGATAAGCTGCAAATCACGTTGATTATTGTCTATTAAGACCTGGCGGTACATTTTTTCGACGTCCGCACAGGCCACGTATTTATTTTCGCGAAATTTAAGTAAAATTGAAATTAAATCACCTTGAATGGCGGAACCAACCATCTGTATTTGATTTAAAGAAATACCTGAACTCGACACCATTCCGGCATCAAAAACGACACGCAATTTAGTAGTAGTAGCGTTTTCACGAAACACTCCGTGGTGAGGTAAAAAATAATGCGGTGTACTATACGTTTGAACAAGACTCATGTGACCTAAGTCAATGTATTCGTGTATGAAATCACTATACATTTGTTTATACTTGGCATTACGTAGTAATTTCTTTTCTAACGAATAAAACCGGTTTTCGGCCTGAGTACGAGTGTCGCCCAAGCAATCAGGCGAACGCTTGAACGGCACTCGCACACAGAAGCGCCCGTCAGTAAGTCGCTTTGTTGTTTTGGTAAAATGCTCTTCGCATGCGAGTTCCTCGTCGGTGCCGATATTATTATTATTCACGGTCACCTCCTCTATTTCCCAAAATTTGCGTAAAGATTGATCTAATGAACAATCATCATCAGATATTGATGACTGTGTAAAATTACATGAAACATTTTTAACAGGTGGATTATTTAAACATTGAATTGAACCAGACACGACCCAACCTAACTTTGTATTCTGAAGGTAAGGACCGTTTATAAGTCGCATTTTACCTTCACAAATAACCTCCCAAAACAAATCCGCACCTATCAACATATCTATCTGTTGACTATCGTAAAACTTTGGATCAGCTAAAGTGATATTGTCCGGTATACTGAAATGATTTATATTCAAAGTTGTTGTAGGTAACTTTGATGATATTTGCGGGAGAATTAAACACTGAACACGCGAAGTGAAACTTCCATTTCGTGACCGAAACTCAATAGTACAGGATTGCGAACACTGTGTTATTAAGTTTCCGACACCATGTATATTTTGAGTGGACTGTATAATTTTAGGTTTTAATTTCTTTATGAAAAATTGCGAAACAAATGAACGTTCACTTCCGCTATCCAGTATAACGCGCGCTTTATGGTATTCACCCGATTGGCCACGTACATCGACAATGGCAGTTGATAGTAAGACAACTTTAGTCACATTGTTACAGCCCGCCTGAATATTGTGTACTTGTAAGGAGTTACTATGTGTTATATTACTAGTGTCAAGCTCTGAATTGCTAACAGCTGATTGCTCACTAGATGTCATTGACCTTTTATCCTTACAGTTAGCAACCTCACAAATTAATGAATTGTGTTTTTTGTCGCACTTTCTACATGGACCAAAGACACAAGTACCTACAGAATGGCCAGAACGCATACAGTTTATACACAAATTCTTGTCTTTAATTATTTTTAATCTATCTTCCGCACTTAAATCAAGAAAACTTTGACAAGAATACAAAGGGTGTTTTTCATTACACATTAAACAATTTTTATAGAACTTTGTAGACTTAGATTGTGATTTATTGTTAGATTTATTAGTAACTACATTACAATGAACTTTAGATGTGGAAATATTATTTGTTTGTTTTTTATTTTCAAATCCACTGGTTGCATTTATTTTGCTATGTGATACTATGAGAGTCTCTAATATTTCAGCTTTATTCCTAAGAAACTGTAATAAATCTTCCAATTTAATTATTGACTTTGAATTATTACCAGTGTTTAAATTAATTCTATGTTCCTCCCAGTCACGCTCCGTGATGGGGTCTAATTTGGAAACTACAATATATATAATTAATGTATCCCAGTGCTCAGTTGGTTCACCTAATAGTTTTAATGCACGGAGATTTTTCAAAATATTGTCAATTAGTTTTCTTAATAACACCGGAGATTCTTTTGTTAATGCTTGAATTGTGAACATGGACTTTACATGATTGTGAACCAATTGCCTAGTATTATCAAACCTATTGATTAACAATTCCCATGCAATGTTATAATTGTCAGCGGAGAACTCCAATGATTCTATTACAGCTTTAGCGCTTCCTTTAAGTGCGGATTTCAGGTAGTGAAACTTTTGAATTTGTGTTATACTGCGACAGTTGTGAACTAGTGACAAAAATGTGTCCCTGAACTCTAGCCACTGCTCATAAGCTCCATCAAAGTTAGGAATTGTGATGGTTGGTAACTTTATTTTAGCAGTACTGTTACTCGGCAAATCTTGCAGAGATCCCTCATCAGAGCCTGCCATGCTTCTGACAAGGGCAAGAACCCTGTAGTATTCTTGCTCAAACTCTTCGCGCGATTCGAGCTGCATGTCAATTTCTGACTCAGAACAGATATCTTCTATCTTACCTTGAACTTCATTAAAATCTAACAAGATATTTTGAGCACCTGTGACGCGTAATTTTAGCTCTTCTTGCTGTTGAAATGACAAGTTCACGTTTTGAAACGAAGATACATATTTTTTGAAATTAGTAAGCCGACATCTTGTAGATGCACGCTTCTTTTTTAAATCTTTTAGCATTTTATCCATTTTATCTGATGATTCCATTTTAGCTTGATAAATAAATGTATTCGGTACTCACGGTTTCCAGCGGTTACTTAGCTAACAGGCGTTCCAGCGGGCGAGCTGAAGCGTATGCACATCACCCCACACCGTGCAAGCTTGACATGCGAAAATTTTATAAACACAATGGAAGAAGAACCGAAAATCAGATTGGAAAAGGGATAGGAATTAAATGCAAAAGGAATAGGATAAGTTGGCACGTCTCACTTCGCAGCACAAGTTACGCCAAGCCACCACACCACGTGCGTCCATACAACACTTCGTAATTATTGTTCTTTCGCGTACGATCCGACGAAGAAGGTCCACTTTTTATGTTGCGACGGCGTTATGACTTGAACTTTTTTGGAAATCACTGCGATATTAAGCGTACTTACACATTTATAATATTTTAATTGAGACGTGCCGAGGAGAGAGCAAATTGGGCGCGGCCATTTTGACATTTCTGCCGAAAGTTTTTCTTGTCCAATCGAATCACGGCGTGTGCGTTGTCTATGCATAACTTCTGGTCTCACCATTGGCTCGCCCGACGGCGGCGTTCCGTCGCACGAACAATGATAATGAAGTTGACGACTGTCAGTGTGGTAACAAGCCTGTTCAAGTGATATTTCAGCCATCGCTGAGAAAAACTCTTCATCATCTACATTTTGATTAATATCACCCTGTATACCTTCTACAGGTTCCATTGAGTCTGGGTGCATTTCTTCATGCTGTTCAGTTACTTGTTCTTGAACTTCTACCATATTATATACTTTTCTTGGGCGACCACGTTCTCCCTTTACAAGTTTCGGTCTTCCAGCGGCTCTTTTCAGGATAACTTGTTGTGTATTATTTCCCTCATTAGCTGGCTCGACCTCTGAATGTACATCACCAGGACAACCATCTCCATTGCCGTGACAATCAATCTCAGGGGCACAACGTACAACATCCGTATGAATTCTTTCATTGGATTGATCACCAGCGCCTGTCAATGTCTCATGCGTGGCAGGTAAATAAGTATAGAATTCAGTAGTAACTGGACTTTTCGCATTTGAATGTGTATCTTCAACTTCCAGTTCAACCTTCTGATGAAACTGTTTTGGTTCCTCTTTGGGAACAAATTTAACATCACGAGCTTCAACGACTTTATGTTCACCTGGTATCCAAATTCGGTATCCTTTCGTACATCTCGGATACCCGACAAAAACTCCCTCCTTAGCACGAGCATCGAATTTGTCTTTCGTTAGTGTCTTGTTTAAAATATAGGCTTTTGCTCCAAAACTTCTTATGTTGGATAAGTCGACTTTAGTTCCAGTCCATTTTTCAAATGGAATACCACCATTTAGACTACTCATTGGACAACGATTGCGTATGTAGCACGCAGTCAAAACAGCATCCGCCCAAAATCCTACGGACAAACCAGAAGATAATAACATGCATCTAGCCATTTCAAGTAAAGTTCTGTTCATTCGTTCACTGACTCCGTTCATTTGAGGTGATCGCGAAATACTCAGCCTTCTTTGAATGCCTTCTTGATTTAAAAATTCATCAAATTCACGACTGCAGTATTCACCGCCGTTGTCAGATTGAAGGAATTTAATTTTCTTTCCTGTGAGTCTTTCAGCATGACTTTTGTATAGCTTAAATGCGCTAAACACTGCACTTTTCTTTCCAAGTAAATATACTTCACACCAACGGGTACTGTCGTCAATAAAAGTTACAAAATATTTCGCTCCGCCAATTGACTGTGTTTTTAAAGGACCTACTATATCGGAATGAACAATACGTAATAATTCATTACATGGACCACTCGATCTCGAAAAAGGTAACGAACTCATTTTTCCCTTAGCACAAACATCACAATTCGATATTTTACGTAAATCTGCCTCCTTAGTATTATATCCGCAATGGTTCAACAACTTTAAGAGATCTTTACCATTTAAGTGACCTATGCGACTATGCCACTCTACTATGTCGATTGGATCAGCAATAAAATGTGCTTGTTCATCCAATCTCTTAAAAACGTAAAGATTTCCTACACGTTCGGCTGTCATTACAGTATTTCCGTTTGACGAATTAATACAGGCCCTATCTTTATGAAATTGAACTTCATACCCATTGTCTGCAATCCTCGCTACAGATAATAAATTACTACGAAGATCTGGTACATACAGGGTATTCTTCAAAGTAAGCCTCCTGCCTGATGCTGACAACCTTACGTCACCTTTGCCCTTTACATCCGTCGACAGATTTGATGCTAAGTTCAGCTTATCCTGTAAAATACAAAAATTATCTGTAAATTTATATAAATCGTTACATAAATGCGATGTACAGCCACTATCAAGGATCCAGTCATTCTTTTTAATTTGTAAATTATTAGAAAAGTTCGTACAATTAAAAAGAATATCAAAAATACTGTCCTCCTTGTTGTATTCTGTTGCACATCTCGCGTTATCATTCTTTTGATTCATTTTACATTCTGAATATTTATGTCCAACTTCATGACACTTATAACATTTATATATAAATTTACTCTTTGTATTTTGTTCTTTACAGTTCGAGTTCTTTTTAAATCCTTTATTCTTCGCATACATTGCTCCTTCAATACTTTTCATTTCAGTACAAGTCGAGGTATTGGTGGGAGCTTCTTCCCACCTCAGAGAGTAACACACAATAGAATCCACAATAATATTTATTTAGGAGAAAATTATAAATACATTTTCATGAAAGCACAATGACATGACACATCACAGACAACCACTTTTATATATGCTTCTTTTTAAGTACTCCAAATTCAAATTGGTTAATAGGCCAGTAGGCCGACAAGTAGTAATAATTGAAACTTTAACACAGCGTACACACGACGAGTTGTATTTTGTGTGAGTCTCAAAAGCCTGTAATGGAAGAAAATAACGTGGGAACGTAAACTGTTGATAAAAGGCGAACAATAATTTAATAGATATCTTTAGCAAAAGTTGTTTATATTTCCATAATAAAACGATAATAAACGATCACATAAAACTAAATCTGTCCGAGGAAACAATTTAATAAAATTATAAATAAACATTGTATAGTGGGGCATTCGGCGGCTGTTCAGATAATCTGGCTGGCGATTTTGTTTATCTGCCGACAAATTGATTATACACGATCCACTGAACTGAGAGTTCTAATAAGTTATTGGCGATTCTGTTTTTATATCGCTACATTTATTTTTGGTCCATTTTTATTATTTATGGCGGCCTAAAAGTGTTTTCTTTACAAATTAAAGAGAAATGAGTATTCTTAGAAATACCGGTATTCAGGAGGTGTTGATAACAATTATATTTTCTATCTCAATTGCAACTGATCTCAAACTAGGCTTTATTGAGTCAGTGTCATATTTTATTTTATTTATTGTGATATCTGTTTCAAAACCACCTTACCATAAAATAAAAGCAAAATAATTTCCTATCCTGTTTTAATAACCAAAAATGATCCCCTCTTTAAAGTTTTGGCCAAGAAATTATAAATGTCAAACGCAGGTCCACTTATTTTCCTCGTTTTTTAAACCTACCTTATTTTTCCTCCTGTGGTTTATATTATATTATCATTTATTCTAAATATAAAACATTTTGATTGATTTCTCATGGTTATACACCCTGCCTCAGCGGACGATCATTGACATGTTTTTCACAAGTTTTATTACATTTCATGTAATTTTTTTTTGGCTACTTAATAATCCAGAGTAACAATCTTACAATACGTTAAATGTAGATAATCAGATCATCTGTGGTGCTATAAGCTAACGTATTACGTACTCCGCCAACCGCAGCGCAAATAGTTCACAACATAGCCCAAATTCCACGGTTGAATAATGCGGGGCCGTAAACCTCTACTTATGATTATTGTATGTACCGCATATCTACACAGCAGGGGGATACCCGGGCGCCTATGCGAACAATATTTCTTCAAGTCGTTCTCACATTTATTTTTCCAGGTAGGCGGATTTTAGTACTTGACAGCGCCCTGAGGCAACGGTACAAGGATAGTAGATTATATACATTTCCAACAATAACTTACTACTTAATAGTTACATGTAAACATGAATTTGTTTATCATCGGGAAAACTTGTTTGAATATTTCCGTTAGTGGCAATGGGCCAATCGAAAATAGTTGATAGAACCAAATGTGATAATTGAATTCGAAGCGCTTTTGTTTGCCGTTCAATTAATATGTTATTATCATTTTAAAATATTATGACGATAGGCATGTTGATGTTATTGTCAGTGTTCTATTACACACAAAGTTTTCGTTTGTAAACCCCAGACCGAATTTTATGTTAATCATAAGGTAAAATTTTGGGTCAACGGGAGAACGAGCGACTCCTCTTTGCATATGTGAGATTTTATTTCCATATTAATCTCATTAAGTTAACACATTTTCAGATTCAAACAATGCGCTGTATGCTTTTTAACAAGCATTTTATTATGTTAAAACGTTTAATACCATTCCGTTTTCAAGAGGCAGGAAGGTAAATTGAAATATTAAAAATTCATTTGGTATATTTTTTGCTTGTAAAAAAAAACATGGCTAGCTAAAATTTCCTTGCTGCCGTACAGTTCGCGTCAGAGTAAATTAATATTAAAAGGATTTCTGGCATGACATGCCGGTAGCCGGGGCCTGACTTGAGTAGTGTAGCTGCTGCCCAGAGTAATGAAAGGTCAGCAAAAACGTTACTCAGTAGCGCAAGCTACGTGGCAAGCCTTTGTGAATTTTAAAGATATGTTTTGGAAGTTGTTTTGACAGCTCTCGTATTTGATAATTTCATAAAGAAATGATTAAGACGAAAGAATAGCACAATACCTGTAAGTCAAAGAAAACTTCGCTAAGAAAATTATTAGAGTTCCATGCCTTTGTATTTATGGTTGTAACACAAAGATCAGTACATTGTAAAACGTAAAACAATAACCTTATAATTCCGTTTTATAGTTATTTGAAGGCAAAATTTACACGCCTACAGCACGTGAGCAAACGAGCGGCCAGTGAAAATAAACCTCGTCGCAGAAATAATATACTGTTTGACTATCAGCGAACCCTTTCACAATATTTGATCATATTTTGTTCCACTATTATTCTCATCACTTACCTTTATTTTCAGTCTCGTTTTATGTCACTGTTTGAATTCGGTAACATCAGCCCAATCCTGTAAGTAATATTTTAAATGTGAGTTTTAGTATTCATTTGTTTTTGATGAAAAATAAGTATAGTATCGGATTTGAAACGGCTAAGTTGATAAGTTGTGGTTCGGAGTCAGGACTCAATATGCAAATAAACATAATTATGGTGAACTAAGTACCTATATGACTGCTGCTATTTCCATTACTGCGCGATGCTTGTAATTAATCTAGTTGTTTAGTTACTTGTTACGTATGTAATGTCTAGATGAGGTCCATCTGTAGACATTGACTGACGGCAATAGATGCATTAGCATGCGCGCCATTAATAGATTAGTTACTAGTCATTAAGGCTAGTTCGCATTAGGCTAGTAGTTTAGTCGAGTGCCGAGTAATTTAGTAGCTAAACTACTCGCTACTGCACAGAAATCGTTCGCATTATGGTCCAGTACAGTACACAAGTGTGTGGTGTTTTGCAAGATGAACGCGCTGCAACGTAATGAAGTTAATAAAGTAATTAAGCTAATCGCAATGGCTATTGTAGAAGAGGTGGAAGAGGAAATTTTAGAGACAAAGAAAAAAAAAATATGGGTGCGAAAATGGATTGATAGAAGAGACAAACTAGGTGCTACTAATTGTCTTCTGAAGGAATTAGCATTGGAAGATCCCAAAGAATACTTCAATACTTTGAGAATGTCCGAAAGTTGTGTAAATTTTCTGTTAACGAAAATACACTCTCAAATTCAGCGTAAAGATACTCTTTTGAGGAGTGCAATTCCTGCAATTACAAAATTACAAGCAGTTCTTTACTTTCTTGCTACTGGATGTAGTCTAAGGACACTCACACATATATTCAGACTCGGAAAATCAACTATTTCTGAATTCATTATCGAAGTTTGTGAAGCAATCTATGAATCATTAAAGGAATTTATCAAGGTAAGACTAAATAACCGTAACAGATTTATTATGAAACATTTATTTATTAGAGAATAATTTTTAACATCTTAAGTATAACTTTTAATGAAACTATTTTGTTTGCTCCCATCACTCTTCATTATCAACATTTGCGTTCCGAATTGCTGTGAAAACTAAGTCATTTGATACAATTGTAACATCACTCTGCGTTTCATTGTTGTTTAAATGGTTAGATGGAAGCATATTTGAGGAAAGCTGATAATCGGCAACGTGTCCAGTATGATTAAGTAAAATAGACGAAGAATTATTTTGAGTTGCTTGCTCCCCCAGATTATAGTTACTGATGTCACTATAATATATCGAAGAATCGCTATTACCTCTATATTGTGATCCAGTAGCATACGAAGATTGTGGCGTTTGAGGGATTCTGTTTTGATCAGACGCGTTTAAAATATGCCGACGTCGAATTCTATTTAAGTGAAGTTGAATGTGCTCCTGTGCTTCTAATGCCGATAGTAAGGGCAAAGATTTCAGTTGAAGGCCTACGTGTTTACCGAAGACCTCAAACTCATTTTCTTCGACTGTAGAATTAGTAGTATCAGCTATTTCTTTTAATTGGCCGACCATGCTCGAGAGCTGGGCAATTCTTCTCTTTTTTGTCGGAGGTGGAGGAGGTGTAGGTAAACGAAAAGTATCCACTAAAGTACTATTTTGCTCAGAATCTGTATCATCAGTGTGTGAACTATTGGAAGTCTGAAACAACCAAAATTTTATTAGTATCAAAGAGCATTATTTATTCATTTATTTATAATTCATTGTACACAAAAAATACATAAAAATTAAAATATATTTATGACCATTAATTTTTCTTTTTAGATTCCTACTACAACAGAATGGAAAATAATTGAAAATGGTTTTCGAGAACAGTGGAATTTTCCAGGGTGCTGTGGAGCTATCGACGGCAAACATTTCGTCATTAAGGCACCCCCTGAATCAGGAAGTTTATATTATAATTACAAAGAGACAAACAGCATTGTCTTAATGGCTGTTGTAGATCATAAATATTGCTTTTCTTATATAGATGTTGGGTGTAATGGAAGGGTTTCTGATGGAGGCGTATTTCGTAACTGTAGTTTGTACCAAGAATTAGAAAACGGTGGTCTACCAGAGGGTCATGTCCTAGTCGGTGACAACGCATTTCCCTTGAAAGAATATTTATTAAAACCTTTTCCAGGAAATCGATTAACGCTACAGCAAAAAATTTTTAATTATCGTTTATCTCGGGCTAGAAGAATAGTAGAAAATGCCTTCGGTATATTAGCTGCCAGATTCAGAGTGTTTGAAAAACCGATGCCCTATAGTCCTGAGAAAGTTGTTAAGATAGTAAAGACTTGTTGCGCTCTACACAATTGGCTTCGACAAACAAAATTACAGAACAAACAGTATGAATACACAGTAGACTCAGAACACTTTGAAACAGGAACTATCGTTCCTGGTAATTGGAGAAGTGAGCCACAATCTCAGGGAATTCAACCGCTACCTATTTCTTTAAGTAACCGGTCATCCCAAAGATCTACAGATGTTCGGGAGAGATATGCAAATTATTTTGTCGGAAGTGGATCTGTCCCTTGGCAGACAAGAATGATACATTAAATAGCAACACTACAGTATAATCACATAATTATTGTATTGTAATAATGTGTAGATAGGTAGGTACTTACCAAATTACTTTCACTTTCTGTGAGTATTGAGGTTATGTTTCTTAGATATGAATCTAATAAATTGAACCATTTCACTGAAGGGATATAAATCGTGTCGGTCCCAGAGCCTGAACTTTTGGAGTCCTTTATTTTTTTTAATTCCTGCGAGTAGGTAGATCTAAAAAGAAATGGATGTCATTAGGTTAGATGACTTCTAAAAACATAGGTATTAATAACAATAAGAGCTTATTGTATATAGTAATAAATATGCTTCTGAAATACTTAAAATAAACAAAAAAAAGCACTAACCTGATGTTTTTAATTTTCAACTTAATTTCCTTCTCACCGAATCCGGGTATGTTCATTGTTTTTTCTAAATCTAAGTATGCAGATTGTTTCATTTGTTTGTTTTTATAATTCGGGGATTTGATATTCCACAAACATTCGTGTTCAACATATTCGGAAACAAATTTAAAAGTGGTTTCTTCGCTCCAGCGAAATGTCATTTTCGCGCCCACTCACTAATGAACTCGACTAAACCAACAGGTTCAGATTTGTTTAGCCGATAAGCCAGTGAGCACGGAGGAGTAGTGGGGGACGCTACTCGCCCGATAGAAATAGAACAAAATGGATTGGCTCGACTAAATGACTTACCATCCTACTTGACTAAATTTTTGGTGTTCAGACACATTTAGCTACTAAATTATTCGGCACTCGACTAAACTACTAGCCTAATGCGAACTAGCCTTTAGGTATGAGAGTTAAAAGCAGGAAAATTATAACGCTCGAAATAACTGTGACACTCACAACGTCGCGTCGGGGGGAACTGCTGTACCGTAATATAAATAATTGCATCGTTTACATCGTTGGATACCTCAGTGAGATGTCCCCACTGTTCACAGGCACGTTTTTTTAAAGGTGAACGAGGCTTGAGGGTACACTATGGCAAAGTACATAAAGCCCGCGGTGTACCCTCAGCCTCTCAAACTGTACCTACCACATCGACAGCTACAACACTTACCCCACTTTGGCAACAACTTTCCAAATTAAAACATTCAGTGCCCATTCTGAAGAGAGTTCCTCGTGGCGCAAGACCGTCGGTTGCAAAAAGTTTAGCACGATGCATATCCCTTGCTGCCCGAGAGAACTCTGAACGTGCCTGGGAACAGTTATTAACCTTCCCTTATAGGGTTCTACATGTTCAAAAAAGTTTGGCATCTAAAAAAACTTTAACAGCCCAAATTAAAGAAAACTGTATGAGTACTATTTCTTCTTTTGACCCTAAATTACCGGCACGTCTACCCCACAAAGGGCTTCTACATCATGTGGAATCCAAATTAGGGGAAGGTGACATAAGTGGGGCTGCTAGGGTACTTTTTAGCAGCGATGTGGTCGCGCCATACTCTCCAGAGACTTTTACAGCCCTGGAGAGTAAACACCCGGCCGCAGCAAATGACCTCTCCTTCCCCGACCCCAATGATACAGATCCATTGTACATTACAGCTATCCAATTGCGCTCGGCTGTCAACTCCTTCAGGAGCGGCTCCGCCGGGGGCCTCGATGGCTTGACGCCGCAACATTTAAAAGACTTAACGAGTGCAAGCGCCGGGGAGGCTGGTGAGTCGCTTTTGAGGGAGCTGACAGCTCTTATAAATTTAATGCTCGCCGGCAATGTGCACGATGCCGTCATCGATGTCTTGTATGGGGCTAACTTATGCGCCCTACGCAAGAAGGATGGCGGCATTCGTCCCATTGCCGTAGGTAGCACCTACCGACGTATCGTAGCCAAAATAAGCTGTGCCTATTACAGCGAATCTTTGGCCAGCAAGTTCCAGCCCCTACAGTTAGGTTTCGGTTCTAAAGGGGGCTGTGAGGCTGCGGTACACGCATTAACGACTTTCCTCCATAGTAATGAAGGGGAGGTCATTTTAAAGGTTGACGTCATGAATGCCTTCAACTCCGTAAACAGGGACATTCTGTTGACAGAAGCAAAAAAAGAAATTCCTAAAGTTTTTAAATTCCTTTGGCAATGTTATAGATACCCTTCCAAATTATTATATAAAGACCATCTTCTCGAATCTGCTGCTGGATGTCAACAGGGTGACCCTCTTGGGCCAGTCATTTTTAGTTTAGCTATAAATCCAATTATTCGTCAGCTAAATTCAAAATTTAACGTCTGGTATTTAGATGATGGCACCCTAGGAGGCGATGTAGAGACTGTTCTCAATGATCTTACACTATTAAAAGAAAAATTCAAATCAATCGGTCTCACACTCAACTTTTCGAAATGCGAAATTTTCATTCCTGACACCAACATTCATAGGCAAACGATTATTTCAAAATTTCATACCATAGCTCCGCAATTAAAAATCATTGAGAAAGCCTCTCTTCGCCTACTAGGGTCTCCGATCTATGACGACTCTTTTTCCTCTTTTATAGAGGAAAAAATTCAAAACTTCAATGACATTTCGGACAGGTTACTTAAAATTAATGTACATTCGGCATATACCCTTATTCGATATTGTTGTTTCGGACCAAAATTTACTTATATCCTTCGCTCTTCTCATTTGTGGAAACATCCGAACCTATTAGATAAAGTTGACAAAATTATCAGGAACACCCTTTCTCTAATATTAAATGTGGCCCTGGACGACCGAGCCTGGCAACAGGCCTCACTGCCTATTCGCTTGGGAGGCCTCGGCGTCCGCAAAATTTCCAGTCTTAGTTTACCGGCATTCCTCTCCTCGGTCCACAGCACCGCAAGTCTCACTAGGAAAATTCTATCTTCCTCACTGGTGGACTTTGGGGTGCCGTGTTTGGCCGATGCGTTGAATGCTTGGAAAATGACTTGCCCAAATACGGTTATGCCCAGTGACCCCTCCTCTCAGAGGCAGTGGGATGGGCCGCTCTGCAGCATCACACGGAATGATCTTCTTAATACGTGTAATGGTGCTGCCGAGCGTGCTCGCCTGCTGGCTGTGGGAGTATGGGAATCTGGACTATGGTTGCAGGTTATTCCGTCAACCAGCATAGGCACTATGCTGGATGATAACACCTTCCGGATAGCTACATGCCTTCGATTAGGCGCTCCCTGTGTTGCTCCGCATCGCTGCCATTGCGGTGATGCTGTCGACAGCCTCGGGCACCATGGTCTGTCGTGCTGCAGAAGTGCTGGTCGTATTGCACGGCATGCCAGCATTAACGACATTATCCGTCGTGCTCTTTCCACCGCCGGCGTACCAGCTGTTTTAGAGCCTAATGGACTGGTACGTGACGATGGAAAGAGGCCAGATGGTATGACGTTGTTGCCATGGAAGATGGGTAGGCCCTTGGTGTGGGACGCAACATGCGTCGACACCCTGGCGCCATCACATCTTCCTAGCACGGCAGTCTGTGCTGGGGCGGCTGCAGCTTCTGCAGAGACCACCAAGCGGCGCAAATATAATAACCTTATTGGAAATTATAGTTTTGAGCCGTTTGGGGTCGAAACGCTCGGACCGTGGGGCCCGAGTTCGCGGTTACTTTACAAGGACATCGCGAAAAAGCTTGTCGACGCTTCGCGTGACCAGAGGGCTGGCTTATTCTTTGGACAAAGAATTAGCATTGCCATTCAACGTGGCAATGCAGCCAGTCTTCTGGGCACGTTTCCGGAGGACAGTGATGCGGAGGAATACTTCGACGCCTGATCGATGCTCTTTTATATTATGTTTTATGTTTATATACATTTTGTATATAGTTTTGTATAAAGATAAGTAGCTTAAGTTTGTATATATGTATAGTGTGTACATTAATAATTCAATAAAAGCATATAATAAAAAATAATTGCAGCCATATTTATTGTTTGAAGGTTTCAATTCGCAACGTTGTGTAAAATCATTCATGTTTTATTAATTAAATCAAACCACTACACGCATTTCGAGTGCCTTTGTTTGTGTAATGCAATAAATCTCTATAGCAGACTTTTCTATAATTACACTATTATTTTATTTAATTATTGTTACCTACATAATAATAAACAATATAAATGCAAAAAATATGTTTTCCCTGTTGACGTTAGTGCAGAAGTACTAGTTTTCCTGTAATGCGCGAGTTCCGATCAGGATCTAGGTACATACATATACATACTTAGGTACATTACATAATGAAATAGAACATTTTTATGTTACGGACGTCTGGTTCGCCGCCGGCTACGTCACAGTCACAAGCGCTCGTTCCCCTAGCTAAAGAAAATACCCATTCAAATTGTGACTCTAAAAAGTGGACTAAGTTATTATTATATTTATTATACTTAAGTGAAGCAAAAAATCGCGAAACTCGCGAATAGGGTGGTGTTTTTATTGTTTCACGATTTTTTTGAGATTCAGTAGGTATTCAGGGAATGGCTTTACTTATTCATTGATTGTGTAAAAACTAAATCTGCTGAGCAGTTTCATTATTCATATTTAAGTTACCTTGTACCATGACAAAATTAAATTGGAACAAACCACATGTTAGATTGAAAATCTCTTTAATTTACTACGTCGCTGCAGTACACGTGAAGTGCAATCTAAGTTTGTTACATCCTTGCCACAAATCGCTATTCCGGGAATAGTGAAACAACAAATTGTTTTCTTGGCAGCTGCAGGAACCACCTAGTTCGGGGAATAGATATATAATTTTATTATTTATTATCTTCTATGTAAACTTAAGTAAAAGATTGTTCAAATGTTTTGACTTATTCCTTACATAGGTACCTAATCATAGCTTGTAGCTGATCATAAGAAGATTTTTTTTTTGTGAATTTGTACTACTTGATGATGTTCACACATAAGCAGATGTTTCAATAAATTACCTAAACCTTCTACTTCAACTTTCATTATAACGAGTAGTTTCAAACTTTGTTGGATTTTTTTGATATGCATAAGCAGATGTTTCAATAAATAGGTATCTAAACCTCCTACTTCAACCTTCATTATAACTTGTAGTTTCAAACTTTGTTGGATTTTTTTGATATGCATATTGTATCATGATAACGACATGACTTGTTTCAAGTAAGAAACTGAGGTTAGTCTAAACTTGGGGCTTAATTAACGTGTCTGGAAACTCAAGGACTAGTTCTTTACATCTTACGTGGTCATATTTTACGTTCTAGCTTAAAGCACTATAATTTACAACGAGCTGAGCATATAAGCTTCCGTTTCTTGTTAAAATCCACTGCGGTTAAAGAAAATGGGATTTATTTCCTCTCGTAAGAAACGTGAAAGATCACATATAAAATGACCCTCTTCTATATAATGTCGTAGAATAGACTACGTAGGTTAAGTATATCTATTATTCAGGTTTTCTTTGAATTGAATCAATCATGGAATCTATTGAGATAATTTAATGTACTCGTATTAAAATAGGCTAATTGGATACCTAAAATTAATGTAGAAACACGATAGCTTTCATTAAATGATTTTATCAAAATACACAACTGTTTATGCTACCCAGTTTAATTTATAATTTCATTAGGTAGTTTAAAAGGAACCAACGCCGCTGGACGCTGTATTATTTAAGCCCCATTTTAGTTCGATTTTACCGCATCAGTGACTAATAAAATCAAAGGATTGAAATATCAATAATGGCAATCGTTGGAAATCAAGTTATTTGACATGAATTCCACTCCGCAATGTAATTTAACTTTACAAATTCGTCGAACTAACTTGTTGATTTTGACCAATGTGCGCAGTTTGTAGCCATTCTTACTTAAAGGTGGATAGGATTGTAATCGAGTAATAAAATATGTATACTTTGTAGTATAAAGAGAATGCTAACGAAACAGTAACAGGGAATCAATAATTCATCGGACCCTGGCGGTGGCTGATTACCGGCTGCCGGTCCGACTCCTGAGTCCCGGCGGACCGCACCAGTTAATACTATTAACTTCGGAAATCTGAAGAAGTGCGCAAATATGAATTCAACTGCTTATACGGAGTTACTACTTCTTTGAAACCGATTTCGACAAAATCTTAACTATAGCCTATATGTATCCAAGAAATACAGAAAAGGGGAGATAATATTATATTATTTTTGCAATGCCTCTAATACATCATGTTAATTTTACAATTATCTTAAATATGCTCACCTTGTCGTAAGCTTTTAATTTCCTAAATCTTACATTTGCTTTTATTCACCGTACCATGACAGTACTACTAACAATTTCCAAAGTTTAATTTGTTGACATATTTATTTGGTCCAATGTAGGCGTTGCTTTATTATAGTCATGTATGAATATGTGTTATTATACAGGATAGTAGGAACTCGTGCGTTAAAGGTTCTTAAATATTTGCATGTCTTAATTAACGTGTAACAGAATACAAAGATTTATTCCCGTCTCAATCAAATTAATTTACATTGTTGAGAGTTTAATTACGCATATATGAAAACTCCCGCTATAGGTATACCTACTTTGGAAATGTGAGCGAGAAGTCGCTACACATTCAGTTTTTAATGAGGTACCTATGTACATGGTTTTATTTTGTTAGTTTCAAGAATTCCTCACTACAGATCACTAATGAATGGAAACACTTGGAGTTCGCGGCTTGTTGTTTTAATTTGTACGCTGTGGAAAATCTGGAGAAGGTCGAAGGCAAGCACCAGATTTGGTCGTCAATTTCAGAAATGCCAACGATTTCAAACTACTTATAAATAGATATACCGTACCTTGTAAAATGTATCGAATGATACCCACTTTTCTCCAATTAATCAAACTACGCTTCTAGGTATTAGTAAACCACAGTTGTATGTAGCGACATACTAACAATGTTGTTACCGCAGCAAGCCTATTAGTTGGCTTTAATTTCAACAAATAGGATTTTAGCGTCGAATAACATCGATGATTATAATGATTGAGTAATTTAAAACCAGATCTGTCATCCATCACATGAGGGAAATTAACCTTTTATTTATTGGGCATATTTATACCCAAAATACCTAAATCATTAGGCATGATATGTATACTTATATATAGCATCTCAATATATCATCATCCTCCGAGCCTTTTTCCCAAACTATGTTGAGGTCGGCTTCCAGTCTAACCGGATTCAGCTGAGTACCAGTGCTTTACAAGAAGCGACTGCCTATCTGACCTCCTCAACCCAGTTACCCGGGCAACCCGATACCCCTTGGTTAGACTGGTGTCAGACTTACTGGCTTCTGACTACCCGTAACGACTGCCAAGGATGTTCAATGACAGCCGGGACCTACAGTTTAACGTGCCATCCGAAACACAGTCATTGGTGTCTAAGATATACTTAGAAAGTACATACAAACTTAGAAAAGTTGCATTGGTACTTGCCTGACCTGGGATCGAACCCGCGCCCTCATACTCGAGAGGTTGGTTCTTTGCCCACTAGGCCACCACGACTTCAATATATATATTTTTTTAAAAGAGTAACCATGGAGTTTCTTCTCGTTCTTCTCCATAGGAAGCTACTTTTGGAATGGGCAACTATATTCAAACCTATTTGTAATTATATAATTTTTGACGTTTATAAGTGCTTGTAAAGGCCTAAATGAAATAAATTATTTGATTTGATTTGATTTCTGGTACTAATGTGTTATGTTATGTAGAACTTGTAGACCTGCCTCGAAACTGTTTGTATGTGCAGTGCAACCCACGTGCATGTTACAAATGCTATCAAATATAAACCAATATTGAAATAACTAAGTTCATGACACTGAGCCATATAAAAATGATTTATTTATGATTTTTCTAGGCTCAAATATACGGGACGAAATCGAAAATTCATCGCCAAATTGATATTGATAAAGGACTTTTCGATGTTTGACGTTATATTGGACCCACGTCATACACGCAGACATGACAAACAAAACGCATAGAGACCTCTCCATATTCCGTTATAATAATACCTACAGCTTAGCTACCTTTCAACTTTTCATTTATTTTCCATATGGAAAATGGAAAATGTAAAGCTCGACGGCTGCTAAATGGTTCCTCGCTTCTAAATGTATAAAGTAAATCAATATTCAGTGAAACCATTGAATTAGTTTTTTGTAAGTTCGCTTATGTTTGATCGGAAATTGTATTCCACGCCCGCCGGGGCTTTCATTAAAAGAACAAATCACTGAAAGCAACAACTACGAAACTCAATTAGTTAATGAAAAATAATTAATTAACTGCAAATAGTTGAACACTTCTGTAAAGGTGTTGGAAGTTAGTAATTACGAACATTTCAATTATAACTGTTGAATAAATGTTATTGTGCTCGATCAGCTTATTGTTTATTAAATTTAACTTTGGATTCGCCGTGAGAAAACGCTTCTTCCCTGTGGTACTCGTATTAATGAGCGACTGATTAAAACTAAGACAGAATAGACAATGGTGTATTGTTGGGGTTTCCGAGGAGATGGAAAGAAAATAACTTTTCAAAATATTCCCGGCAATTTTCGATTGCTGACATGCAGAATTCCGTTTTAATTTTCATTTTAGGATTGCTCTGAGCTATCATACATAGATGTAGATATGAGTCCGTAGATTTGGGTCATTTTTAATGATCCCTACGGTTTCATTCAAGCGAGTTCGTAAAGTGTCTTACGATCAATAGTCAAATAAACATATCCACAAAATCAAACGTTCCACATCTGAACTTCAAGTACGTATTAACATTTTAAATTATAAAAAAGCAATTCATGTCCTTATAAAGGGAGGGAATATAAATATGTTTTTAAAGGTACACCTATTACGTACATAATCTGCATTCAAGAAGAAGATAATATATTATACTTTCAATTTAATCATAGATTTGAAGGCTAAGAATTTTTGCACCTGGTCAGGACCCATATTAATGGATAAAACTGTACTTTCCCTAGTGAAGAATATGTGCGCTAAACAAAATGCATATATTTTTATTGATTTAAGAAAAATAAGCACCCAGTTTCTATAACGCGTAATTTAACCATTAAATTGCTAAGGCTACAGTTGCCGGCGGCGGCGGGTACTAATTAAAACTTGTCTGTTGCTGTTTGTAGTAAGACGTCGGACGTCTCTTGTTAAATTTATGGCATTTATAAATTAGCCAGGTCGTGTGAACTGCTGCATAGTCGCTTACATTACAGCTTGCGTTCCGCACAGCGCGGCGGCGACGCCAGCCACCGCGCCACTCTCCATTGTATATTCATCCTTTGTTCTCCAAATTGCAAAACATTTTAAGCCCTACTTTCAGATAAATGAAGCGACTTTTATCTCAGATACAATTATGAAAAGATTCGACCAGAAATATCTGTTGAATAGATGTGCAATTGAACAAAGGTCAAACTAGTTTTCTAAAGGTGTCATCACAATACCGAGGTTACTCTTATTGAATTCATCATATTGAACTAACGGCCATTGAGTTGAATGCGATAACATTTCCAGAGATGTTAAAGTGAGAATTTAATCCCAGCCGGTGATTTAAATTATAAGAAACTTTGAACTTTTACTATTGGTTTATTCTATGTACTAATCTACCTGCTTATTAGTGAAATAACTAATATTTCCTATCCGCGTACAAGGTATATCGCCGTAAAAATAATAGATGTCGGAAAAGTTCGTTATTGTGGAACTATAATCTTCACGTACGAAATTAATGTTATCGTACGCATGTGTCATGTATGTCATATAGGTACATAGATATAGTAGGTATGTGTTGGATCACACGGGCACTCATAGCACAAATAAAGTATTGGACATTGACACTATGACGACAAGCACGTGGAACTAATATACTCTACACTATATTTTGTTCTTACGTAGTAAACACGCCCAGACAGATGGAGAAATTATACATTAATTTAACGACATGTCTATTAAATCATTTTGTCATTGGCCAGTCTACGCTTAATTACCTATTGTAAATAGATGGCTAAGTACGTACGTGTGAAAAATTTAAGACCATGCGAATGATATTGCAAACAAACTGTGACGTATCGCCACGTCATGGCCATCATCATAACCAAACCAAACCTCTTTTTGGCGCAGCAAAATATGTCAAGAATGTGGCAATTTCTTCCGTGTTTATGTCGCGAACATTTTTTTTGTGCTCACTTAAAATAGAAATGTCACCCGAAGTGGTCGGTCACGCGCATATTTGTGAGCTATTTATAGCTCTATCAGTTGGCAAATGTCCTGGCGATCCCCGCGGCGCCTGCGCACTCCACGCTAAATGTCGCGTGCTCCCGCACCGCCCGCCGCTCGCTCCGTTATTTATTTTTGTCCACCGACATAGCGATTGACGCGTAAATCTAACCGCTATCGATTGCTGATACTAAATCTGTTAACAGATTCGAACCTCCATCTGCAATAGTAATAAATAATGAGAGAATTGCCTACGTAGAATTTACGTCAGTAGTACGTCAGTTTGCCTTTCATAAACGGAACTACATAGACGCATGCAATCACATGCCCGGCCTTCAATCGGCTTTGTAACCCTTTTATACTTAACAAAGGCTTAGTGTAGCCAAAGACGCATGTAGACTCACCTTAGAAACTTGTTCTATTCATTGCTTAGTCATGACTTCAGCCGATAAATTAAAGCTAATTTATTAAAATGTATCCGAGTACATATACGCATACTAAAACGATTTTTTGATTTTACAGTAAAATAATTACAGCACACTGTTTATGAATAATTTATGAGTAAGTTGTAAAATGCCATGCGGTGTAAAGTGAAATATATTCTAAAGTATTACATAAACATTTTAACGGGAAACTTTGTTATCACAATTTATTAAATCAACTAATGCAAACTTTTTCACGAGTATGTTTTTAACAATAACCGGCTGTAGGTGGACGCTACAATTTATGTAAAACATTATAGTTCTATTTTATTTTTCATAATATATTCATATGTTTATGATAACTGAGTTTATTTTTTAGGGTTCCGAAGTTGGATAATAGACTGTTATGGATTCTGTAGTACGATATTTTACTTTCTCGTTTTAATAAATTCAATCGCGGAAAATTAGTTCCAAATTCGGCATGCAGGTTGTAATTAGTGTCTATAATAGGAAACGGGAATAAAGGACTTTAAATGGTTTGGTATGTATAGAAAATTATGCCTGCATGAAATATATTTTTCATGCAGGTAGTTTAATTCAGGTGTATCCACTAAACTGTAACGAATATTAAATTCAATACAGTCACAGAAGCCAATATCGAAACTGGTTTGATAGTTGACTCGTGTAACTGGCAATGTTTATAAATGTATTTGTATAAAACTAACTTCTATGCGGAACGTTTTAATTGTTCAGCGCTGCTCGTCGCTGGAAATGAAAGTTCGCTTAGAACACCTTTCCATGCATTTTACAATCTAGGTTATGCAATGCGAAAAGCTACTGGCAAATGAAAATGTAACTGGAGCAATATAGCGTAATAATACATTTATTATATTGTCTTTGAACCGGCAACAAACGTAATTAGGAAAATAATAGTCCCTACTTGGGAATAAAGAGAGTAGTTTGCGGTGTAAAACCGAGCAGAGCTTATTAACATTGAAAAATTCTCGGCTGCACTAATATAGTGTTTTTGTTGGTTACTTTGTCGGTGAAAAATATTCATAACAGCTCCCGCGATAGTACACGTAGCGAACAATTTATCCTTGTTATTTGGAGTAATTAAACACAAACCGAGTTTATTTTTAGGCGTCATTTCAATTTGTACTACGTAAATTTATTTATTAAGCAGTAAGCGACTTTAGATGGTAGATAATGATGTGAGAAGGAAGGCAGGAAAGCAATTAATGTTGTTGTTACAAAATCTAACATCTATCTGTACGAGGTATGTTAAAGGTACTTAATACTTATAGTATTCAAAATTTCATTTGTCCATTTTGAAATTAGTTTCATTCAGTTCATTTGAAATCAGTTTTACGTTGGCATATACAATATCACTTGTTATATTATTTTCTTAATACAAAAATATATAAAAGGAACTAATAATTAGATTCAGGCTGGTTTCATGAAACCTAAAACAATATACGTACCTACAATTTATTACTTAAATGTGAACGTGATCTTAATACACCTATATTTTGGCTCTGGTTTCGTTGGTGAACATTTTCGATTAATTATTCTGAAAGCCGCAGAATGCGCTCTTGCTTCGTTAACGCTAAGAAAACTTCCCGTCCGGAATTTTTGCTGACCCCTTTCCGAAAATTATTCAATGTAGGTTGAAATCAACCCTTTTTGATTTTAAAGTACATTTTTAATCGTGATCGGCGATGCAACGAAGCGAACGTTTATTGTATTAAAAATTCAACTGTTTAAAGAGTTTTTCCTTTCCATCGATGTAATTTTAGATATTCGGCACACGATGTAGGGTCACCTGTATTTCTAATAGCAGTTTCTTTGTTTTCCTCTATTTTGTAATTTACAGTTACGAGTCACAGTGTTACAAACACACATTTCCCTTTTACGTCCACTTCACATGAGACACAATGTGATGAAATAAAAAGCTCTGAAGTGCTGTTACGTGTTAATGACGGTCCATTCTATCACGAAAACGACGGTTAAGAAATAGGCTAACAGTTAGTGCAGCAATGTAGTTAGGTTAACGCGATATCGTTCCGTTTGTGCTCTGTGGCTGCAGGCCATCTAATTAACCTGGCGACTGCCGCCCTTATTTAATATTCTCTCTTGAGAGTCCTGTGCCTACTAATCCGTTACTTAAGCAATTTATTTTTTTAAGCCAACTTTTTCATTTTTGTCGTTTCTTTTTATTCGTTGACTTGCTTAATATGTTTTACTGATTCAGATTAACGTACGAACTTTTAATAAGGTAATACCTGTATAATCTGGCTTATAATGTTAATCTTTGCCTTCCGAACACGCAAGACTGAGCCAAATATATGAAGTAAATACAAGTAAGAATACAAACAGTTTTACAATATTTTTGACATTATTGTCTTATACATATTTTGAGTACTTTATGAAAAGATTAATCGGCATTACCGTAATGAAGACATTGTGTCTGCAAAGAAGTAAGTAGTTTAATTAAAGACATGCTGTAGAGCATTAAATAATGTTCTTTAATGCTTTGAACTCCAGATTAAGACCAGTGTGATGTTGGGCTTGCACACGTGAAAGCAGGTGATAACGTCATATCCAGAGCAAGCGTGTTCCCATTATGACTTTCAAGCATTTCTAAAACCCCTTTCACAAAATGGTCGAGTAGATCGTCACTAACTGCTGATAAAACATCGTTTAAAACTACATTAGTTTCCATTTGGAACGAGACGTCGTTGTAACATGGGATTCCTTTCTGGAATGGATCTTTAACGTCTCGATATCCGCGATCGATCACACTAACTAGTTTGGACGATTAATCTCAGTTCTATGGCCGGATGATGGTGGAAGTGACGTCTTAACGCACGCCACATCACCTTTATTTACACCACCTTTCTTTATTTACATTAAGTTTGTCTATTATTCCGAGACTGAGTGTAGATAACTAAGAATAGTATTGTTGGTTACGGTTTTATTTTTGTTTATTTTATGGACCACCAAAATCAAGTTAGCCTCTTGGAAAAAGGCTTTCGCATTTTTTTATATTTTCTTATCAATTTCGATGACACCCAATTTATATAATAACTTCATAATGACTACCCATCCAGGTGCTAAAGCACAGAAAGGTTAGATTCTGAAGAAAATCCATGTTCCTTGTCCAAGGGTTGCGGTTACTTTTTCGAACGTTTTCATAGTCCCGAGATCAAGCACCTGAAATGTTCTTTCAGTAAAAAGCATTCACCTTTAAATACTAGGACGAAACGACAGAATTGTATATTGACGTGAGAACGTCTTGCCTATTGCCCTAATGAGGTTGCCTACTGAGAAAATACTCGCTCAGGTCTCATTTACTTTAACATTTTCATTTTCTCCACTTATAAAAATAACCGTTGTATATTTTGCTCTTAGTACTGAAATACTCTAAATTCAAAAGATTGCATTAAATTAATTCACACTTAAGTGAGAGTTATGTGTCCAAGTTTAAATCACAGAATTAGGTGAAAAAGTAGGCTCAAAGTTTTTTAATAACCACACTTTTCTCTCCCTCGTTTATGTTGGGCAGTGTTCGTTAGAATTTTTTTTGTGGGGATATTTTGCATAATGATTTTTATTTTTTTCGTACTTATTCTAAGGGAGTTTGAAGTTGTAGTGGTGCTCTTTGTCAGGTCTTTTCTTAAAACATCAGGGCTTATAAAACTTTGAAATGTTTGAGTTGGAAAAGGCACTTGAAGCACGCACACCGAATCAGTCTAGAATTTGCTATTCCAATAATATTGTCTGAAGATTTTTTAACCATATATCAAAGATAACAAAACAAAGGCAATAACTAACCAAACTGGTTATACATTGAATATTAATAAGAAGTGTAAATTAAAAAGATACTGCCAAAATGCAATTTGTGAATGTGTTTTCTGACAATTTGGGAGACGCAGACTGGTCAATATCTGTGAAGGTGACGGAGCAGCGAGAGGTGGTCTGGTCGTCTGGTGCAGGCGCGGCTCTGAAAGCATTTCTATTTCGGCGCAAACGCAAATGTCGCGAGAGTCGCCGCGCTCGAGACGCGGTGGCACGCGGCCGGCCGGCGCCCGCGCACACACACTCCTTAGTTTACGCGTATGTTTCCCGTATGAAACACGTTTAACCTCATCAACAGCACGCCCAATATTTTGCCTTCCTATTAGCGATCATAATAAAAGTGCTTTGTAAAATTGGAACGAACATAAGTTGCAATATGTGAAGTGACGAAGACACAGTGCAGTGATAAACTATTCGAATTTATTTTTGTGTTTAACATTCACTTTATGCAGTACTATCAAACTTTAAGGAAAAGTCACAATAAGAGTTCAATGCCTTGATAAAACATTCTGAACTTCCAATAACCAAAACATTATTAGTAATTTATATCGAAATTCATCAAATAACCTAAGTTACTATTGCTATTACTTACTATTGTTATTACTTTGTTTTAATATTCCTATTGTGAAGGTCGTCAATCTCGTCGTCGTATTATTATGAGTCATGGCTATTGGCTAGTACTTGTGTCTCCTATGTTATAATTTGGGACATACTCTGTCTAGCTTTACGGTTTTTTGTAGTTAAGAACTGTTTAATTGCTGTGTTCAATTTAAATGATTGTGTCCCGTTGACGTGACTCTATCGTTAGCTGCAGAGTTATAAACTGGCTCATCCGCGACAATCATGAGAGATTTAGATAACTGTCAGTGAATAAAAGGCATTCATTCATTCCTTGTTTGTTTAGAGATAAAGCAAAATATATACACACCCGCATTTATGTGTGATCGTCGTTAATGTATGCGCTACAGATACCGGTGTTTGTTCAGTGATAATGAAGCCGCGAGGAGCCCTCGCGCGCACCACGCTCACTCTACGCATTCTTTGCATAGTCTGATCCACGTGCTCACCTACCTGTTTGAGGTAACAGAGTTCATAAAAACTAGTGACGTCATCGTCTCTCTACTGTAGCATGTAGAGCGTGGTATCTGTGAATTTGATGGTGAATAGTGTTTGTGATAAGTGTGTGGGGTGCGGAGCGCGTGTGTGTCGGTGCGCCGATATGTTGTTGTATGGTAGCGGGCCAGTGAGAGGGGCTGTACAACGGAGACTCTCAGGTCCCTGCGGAGTTCCATGCTGTCCTGGGGCAGGGGCGGCAGCTCCGCAGGCAGCTCGAAGCAGATGCCGCTCGCGTGCCGGCCGCCGCCGCCCGCGCCGCCCTATTCCAGCGGCGAGGAAGCCGCCAGCGACAGCGAAGCTCAAGGCGCGCTGCTCGCGGGCTCCTCCGCCCTGGCTAGAAGACGACACGCCATAAGATTCAAAAGAAAATCTAAAATTGTCTACAGAATTATCAGGTCTGTTAGTCTTGAGGAATGTTGAATACTTTGGTAGTAACTTTAATCAGTTTACGAGGTTTTTTTTACATATTCATCGAACTTATTAAAATACATACCTACCATAAATAAATCATCGTAACTGGAATTTATTCTGCTCACACTATCATACAAAAGGGTCTTTTTAAATAACCGGCGGTGTATTTGTAACATACCACATATTTTTTAAACTCTGGTGTATCCAGACGAGATGAGACCAGTTTTTGTCTAATACTCCATACAGTAGCTACACTCATGTAACCTTGAATAGTTCAAAGACCAGGGGCCCGATTCTCCTAAGTTAATAATGTCAAAATTGAATAGAAACCGAATCGCAATATGATCGCAATAGCAGTTTTAACCATATCGGGCATTCTGCTACTAATATAAGACCAATCGTATTCTAACGACATTCGATTGGTTTGCGATTGGTCTGCTATTTTGGTGATTTTGGTCAATACGGTAGTTTGCTCTACAATCATATTGCAATCGTAAATCATCTGCAGACAAAATGATCCATTATTAAATAACATAAAAGGATAAAAACGTTTATTTCAAAGAAAAAATAGCGGATTGCCACATACGCTTCAATCGTAATCGAGTCGGGATTGGATCGCAGTCGAATGTGAATCGTATGTTGCTTAAGTAAAATTAGGAGAATCGGGCCCCAGCAAGAGTCACGCGTGTAAACGTTGGAAATCCACAGAAAACGGTACTAAACAGACGTAAAAAATGCTTATTGACAGCAATCAAGTGGTTACAATTAATCTGTTTATAGCGTTACGCTGACCAGAATCTCGTCTCGTCGGTCGTGCGGCCTGTATTGTTAGGAGATTGGGGTCAATCAATTAATGTAGTCCACTTAACCCCTAACGTCTACTACCTGCCTGTTCAAATTAGAGGCTATTTACTCTTTTCTACAACATCATCAGCATTATCGGAAAAAAGTTGTGTACGTAGTGAACGTTCTCCAAAAATTAGATCATCTTAACTAGAGCGTTAACCCGGGTCTTTACACATCGTTATCACAGGGCTATGTAACAGTTGACGCATCGTCAGAGTTATTATGATTAATCGTGCAACTTTTGCATGGCGATGTAGATGTGTGGGGCGAACAAAGAGCGACATCCGGCAAAAAGCCAATTAGCATTCTAGACACGTGTGCTGTCGGAGTGCCGGAGCCGGCCGCGACCCGCCGCGTCCCGGCAACAGGTACGAAACGAGCGCCGCTCTACGCTCGCTACTCCACACTATATTTACATTTTAAATGGATTACTGTATTGTAAAGCACGTTTGTTGGAATATTTAAATAATATACTTACTACATAGCCGACTTCTGCCAGCACTGAGCAACGAATATCGGACAGCATACAAATATATGATACCGTAGATCACAGAAATGATATTATGTAAAAGAGGTACCCTTAATACTGTTTAGTATGTTCAAAGGGAAATAAATAAAAGCCATTTTTTACCCTCCAACAACCTCTCAAACTTGAAAGGTCGGTTCAATAGGCGGCCAATGCGAGAACTTTAGTAGAATGAATTATTTAATACATACAATATTGATATGGACTAGCCTGACTTAAGTTTGAACTTATCAAATCAATTAGTTTACGTCCGTCAGGAATTCAAGTTCAATTGATCACCTGTTATCAATTGACAGTTAACTGATTTCATAATGAGTAGAGAAATTATCAAAGGCTCCTTCAGTCAAAATTTACCTAAGTTGTTAACAAAGCCATTACTGCCACTGATTGATCGTTAAGTACACGGTTTGATCATGGTTTAATGAAAATCCCACGCGGCTTTTCATTACATGCGCACGTCACCTATCGATAACATAACACGTCAAGAAAATTGTTTTAGTGCGGCGTTATCATATGAAATATTTGGTGAGTGGAGTGAGAGTAAAGTGAACTTCAATCAAAGCGAACTGCGTCGGCTCCGGAACGTCCTCTGTCGTGATGGTAAATTAAATTGTACGACCAATCGAGAGCTCTCGCTGTGCGCTGCGGAGCCACTCCAATGCCGAAATATCAAGTGATTCCCACTCGATGTCGTCTGTGCATAATTATTAATACCTGTCCGCTTCAATACCACGCCTGGTTTACTTCACTTAAACTATTATTCAGGTTTATAACTACACGCCTGTTCATATCGACGCATGACAAAACCACTGTTTTAACGTTCAAATCTTAACTGCTGGATAATACCATTTTATTGGTTGCAGTCTTAGGTACCACTTGAACAAACCGAAGAGGTCGTTTAGCTAGATTTCAGGTGTGAAGCAAAGCGATAAGTATTTCCTAGGTATAGCTTCAGATAAGGAAAAATAGGTTATTTCCGTGCATTGTGGAGAAAAACTCTAGAAATTCGTGTTAATGTGAAGAACAATGTTATATTTAATTAGGTAGGTATTTAATAACCTAGATTTCCTATGTTCAGTTTCTCATATTCCTATTTTATAGTCTTTATTAAATAGAAGCTTAAGAAATAATAGCAGATGCGATAATTAGGATAGAAAATCATGTGTTCGTAAACAAGTTTTTTACTAGCGAAGTGGGAATCTTAGAACGATCAATCCTTGCGGTTACTACTAACCCTTGGCTACAATCTTCACTGAAAATAAAACACCATTAGAAAAAATAAAAAAGCTTTTATTCAAGAGCAATAAAGTCTGAAATTAATATCGTGAGCAACAGATGGTGGTTTCAGCGAGTGCAGGGCGCGGCGCTCGCGGTTTCCGACGGAGGCGATGTCCGCCCGCGCCGCTACCACTAACGACGCATTGTGTGCACATAATGTATAAAATACAGCGATGTATGCTCACTTAAGAGCAAGCATACTACAAACTTTTAGTCGGCCGATAGTTGATTTGGACTCATAAATCAGTATGGAAAAAAATGGAAGTAAACACGTAGTTATATTGTATTTATGTTGTTCGGAATAAGACCGACTAAAAACTTTGATTGGATTCAGGATTTTCTAAAAATAAAAATCTTTTCCTACGAATGGACTAACAGACGGCCGACTAAATAAACTGCAGTGTGCGCGCAAGCTAAATCGTACGTGCTTCATTCAGTCGTCACCAGCTTTTACGCATTTTAAAACCATGAAGTAAATCGATAAGCCGTTACATATCAACATTCGGAATTTTAATAGAATTGGGAGGATTTAATTGATTAGAACTTCGGCTTAGAATAGAAATAACATAAAGAGAAAAGCAAGCTCTTATTGTTTTAGTTACAAAAACACTATGAACTTACGCCTGCTAGTACAAAATAAAGTTGATAGCAGTCTTCTGAAGTAATCGGGCAAAATCTTTGCTCTCTGATAAAATAATGCATAACTTTTCCTTTGTACAAAAAATGGAGTACAAAACTTAATAAAAACTGCAGCACAAAATATAAGCTAACATTTTCCAAGGAGAAACCAGCAATTTGTAGTTTTTGGCCCAATTTTCTTTTTCAGTGTAACACGTTACAAGTACACGGCTAAAAGTACGACATATACAGCAATTAAGATGCTGAAAATGTAGCAACTTTGCGCAGGAAACTACTTGTTTTTGTTTACAACGAGTGAAGTTTCTACCATATAATTAATCGCTTTTTTATGTAACCTAGAAGTTACTATGTATTTGATCTTTATGAAATGGGTAACAGGCCGTTTATTAAAAACTTAATTAAAATACGTAACGTAATTTACAAAGCACAATATGGCGCCTCGTCAAAAGTTACGTACATTGATAGGACTTGCGTTAGACCTAGGGCTTACCAAATGAAGAGTTTATCACGTTTATGATTAGATTAGAATATGAATAACAAACTACACGTGTATTCACTACGATATAGTTTTATTTTCGTAATTTTGCCAACGTGAGTTAACTTCAAATAATACATTGTTCGAAGTTCACAGCTATAACTGAAAATAACATGATTTTGTCTGGAGTCTGAAATAATAAGATTTCATTTTTATTTATTTTCATATCTTCAGTTAAGTATAGTTCTTTTTGTAACACAAGAACTGATTTAACACGACCTTAGTCGCAAGAAATTATTTATGAGAAAAATATGTGAATTAAGTTTATTTTGATAATTGTACATTAAAGTACCAATTTTAAAATAGGTACACGTAATGTAAATAATTAAACCGTGCACAATACAATCAGCTGACACATATTTTGTGTGTGTATAAATTGAGAATATCAGAAAGGTTAGATATGTAGGTGCTTATGTATACACATATGGAAAAAAAACGCCCGTTAAAAAGTGATTCGTATTCTCCAATCCATCCATATTGACACTAGAAGTAGTTTAAACGCATTTCATTCACAAGTATTGCCTATATCTCGGTTATTAATCAAAGTTACGATGCCGTCATTTCAGCAGTGCTGCGTCGACGAGCCATTCGAACGGACCAGCTGCGCCCGCCCCAATAAACACCTCCCTTCTACCTCGTAAAATACACTTAAATCGTCTAATTAATTCGAGTAAATTAATTAATTAAGACTCGGAGTAATACCTTTACATTTTTAATCCCGGAAAAGAATTTCTTTGTCATCTAAAATAAATGAGGAACTTTCAAGAGTTTTTAAGTGTTCTAGAAATATTACTGACGTAGGTAGGTACTGAACTCTTAAAGCAGAGTTGAGACTAAATTAGGTTTAGTAAACAATAGGCAACACTGCAACGGCTACGTTTTACACGTCTATTTTTGTAGCTCAATGTTGTTCGTTTAGATCTTTTCCATAAATAAGATAGATTTTTTTACTGTTACCTTAATTTAGGTCTGTTACGAAAGATGTTTTTGTTGGTTCATTTTTTCTTTTGTATAGATTAATTCCTTAATTCCCGGCTAATCAGAAAATATTTATAGTGAAAGAAGCAATTGAACAATACTTGTGAAAATTGAACAGGTTTCCTTTTTTCATTTTAAGATTTTTCAATAATATATATTTGATGATTAACATGCTTGGTAAACTAATGACTGAGTTCGTTATTGCTCCGATAAACAACGGTTATTTCTATTAAGAGCAAATTAATGGAACAAAGGAAAAAACATTTACTATACTGATTCTCTCTACTTATCAGATCAGTGTGTTATAGGAAACGTGAATAACACATTTATGATGTAGGCACAATAGACGTATGATGTCACATAAATCTTTGTCCTTGGCCATTTTTGTGAAGAAAATCTTTGTTTATCACAGTACACGTTCACGTTATCCGTTAGTTTCTGGGTGATTACCCTAGAACTAACACGGGAAGATGTTTGATCGCAATATAAACGGTTCCGTCGGCGTGCGGAACATACCTGAATAATTGTTCTATAGAGTTTAGATTGGGGTAGCACCGCAAGAATGCCTAGCGTACCTGAATAGTTCTCGTCTGATTAACTCGACCAGATTCATCGAAGTTCACGTAATTGAGTTCGATAAACACAAATAACGGAAAATTAAGGAATATTAACGCTTCAGTAATATTTCTTTTACTTCAATAATATTTAATTTCCCTGCTTCGGTAGCTAATACTGTTGCATGTGGTCCGGTTTTTAGTAAAGGTCAATATTATTAGGTTACAGCGATGTAGATATAGAAAAGGCTGATCGTCTCTTAAAAGATGAAACTAGCAAGCAATCTCAGATTTGTATTCATGTTCAGTTTATTAATTATGTACATAATAAGTTAATTGTTATCTGTTTTAAATTAATTAAATTGGACTAGTTTATTAATTCGTGTTTTTTTATTTATTTTACAGGTAAGACTAAGATCCTACTGAGATGGAGGGTTTGGGTATGAAAACTTATAAACATTTAATTAAAATTATTAAGTTCAGGACTTACAAAATATAATAACCATTTGCATTTCAATTGTTTTTAAGATATCAAAAAGTTTTAATAAAATAACCTCTTTAAACATTTATTCTCGTTACGAAAAAAGTTTCTAGGGCTAAACGTTACATTTATATTTCTGCAAACAAACCGTTGTAAACTCGGCGTTCTTTGAGTTCTAGTACTTTAAACTTAGCTTATTCATATTTAACGCGTCTTTTACTGAAAAGTTTAAGTTGGCAATTATTTTATTCACTGAACTTGGTATCTTATAATTTTACTTGTGTTCGTGTTCAGTATTGCCTTGTCTACTTATTTTATATTTAATTACGAAGTATAGAGTTTCTCATCAACCATGGCTATAACGAATCGATGTCATCAAGTTACAAATGACCTATATAATAATATTTTGTGACGGATTCAATATTGCGAGACAGCCTTCAAATAATGGCTAAAATGAAAGTCGAGTCAGCGTAATGCTTCATGCTGCTGGCACATATTTTCATAAACAAGCTTCAAAACCAGGTTCTCAAATATTATTCAGAATTTAATAAACGTTGTAAATGCAACATGGATGGCATTTACGAAGCTTCTCGTGAAAAGCTTTACGATACATTCTTGTAAAGTATTTCCATGTAATCTCGGAAATCAAAATAGCTTACGTCGGTGAATATACAGAATATAAGCATTCATGAGATTTTTGGCACTGTTAATATGACAAAATCTAAAATAAATGCAATCGATCTAATTGTTTACGAGGCTATTAAACGTTTACGCAATTGAATAACTTCTTATCTTTTGAATTAAATGCGTAAATGACACATATTTTATGAGTTTTTATTTGTAAACTAACATTAGATTCTTGACAGAAAAGTATCAGTCAACTTGAGTAAGCCTTTAAATCCACAACTGCCGGTTGTCATATAAAATTACTAGGAACATAACTTCCAAGGTTGACTTGTTGGTCTTAATACTTTGTTTGTTAGTGATTAACTTGAAGTTACTTGGTATGATTCAGATCAACTTGGATAAATATCTACTTGTAATACAGCTAGTTTACTCTTGCAACTGAATCTATATAACATCGTAATTCCACAAATGTACCTAAGTTAGTTTTATGAGCTCATTAAAACCTCAATGTTGCTTACCTTCTTCTCTTATTGATTGTTTTTAGAATTAAGTTACTTGATTCTCATCACGTTTTGAAAAAATACTTTTCCTTGTAGGTAAGTTTTGAGGTAAATACGTATGGGTTGTTTTAGTAAGTAGTCATTGCGTCATACATTCGCTCATATTTGGATTTTCCCGCAGACCCGACGTAGGTATCTACATATTTTAGTGAACCCTGAACATGGAATCTGTCTAACTTTTGCCCAAAGCCGTTCAGTAGTTTTCAGTGAATGAATAATTAACATTTATTCTCATTGTTTATTTACATTTGACAGTAAAATTAAGCGAATAACCGTTAAATCTTAATCTTAATACTGAAATATTTTGAACAGATGATTTTCAAATACCTAAGTAGTGGAACATTTGAAAATATGGACATCTAAGGGTCGTTTTCCGAGATCAGCTCAGAGTTAAGGCAGCACCTTTCAGGAGTGATGAAAGAGCGCGAGGGGCGCGAAATGAAATTGCAATCTCCAGTCGACATGTCAGTGAACAGACTGATCTGCAAGTCAATGTGATGCGACACTCCGATTTAATATCTGGCTCCTAACAGATACACTGATGATCAAACGATATAAATTGAATCCACGTGGCGAATTGCTTTCAGTTATGGATCACTTAAATTCGTAGTTAAATATGTTGTATAATTCTTTAATAAATAATAATTTATATAGTGATTTTTCTATTAAAAGATCATTATTTAGTTTCCCTGGGGTTGTAGATGTGTCTCGATTGAATTATTCAAAGAAAGGCATTTGATTCACAATTCGCTGAAACTTTTAGTGTCATCAAAACGTAGCTTGTCTTCAAAAATATTTTATTTTTTATGTTAAGAAATCGTCAAGATTGAACTGAATAATTAGTAAGTTGAGCTGAGTCTCTGTCGCGTCGTGAATAATATTCAGCAGACAGATTTTGACTATAAATCCTGGCCTTGCCAGACTGACTAAGAAGATGTGTTTATTTATTTATGTAACAGACTCAATAAATTATAATTCGTCACAGCTGCTTATAAAGTAGGTGCAAGAACAACACGATGAGTAACATAAGAAAACACTAGGTATCTCGGTGTATAACAATTGTAATATTTTCTCAAGTTCAAATAATACGCTAACAGATAATCTAAGGTGCAATTCACATCGCTAAACATTATCAGTACTTCAATGACAGCACATGCAATCCAGATATTATTATCATACCTGAATTACTCACCTACATTTTCTGATGGTCATGTTATTTATTAAATCACTTTTTAATTTTATTTCTAATTATAATGCAAGTCATTCTATATATACCTATGCTAGAACAATTAATAGGCAATTGATCGACAGTATGGAACTGGAATTGACACTAGAAGGTCTTAATATAACGTTTAAATAAAACGGGCGTTTATATGAGAACTGTTGTGTGACACGGCAGCGCCATAGTCGTAGGTGCGCGCGCGCAGAGCTGACACAGATGTCTCGCCGGCGAGATCACCGGCTCGTAAATATGACGCGATGACTACTTAAACAATCGCGAGTAGGATCTCCGCGGTACGTCACGAAAAATGCAGTAGTAGCTTAGTGGTTTAGTGAGCGCGGCACGTTTAGTGAAGTGCATCGTGCAAGGGACGTGGAGAGCGTCAGCTGTGGCAGCCCGGGGGCCCGGTGGCAGGCCTACAGTCTCCGTGGTCGCGCTAATCGCTTAGTCACGCCGCATGCCGCCACGCTCGCGCACCACACATCTGTGATAAAATCGTACTTCAATTCCACTCTTGTGATAAATATGTGATGTTATGTGAACAACCATGGGTTTTTTAGATGGTGTCTCGTTTTCTGTGTTTAAAAAGTGCCCGAACCTCAAACTCAAAAGGAAATGCAAAGGAAGAAGGTAAACAAACATAAGTCATCCAGCATTACAGTCAATATGCATTCTGTTCTTAGACGAGATGATGTTCCAGCTCCTGCATTGTGAAAATATTGTCATTTGTGATTCGAAGCAATTATATAATTTAGTCCTGTTAGTCCTGTTCCAAACAACTTTAACAAGGTAATTGTTTGCGGAAACCATACTTACATGCCTACGTACTCGTATATTTATATACAAATAAACAACTCAACATGACGCACTATTTAATAACTAAGTTAGCACGTAATCTATTTACATAATTTAATTCAATAAATTGTAAAAAAATAAGGTTTTGCAGAAAGCAAGCTAGTTACAATAAAATACATAGCAAATTATTGTAGAAAAAAAATCTTGCAAGGTTGTTATTATTCTAGTCGTGAACGATTCTCAATCTTTATTCATTAATATTGAAAACTGTGACTTTGATTCATCTAAATATGGAAGGAACGATACTATAAATAAGGTGTGGAGATGAAACCGGCAGTTCGTTATCTGCGATAAGGTGCGCGGAGGTAGGTAATCGCAACAGATCGGAACGCATAACGTCAGTCTTAGCAAAGATAACTGTTCTCTGCAAATCTAGTACAATGTCTTCTCGTGCCTGTGTTATTATAAAACGTAGTTCGAGTTCATGTTGAGTGTTCATTGCGTTTTGTCTTACCGCCTTCAGCGAGTATGTCCTTGAGCACGGCAGCCGGCAGTGGGTGTACACAAGAACAATTATTAAGTTCTACAATATCCACCATCTGCTATCGAACACAATTATATTTTTATTACCAATCTGTAGAGTCATGATAAAACTAAACCATTTTGGCCATTAAATATGAATTTTATTCGTAATGTACTTTTAATGATGCTGCTATCGGTTTGTGAGTTTTTATAAATATTCCTATTTGTTACTTTGTGCCCGGAAATTGTTTGAATTGCTAATGTAGTATGACAACAGATAGTCATCTATAGTCAGGTGATTCTGTTGATGGTATTGCTAGTACACAAGAACTGAGCGGTGTAACAGCTTTCTGCTTCATCAAGCGTGTCACCCTTGAACGACATCTTACAGTAACGTGAGACAATCAATTATCGTTTGTCGCGTTTACAACATTTCAGTTACGAAATCCGCCAGTCTGACATTGTAACTCTCAGTAATGTAATTACACACACAGAGTTCCTATTGTTAAGTGAATGTCACATTAACTTTTACCAATTGACCAATCAACTTTAATTTGTCTCATTAATCCTAGCAGTGATTATATGCATTTAGTTTAACGGTCCTTAATGTTTATTTTGCTATAGTTAGTTAAAGCATACAGTAGATACAGATTGATTTTGTATGTTTTAATTAAAACGATATTTTTCCTTATCACTGTCATCATATACCTGATATGAGAAACACGCGCTAATAAAATTAATTAATTTATCTACCTCCCCTCAGAGAAAGCAAGTTGCCGTGGCACATACTAAGTTATAATTTGATCCCATAGCTATGTTGTATGCAGTTACCTATACATATAGCACAGACAATTGTACTGCGGAACCATGGCAGCGTTCCGTGACGTTGAAACGGGTCGGTAACTCTGGATGTGACACTGCACTGTCAACTTTAATCACCAGCATATAGGGTTCAGAGTGATTCACTTATACGTACAAGTGCTAAGGGCTAAGCTAAATTGTTTGCAGGGGTTTGGAGGTAGGGTGGGAATTCTTATTTAAACAACAGTTTTACGACTGGTTTTCTTCAGTTCTAATATGTCGGAACAAAGTAACTTATTGGAAATAATAAAATTCATAGCTGGCAAGGTCAATAACAGAGTGTAATCGATTTAACCTTTCGGTTCAATTTGGAGGCAAAAATAAATTACTGTCGATTAAATTGAACAGCAAAAAAGGCGGTACTGATTTAAAAAGAAAATGTTCCTTTTGAATTCCTTCCTCGTCAATTTCCTCCACGGGCACGTGTTGTCTAACATGTTTTTCCCTTATAAGTAACCGTTCACAACCCAAAGAAATAGTTTTGAGAACTGTTTGTAACTGTATACATATTTCTATTATTGATATACCTACTATGTAAATACTAGGAAAACAAAGTCAAAAGTTTTAGGTAAGTATCCACATGTTAAAGAGGAGATACTTATATATTTTTTATAAAATGTCAGTGCCATGGAACCATAATATACCCATGTGTCAAAGCAAATGGCGTTAAATCTCTGACCATGAAAATAATATGGTGTCTTACTATTAATCTTAGTGGTAATCCTAGCACTGCCCACAGTGACTCCATTATTATAAAATTAAGCTCCCTCTAATCTATGTGCGTCACACAGATGATATCACAGTGTAGACAAGTCTGAAATGGAAATATCTACGTGATCACAATCACAAAGCTGAGCACGTAAACGAACCAACATCATTATTTAAATAAAAAAAAAAAAACAAATTCAGAAAACAAGAGACAACTTAAACCTCCCTGTTTTTCGAGAACTTCTAGAACATTTCGTTGACATAAAATAAAACTGCAATTGCTCAAAATGTAATTGGGGTTACAGATTACCCTTTTTTAAAAGTGAAAGGAGCTTATTAAATTGTCACAGGTCAATGCCGAATCTGTAATGAACGGTAGGACGTGTCATGCTCCATTTAAGTTTATAATACATGTTTGGATGGAAAGTTGACATTTTGAAACCACTGACGTGTTCCACGAAACATCGAATGGTTCAAGACAAACACGGTAAATGCATGACTCATGCGAAGCTCGGAACATAGCTTGTCTCTATTTAAATAATATTAGGTCAAAAAAGATATAGAAATTATAATTTAACCACGTTTAAATTCAATAGCCTGTTTTTGAATGTCTGACCTAATTTCAATTTGTACGGTTTATCTAAATTATGAATTTATGACTATTGGGGCGACCGCGACCCTTCTCCATTCCTCGATTTTTCGAAAGATCATGTAACCCGTCAAATTCAATATCTTGTCCTTTGTCTGGATATTCCAAGTCCGCTGGTGAAAGGATCTAAACATTTTGTATTGTGCCAAAAGTAATATAAGGTAATATTTTTGAGATAATTTTAGAAACCTTCAAACCCTCATTTGAGATATTTTTTGGAAAATATTTTATAAGTATTTACAAAAGTATTGCTCCTTCATAAATGAAAGTAATATGCATCTAAGTGGCTAGATATACAATTGAGGTATACATTTTAGTAGTAGTTTAGATTATACCGGAGTGGTACTGGATTTTTTACGACAAAATGTTTAAGATCGCCTGCGGTTACGCGGGTAAAACCGCGAGACGAAATCTATTATGAATTAACTGCTATAAAAATATATTGCTTTAAGCTTCGAATTTTCCTTTCGTACGAGGAAAAGGCAAATAAAATTGTATATTGTATTTTTTATAAAATAAAATACATGGGTAGTGCATAGTAGGCGGGTTACTTCACATAAGGAATCGGCTGACATCATATTTTATAATATTGAAGTTAGTAAGAAACAAACACATTTGTTAGTTGTTTACCAACACCTTTGTGAAACTGCAACTCATCATATTCCTGGTGTATGAGTGACTCACACTCATTGTAGTTTTAATCGATGAAGGCCACAACAAGATATCAAAGCGGCTTACTTATTGGTGAAAACATTTACAATGTGTTGTTATCAAGCTTTAAGTTTACCTAAGTGATACTACGTTGGAATCAAATTAGTTTAAGCCAGGAAATGTAAAATCGTACATACTTATTTACGTATTATTGGCTCGTGACGCTAGATAACGGTCTATGAAATATCCTAGTTGTCTCAGTTTACGTTACACGGGTTAACAAACTACTGATATGCTGTGTTTAAATGCCCCTTATTGTTGACACAGCGTGACGCCCCACATTGCACGGGAGCGCGAGCTTAGTGCTGCAGATTTGTGTGTTCGTGTATTTTACTTATACATGTGTTCTATGTCTGGTTATTTGTGAATGTGGGCAGATGTTGGAACTTTACTTAGTGGGACTTAAGTGCCAGTAATGTCTTGTAACAACGTTAGTTCGTTTCGTACAAATAAATAACTTGTAAAAGCATTTCTGTTTTTTTTTTGTGTCAATTAAGTAATTTTGCACTTATAAAATAAGTGAGAAACCAACTTAAGAGCAAACTTAAGAAGGAAGGATACTAGACGGCTTAAGCTATTTAATTACTTAAACAAATACTCAGAATTTTCGGATTTTTTAAATTCTGAATATCAATAAAATTAAAACCATGTTTTTAATATCTCCCAAAAAGAGTAGGTTGTACATTCAGACGTGGCTATTTTTACAGCATAACTGTGTTGAAACGGATTTCATCGATATTTTTAACTCGCAACCAAGGCAAAGAAAGTCCATTTAAGGATGTAATTAAGTTGAATCGTAATGCACTTAAGGCACAGCCTTGTAACAGTAGATGCAAGCCAGTCGACGCGAGATGCGTCTGCGCACAACCGGTTCACCGGCACGTCGCAGTTATTAGCACATAGTCCTCTGCAATGCCATTGACGGCCAACAGTTATACAACACTCAACGTGCTGCTAATTTGTTATGTGAGTTGAACTTCCACGTAAGTTTGTATAACATGTTAGCAAGTACGCTGTTGTATTGTTTGTTGGGCTAAAATAATACACACGTACAGAAATAACACTCGTGTACCTACGTCATATTATATGTGTTCGTGCCTATATCTATCTAGATAAACGTAGCTACTGTTTTACCCGCATATTGCCAGTGGCGATGTTATAGTGCATGTATAATTTATAGGGGACAGGCCTATTCAAATCAAGCTTCCATTCAATCAATGAAATATAGTTCAATAGAAGACCTTTTCGAGATTAATAAGAAATCATGATTAAAATTGAGTTTTGCATCAAGCAATCAAATCCGCTATGTGGTTTTCTGTGCAACGCCTTTCGGCAATATCTGTTTCATATTAAAGTTAGTTTCAAATAGATTAAGTTATGACGCTGTTGATGAGCAAGTTTACATAATAAATAAAAGGTGTTGCTTTATCGTATTCACAATAAGCTGCGGTCTTAGGCAAATGAGGGATAATCTTAGAATTAATGAGGGTTGACTGAAAGGCAAACGACGCAGACGACGACGCTTTCGCAATGACAAGCTGTGCCGTTTGAGAATATTTTACATTTTGAACCAAGCTTTATGTACAAAAACTTTTACAACTTTCTATTAATAGTTTGATCTATAAAAGTGATTTCAAACAATTTTGTAGCTATACCGATCAATTTTCTATCAAGACATCTTTTTAGAGTGTTACATTTATTGTAACAAAGGAGCTATTGTTTCCAATATTATTGTTTACGATCGAGGTCGCCGATATAATTGCATGCAGCGTGGACAAAATAAATAGCCGTAGATATACAGCCGTACATGATTAGCTGCATGCCTGGCCCGCTTTAATTGCAGTTTGGTTTATTCATACGCGTCTCGTTAGTGTGATGACTTGAAAGCACAAACTGTAGACTCCTACGTCTACGAAACGTTTTTATGTTTGGAATTTTATTGTGACCATGGAAAACCTGTTAGTGGAAATTTATGCACGAAGGTGAGCTTATTATATCAGCTTTAGAGTTATATCTGTTAGAAAGATTAAAATACTGAATATATTTAAATATTCTACAGTATTATTATATCCTTATAAGATCGAACCAACATCTTAAAGCTAGAGTAGTAACCTTGAGGTGGATAGCTCGAGCCGGATATACCTTTCAACAAAAACAGTCATGATTTCATCGACTGCCTATATTATTATGATTTCTTATAATACTTACCACATGAGTGTAAAACAATAAAGCAGGAAATCAATAGTGCGGCGATCAGGCATGATTTCACAACATTTTTTAAATGTTTATAAGGCTTTTCCCTAATCGTCAAACTACGCTGCCAAAACCTACAAAAAATGTTTAGATTCAGTCATCAGAATTTTTTTGTTCTTTTATTCAGCTTGTCGGCTGGAGCTTCAATGTTAATCGCGTAATCTTGAAATTGCATAGGTACTGTTTTAACACGCCTGGATAAAAAATACCGTGCCTTATAGTATGGGTCGTTCCGTATGTTTTAATTTATCTTCATATCTAAAAATGATAAACATAATAATATGCTGAGATGTTATAATGAACGTTTTTGCATAACCTCTATATAAAATTAGTTGAAAGCTTACTGTATGTGACGTTTTTTTCTGGATTTTGCTAGAATTTATTAGGTACATAAAATAAACCGGCCAAGTGCGAGTCGGACTCGCGCACCGAGGGTTCCGTACAAATCCTGGTTAGATAAAAAGTGAGTCTCGCGCCAACCGTTCAGTTTAGAACAATCATAGTTATGGTAATTTCGTGAGAGTCAAAATAGCTAATATTTTTTATTTTATAATATAACTAAAATAGTAGGCCAGTACCTTGTAAAAGTTATTTTATTAAAGTTATTTATATACAACATTTTATAGTCATCATTCAGAAATCTGATTGAAAATAACTAATTATGTCTTAAAGGTCATTGGGCATATCTGACCCGCTTTGTAAAAAGTGGCGGACATGAATCAAAGTAGTTTTAAATCGTGGAGAATGGTATGACGTTTCTTTGAATGTCCAGGATCGTTTGAAAAATATAATAGACAAGCAGTTTCAGAGGATTTTACAGGTTGCAATGCTAGTTTTTATTGTTAAAGACTTTTCATAAAGAAAGGATCTGGAAACCCTGAGTAATCGAGGGCAACTCTTGAATATTGTAGTCACGCATCGAGTCAAAACCAGACATGTGAGTGTATTTTTGAGGGTACTTGTAAACAGTGAAGGTTTGGAGCTGATTTGATTATGGAGACTACAGAGAGTCGAGGGAACTCCTGAACGGTATGTTGCAACTACCACGTGTTTGGGCTTATTTTATTCGTATTGGCGAAGACTTTCCACATAGATAGGTTTAACTGCCATTGTGGGATCGATAGCAAAGATCAGATATAGTTATGGGAACTCCTTTACAATTTATAACGTAACCTTGTGTTGGAGCTTATTTTATTTTAGGTGATGAGAATTCACTACTAATGGGATCTATTATTTTTTTAAACATGCATAGAGTTCTCTCGACTTTCTCACGTCTCCATCATCAGGTAAGCTCTAAACTTTCACTGTTTGATAGTATCACCAGACATACATCTGAGAATCAAGTTTTAATCCTATGCATGCCTACAATTTTTTATAGTTGCCCTCGATTTCTCAGGATTTCCATCATCAGATCCTGACCTGATGACAATGGAAATAAACGGCGAGTATACTCTTTCACTACAAAGAAATGATTTCTCAAATCCGTCAAATTTGGTCGTTTAAATTCCCCATTGAAATGAGGAAAATATTTGATGTTTACACCTGATTTTCTCTAGATTCTCACGGTTCACATAGATGCGACTAATGCCATAGTAAATCAGAGCCTTTATCATTATACTGTGCTATATTTCGTTCGTATCCGCCGTGGGTATGGTTTTCATACTAAGGTGCCCAATGACCTTTGAATGATTTAAAATTTTTCATAGTTTAGTGGCAATTATATTTAAGAAGTGTTTGATATGAATTTCAACTTTAATATCTCTACGCGTTCATGTAAAAAAGGGTAGTTAGTAAGTTTATAATTATTAAAAAAATATTTTATGTCGTGTAAGCAAAAATAATATTTTAATATTTTATGTAACTTCAAATTTATCATTTTCGCAATTTTTCCTTTATCTGTACTATATAACGCTGCTTCGTGGCGAATTTCAAGATTCTGAGTTCACGGGAAGTACCTTGTAGGTTTTGATTCCCTAGCGTGTGACAGAAATTCGTCTAAGGTGTCGGTATAACTGCTGTATCTTTTGATCGCGTTAACTTAGAAGTTTGTTTTTTTCACTGCCTAAAGGGACAATAGACTTAGGTATTTGGTATAAATTTCAATTTGATACCTTTATTCGTTCGTGAGAAATAAGGTAGTAAGTTTCATTTTATTAAAATATATTTTTTTATATTATATAACTAAAAAAATGAGATTTTCGTAATTTTTCCTATATTTGCATTATATGACAATACTTCATGCCAAATTTCAAGACTCTGAGTTTACGGGAAGTACCCTGTAGGTTTTGATTCCTTTGCGAGTGTCGAGAATTTGTTGAAAATATCGACATAATCGGTTGTATCTTTTGATTGGCTTGACTTAGAAGCTTGATATTTTCACAGCTTAAAGGGACAACAGACCTGAGCATTTCATGTGAATTTCATCTTGATACGTCCACGCGTTCTTGAGATAAAGGGTCTTGACAGACAGACAGACAGACAGACAGACAGACAGACGGACAACAAAGTGATCCTATAAGGGTTCCGTTTTTTCCTTTTGAGGTACGGAACCCTAAAAACAAAACTTAACTAATCAGAAGAACGTAAAATATCGGCTGAATTTCAATAAGGACTTCCTCAATTCCACCTTCTATTGTCCTCAGATATAAGTAAATAACGCTAAACAATAGTTCTTACACATCTCGTCTTATATCAGCTCATTGCCGTCCACTTCTGAACGTAGGCCTCCTCCTATGTAAGTAAATATTTTTTTTCAATACCGCTATATGTTGATATCTACGCTTTTCATTCATATACTATATAGTTTTATCCTTGGCCTTGCCTATCTATAATGGGTTACTATATAAATGTATGAACCAATTTGCCATAATCAGGTTAATCGATCGACATTTGACATGGTCTACAAGCTAACTCGATCTGCGTCGATCCAGCGTGCCTCATTACATCCCACTAATGCCCATGATGATTAGCCAGAAAGTCTGACAATGTACCGGGGTGCCCTGGTTGAGGAAGGCTGTCATATGCCCCAATCTGTTCCTTATAGACTGCCTATAAGAGCAGATGTAAAACGTGTACGAAACTCCTGCCCAGTCGATCGAACCGTCTGAATCTGGGAATCACAGATGTCACATTTGACAGAACTTTCCGGTTTCATTTGATAATAGAAAATTAAGCAAAACAGCATTGTAAATCAAAATACATTTATTTCCAAATATGCCATGATGGAGGGTTCACAATCAATTTACCAGTTACGACAAAGAAACATTCTAGACGCGGACAGCTGTGTCCATGGTGGCGGGCGCCGCGGCGGAGTTGAGCGACTCGCAGCGGCAGCACCGCCAGCTGTTTGTGCTGGGCACCAGGTGCTCATTGCTCACGCACTCCAGGTGGAACTGTGACGCACACAGGCTGCACTTTATAGACGCACAGCCCTCCATTGTACGGTTGCAGAAAGCACAGTCCATCTTGATTAATTTTACTGCGAACAAGAAGTTTCGTAATTAATATCCTAAAACTAAACGTTTGTATCGGTTCATGTGGACGTAGACCTCTCCCGATACATATCGTCCGATCTTCTGCGAAAAATTGGCTGCTTGTACTTTCCAATATCTCGCAGTTCGTCACTTAGCTTACTTTATACATCTTGCCGGAGGCCTACTTCTAATGAGATATATTTCTAGTCTGCTCTAAAAATAGAAACACTTACGTTATTGTTATTCACTATACCTTTTAATATAACTGTAGATGTGTCGGTTTTTATTAGTTGTTGGGAACTATTTTAAAATTTTTATGCGATTTTCAGTTATGAGTGTATATGGTGTGACTGTAGAATTCAACTGAAAAAGAGGAGCGGTGACAGAATTATATTTTAATTTTAAAATAATATTTATTCCTTATTCAAAATAAACTAGCAGAAAAGGTTTTTCTCGTGGATTTAGTCAAAGAGGTGGGTATATCGATTTGATAATGTAATGAGTATGATGAGTTATGGATTTGTTTACCCCTACTGCGCCACGCTAAAACTGCTAATAATAAAAGTTACCAACTACTTTTTTCATTTTAAACAAGACCTTTCGTTATTGAGGAGGTATGAATTTGTTGTGCCTTTGCCTAATTTTCGTGCCCAGGTTTGTCTTCATTAACACAAACCACCTGTTAATTGCTCCATCTGGACAACTCATATTGTAATATTTGTCGTAAGCGAAATTTAGATTCCCCGTCTTCATGAAATACTCGATTTTTAGTGTAATGGTCTTATTTCAGCAGGCTACTGAATTTATGTGGTGATCAAAAGAAAGCACATAATCTTCTTTCTAACACTTTTAAAAGTTAGTACAGTCAAATACCAAACACCGGGGACTAGTATATTTACTAATATTTTAGAACATATCATATATGTGTGGGTCTAAAGCTTGGCGACAATAATCTCTGAATCTAGATCACTACTAGATCTCAGCACGTAATTGCTTATCCATCAACGAAGTGGCTACGTTTGCTACATGAGCGGCCTTGGCCAATATTACCTGCAGTGTTCATTTGCTAGATTAATCTTGTGAGACGAGCCACTCTGGCGCCCACTATATGATTACGTCTATAGAAGCAAAGCCATCGTCCGTGTCTGTGGGCTGAAAGATTAAACTGAGACGTTTAATACATCTCAGCCACAGTAAGTAGGTAGGTACCTAATCGCAAAAATTATTTGCTCTGACACTTATTGCGCACTAGGCACGAATCTTTTAGTTAGAACCTAAGGTTAGAACCCTAAATTCATCCAAAATAATTTTAGTGACCATTATTGTCACCAAACATATTTCCCATAAAGTTATTTTTACGATCGGACGATGCGTATTATGCTTCTTGAATAATGCCTTGGGAATAGGTTTACTGATGTTTAATGACTACAATAATATTTATAGCATAATTTCTCAAGTTATGGTGTTTGTAGCACAGGTTGAGTTATGTGGCCACTAGGAACAAGTTAAGGAAAATACTTCTAGCATTACTTAAAAATGCTTAAAACATTATTTAACATTAACGCTAAATATTATGCTGTTATTTTCAACACATACTATGTACAGTGATTGCACATCCACTTTACAACCACGGCTTACAGCCCTTAAGTAAATTATTTCTAGAACAAGTGTTGAGTTTTGCATCACAATAGGCAGCAGACAAGGGTCGGGAGTTCGGGACCCAGAGGCTTGTCAATGAGTTCGAAGGCATATTCTCGTGAATTTGTTCTCACACCGACACCTCGAATTTGTTTATAAACAGGGATTATTATGCGATACCTATTACAAATGAAAACCTTTCATGAATGTATTAAAATCCCCTGAGCCAGAGCATTTCTGTCGTGTAACGTTGTTAACGGTTTGGCTCTCTGCCAAAATGTACTAGGTACTGAATTTTATTTTGCGCAAAAAGAATTATTTAGTTATGCAAATATGATTTTCTCTCAAAATATAGCACTTACTGTTACGTATGCTTATCATAACTTCCAAGAGCTACGTGGAAGAACAATAATAAAACAACATTTGCCTACGATCTTCGTCTTGACTTTTCAATTACTTATGGAGACATGATTTCAAGGCGTACATTTTTTATAAGTAATTACGATCACTGTTTATATTTTTGTTGGTATTTATTTATTTTCAAGCATATAATTTACATTTTTAAATATTAAATATAAAAATAAAAAACATTTAAAAATATAAAAAATAGGTTGCCACCGATATCGGGCACAGGGTCCAAGGTACCGGTGGTTAGGGTCCCAGAGACAGAAACCTCCTCACAATACGTGCCGTATCAAGGAGTACTGCCTTCTGAATCAGTCCCTTGATCCAGCCGCCCAACGAGAGCCTCCTGAGGTGTTCGTCGAGGCTCTTGGCTATTAAACCATTGGCCGTAACGACAATCGGCACAACAACAGCCGTGTCGACACTCCACATGGCGACAACCTCGTGCGCTAAGTCGAGATACTTTATTTGTTTCTCTTTCTCAGCTTTCACAAGGTTCTCGTCATGCGGAACGGCGACATCGACTAACATCGCGCGGCGCGCTGATCGATCTATCACCACAATATCAGGCTTATTGGCTACAATAGTCCTGTCAGTGATGATAGATCGATCCCAGTACAACGTGATATGGTCCTTTTCGAGAACTGGGTCGGGCGCATACTTGTAGTACGGTACCTCAAGGTCTACAAGGTTGTATTGCAGAGCAAGCTGCTGGTGGATAATCTTGGCCACTTGGTTATGTCTGTGCAAATATTCACCATTAGCCAAACGAGAACAACCAGATATAATATGTCTGATAGACTCACCCGGATGGTGACATGCCCGACATATGTCAACCGTCCCGTCTTTCACGATATATCTCCGGTAGTTATTCGTAAGGATAACTTCGTCCATAATTGCACATACAAACCCTTCGGTTTCTCCAAACAAGTCACCGAAGCGTAGCCAAGATACGGACGCATTGAAGTCTACATCGGGGCCATGAAGAGCCCCGAAGAAGCGTCCGTGTAGCTGTTTGCTCTGCCATACCTCCTTGCGATCATGGGTAGTTAGTACCACAGGTCTGCGCCAGTTCTCATTTGCCAACGATAGCGGGGTGAGTCCTTTGTCCACTGCTACCATATCACGATGCATACCCACGTCGCTTTTGAGAAGATATTCTCTGAGACTGCACACCTCACGGTTGTGGAGCGTCTTTGCATTTAAAAAGCCTCGGCCTCCACATTTCCGTGGGATGTACAGTCTCATCACCGACGATCGTGGGTGATGCATTCGTTCTGCGGTCAGCAGTGTGCGGACTCTCCTATCCAAGGCATCCAATTCAGTTTGAGTCCATTTGAGTATGCCGAAGGAGTACATCAGGACTGGCATGACCCAACCATTATAGGCGCGAACCTTGTTGCCGCCTGATAAGGAACTTTTTAGGACCTTATTCAGGCGGCCAAAGAAACGCTCCCGTAATGACTGTTTCATGACAGCCACATTGATGCCTAACCCCTCCGCCATACCCAAGTATTTATATGTATCGTTTGCGGAGAGTGATCTCAGGTTTATGGAATCTGAGAGTTGTACTCCCTCAGATTCCACAATTCCCCCTCGCTTTACATGCATGACTGCACATTTGTCCACACCGAACTCCATCCTGATGCAACTACTGAAATTTTCAGTGATCTTCAGTAGCTTCATCAGCTGCAGTTCTGTAGTGGCAAACAGTTTCAGATCATCCATATAAAGCAAATGGGATATAACCTGACCCCCTCTCCGCAAAGGATAGCCCAGCCCCGAACCCTCTAGCAATGATAATTACGATTATTATTTGGATCAAAATAATCTCTTATGTTTAGATATGCATATTACGTCAACTCCACGCGTTACGCTGATTCGTAGAGAATGAATACTCCTTAGCTCAGTGGTTCTTAACCGGTGGTCCGCGGACCACTGGTGGTCCCTGGAGGCATTCCAAGTGGTCCGCGAAGCTTAGCTTCGCGACGTTGCTATACGTTATCTAACTAAATTTTTATCGACTTATAATTGCGAGCGGGGGTTTTTGCATGGACATATATCGGGTATGTCGTACCTAGTCCCCCCATTCATAAAAATGTATGTTTGGGCTACATTTTACGTAATTTTGGTTTTGAGTCTTATAAAATAATTAAAATTTCGCGCTCGCTTCGCTCGAGTATTCAGAAACAGTACGTCCTTGTTTTTGCATTTGTCAACAAACAAAAAGTTAAGTACGCTTGGGCTAAATTTTACGTAATGTTTGGTTGAAGTCCGATAAAAATTTCGCGCTCGCTTCGCTCGCGTATTTAGAAACTATATGCCGTTATTTTGCCATTTGTCAACAAACAAAAAGTTAAGTACGTTTGGGCTAAATTTTACGTAATATTTGGCTTAAGTCCAATAAAATTTCGCGCTCGCTTCGCTCGCGTATTCAGAAACTATATTTTGGCCCTTATTTTTGCATTTGTCAACAAACAAAACGTTAAGTACGTTTGGCCTACATTTTACGTAATATTTGGTTTAACTCCGATAAAAATTTCTACACTACTACACAGGCAACTCTTTCTTTATTTGCATTTGCTTACCTACACAACTGCTGACATGCGTTTAGCTTTGTGTAGAGCTGACCCAAAAATTCAGTTTTTTTTTATTAATAATAAAGAAATGAGTGCTAATTTAGATAAACCGAAGAGGTGGTCCCCGGCAAGGCAAACTTTAGTTAAAGTGGTCCCTCATGTCAAAAAGGTTAAGAACCACTGCCTTAGCTGAATACTCCTTGTCTATTCTTACATACTTTTTTATCTGTGGCGCTAAATTATATCTTTTGTAGTTAGAAAAAAATAATGGTGTTAAGAAAATTAAAATTTCTTTGTGTACCTAGATAATATAATATTTTTATAATATTTCCTCGAACTTTGGAGGTAAAATTAGATGAAATAACACAATTTTCTTTGAATTGTGAAAAATAACTTAGTAATATCTAAGTGTTACTATAGAAATGTAAGGAATTATATTTTGTTTCGGAAGTGATGTTATCATTATAATATTTTTTTATTTATTTATTTCATTTATTCATAATTTTCAGTAAAATAATGTGTCGTGTTCTTTGCAGACGGACGGGCGATGTCGGCGGCGCGAGAGTTCTGCGGTCCACGCCGGATTGGAGCGACACTGCCATCAGCGGGGAACACCTGTGGTCGCCCACCTCCGTGTCTGGCGACTGCTGTTACGTTGGCGATGCTGAGTGCCAGGTACACTGACGCCGTTCCCAATATTCTATCTATCTGTTCTTTTGCATATCTACTAGTGATAGGGATTTCACATGATTTGTATGGGGCTATTCTAGTCTCTAGTAAACACATCAAGCCATCAAAATACTTTAATTGTTTTGTTGGTTAAGTGCTCGCAAACGGATTACGGATTACTTTTGATGTTCTTTAAATAAGTACGGAGTATATTTGTATCTACTGGATATTCCCGGCTACGACTTACATAGTAAAAAGCTGTACCTAGACTTCATTGTTTTAATATTTTTGTCATGAAAGTTCTGTCATGCCGTGAGTCAGAGGAATTCCTAAAAGTAATTTTGAATATGCTAAGCTTAGATAGTTTTTTGCGATGCAATTTCCTTATCTGCAATTTATTATAAATTGTACCTACTTGTTTCACAGCTTCTATGTTTATGGAGCATGCAGTGCTAGCCTATAAGAAATTGTTGCACTTAACTTATGTTGTGGTTGAAAGTCATTTATGTTATTTTTAGTGTAAATAATTGTTGGTTGGCCAATAAAGAAAAATAAATAAATAAAATAAAAATATAAGTAATTGAAGTTGCGAAAATAAACTAATGTATCTTAACCTTATGTGCTTGTAAGTAATCATATCGGATTACCTGAAGTGGTGTTTATTTATTTAACGCCATCACAATCGTAAATGGTGGTTGTCATTAGGAGTGCCGCGCACAGTCACAACTGAATTATAACCAGTAATTGATTCATATAGTCAATTTCAGTGAATTACAAAAATGATCAACTAGATGGGAAATTATATATTGACGTCAAAGTATATTTTTAATGTAAGCTTATTTGAATATAATATTTGTTCATTTTCGGTTTGAGTAGTAATACAATTATAATGTTTGTTATTTATTACATACGCAGGTTATTGGAAATCCTATTTGATTGCTTTTATGTAGGCTGATGCAACCACATTCGTGTAGGTTTATATCAGCTTGAAATAATATAATAATGAACTGTAGTGACATAATCCCGAGAAATGGTCTATCAGAACTATTCTATGAAAAAGGATTCTACCCACTCACATTCGTTCTCTAAAGAAAGGAATACTAGATACCTTTGTCGACTTCAGCATACTTCTCCAATTGTTAAGTAGTCTTGGCTGAAGTGACGACGCGTAATAAAGGACCATAGGACTTTAAATAAAAAGACAGCTATTGCTTCTTCTATGATAACAAATTATAGCATAAAGTCGCACGCCTGAATTACCTTTATTGTAAAGTATACGGTTCCGGTTATTCATTACAGTCTACAGTGTAATTTATAATACGTAAGCAAATTATAGCGCCAAGATATAATGAAGGGGCATTAATATCAGTAAAGTAGATGTTGTATGAACTTCCTTCTTTGGTACATTTTACAAGTCTTTAAAAAATAAGTTCTTGTTTGCTTTTCAAGATATAGTCTCGCTGTGCTTCCGTTATTAATGTTTTTTTTTTAATGTAGGTTTAAGAAGAATTAATTGATGATTTTTAAGGTGTCATTATGAATTAAATACAAACTCAAAATTTCTTTGATTTTATTGAGTCTATATCTATAACAAAAGGATAACGAAACTCGTATCAAGATATTGATTACAATAAAAATGCTTCCTAAATATTCTGCTCTCATAAAATTATGAATTGTACCTACCTACCCTAAATCCTATTTGTTTTGAACTGAGTCAAACCTTCCATTTACTCGTACCTATCATTTTTCATTTTTCATGAACGAGAAGTAGTAGTAGTAACTTTATTTTTCTCATGGACAAAGTAAAGAATCGAATTTGAAACGTAAATAAATTAAACATTGCGATCTTGCAAAATTAAGTCAACGATTTAAAATTTTCCAATCTGCAATTCTCACAGGACCGTAAAGTTAATCCAGCGACCGTTGCTAGTCCTAAGAATTAAATGAGGCAAATGTTACTGAGACAGTTATATGTATACTCGACAGTTTATGCTCCTCGCTGGTTTTTATTTGTATTTCAGCACTGAAACATGAAAATTTTACGGCCACGTCAATCCACGTAAAATTAACAAGTTAAATAATTCAAGACCTAATTTGACAAGACCATTCAAAAAATAATGCCTTACATATTCACTTACCTGTTCACAACCGTACTACGGTAAAACGTTTTATATTATATGTATATGAAATTGGGACTAAAAGCTTTATCAATACGAATAGCTACAATGTAAAGTAAAAAGCATTTTCTTTGAATGACATGGTCATATTGAATAACAAGGACACAATGAACTTGGTAAATTGCCTCACGAGCTGAGGGAAGTAAATTACCTGTCGGTTTAATGAACTTTTACGTAGAGAATAGTCTAACAAAACAGATTTTTATTAACATTATATTCTAAAACTTGGACTGGCAAGAAGATACTTTCATTCTTCCATTATTAATATTTTTTTATTATTTCTGTGGTAGCAAAGAATTTCATTGTGTAACCATGAATAAAGGCATTAATATGAAAAATCTATAGAAGTTTACATCGAGATACAAAGTATCTCGCTCCGCGTCTTGGTTAAACAGCAGTGGAAGAAATGTAATTTCCCCAACAACCATTAGCAAGTTTCCTGCCTATTATGTCGCAGGTTGGTCGTAGTCGTGTATAAGATTAATGACCCGATGCCTCCATTTTGTTGTGGCGATGACCTGTCACAGTGGGTGCAACAAAAGGGTGTCTCATAAAAGCAATCAATCCCTAATTGCCGCACTACCACGTCACTTATTTACTTTGGGACAACATAAATATCTCGATATACTTTCCCAGCTTACTTGTTGACTTCAGTAAAAGTTGCCGTTTTTGTCGCCAGCATTTTGTTTTATGAACATAGTTACGGCACCTTAATCAAAGTTTATTCTTTGTCTCCACTTGTATCTATTTATATCAATCTCCGTGCTCCGAATTTAGAACATTCCGCTGGGTATTATTGATTGAATATTTTTATCCGCTGTTGTTTCAGTCTGGGTTAGAAACAAACAACATTGACATTGCATACATTTATTTATTATCGTTACGTGAGTTTGATACTATTTGGCCAATTTCAGTTAACAAACATACGTTAGAATAATTTATTTAGTAATATCAAAGCCTATTTTGTTTTTCTAGATACAGATTTAAGTATTTAATTTGTATTCACGCTAAGTACCTAATACACAATTGTTTATTATTCTACTAGTTTATGTAGGCACCGTTCAAAAATGCCTTGTACATAGATTGGAATATTAATGTATAAAATCAAGTTGGTTATTCTCTAGACATTTCTGACGAGAACATTTATTTTTAAAGAAGTATTTACGAATTCACCAGCCCCAAAGGACTTAAGGTCGCCGAGGCATTTATGCGATAAACGTGGTCCAGATACTTAAATAGCTTGTAGAATATTTTGGTGGTTTAATACAATAAGGACATTAATAAATAAAGACTAAACTTTTCCACCATACAATACGAACTTAATTACATGAGCTCGCTTAATACGATTACGTAGCTACCAATCTAAAGCTAATTTATCAATTAATTAATAATTATATTTCGTGCTAATTGGATCTGCTTAGCGAGATGTCGTGCAAAAGGGCCCAAGGGACATCAATTAACGGATATTAAAAGCATCAGACAGTCACAGATCTCATAATCGTTTTAAGGTAAAAGTTAGCGAAGTTAGCGAAGCAAGTACTGATTATGAATTGTCTCCTCAGAAACACGGGTCCCGCATGAAATGTTCGGCGTGCAAGATCGTGGCGCACACAGCATGCATCGACATTCTGATGGACCGCGTGCAGTTCACGTGCAAGCCGACTTTTAGGGACGTGGGCGTGCGCCAGTACCGCGAGCAGACCATCACCCACCACCACTGGGTCCATCGCCGCTCAGAGAAGGGCAAGTGCAAGGCCTGCGGTAAGGTGAGGGCCGCAATCTATGTGTCGCTTACGTCACCGGTCAATGTTGCTCTGACATAACGAAACGGCTGTTTGTGTAGTTATTTTTTGATTTTGTCACCTTTTAGGCATGCGGCTCATAATAGCATGTATTTCCTTGACTGTAGTAGTTTATTATTCTATATTCAAATACCACAGTTAGTGTAAAGTTTTTAATAGCGTGCAATTAGTACAGCAGAATTTGCGCGTAATCGATTCTTTTCATGCATGGTTATTATTCAAAACGGTGTGCATTTAAATATTACGGGCGGAAGGTGGGTCGTACTCGTTACCTAAAATAGCCCATATAATATTTGAGTGCTGCTAAAGTTTCCTGTTAGTTGTAGTATAAGAAGTTTGTAAGAAATGACTAATGTTTTAAATACAAAGTAGCTCCCAAGGATGTTAAGACCATAAATTAACTATGTAAAACTTTTATGGGATCATTTTATATACAAGAACATAGGTACTTATACATTTTTATTGCACACATTTTATTTGTTTGACAGTAAAGTCTCATTACATAAATGTTTAAAAGTAATAGGTAGGTACTGTAAATATTTAAAACTAAATAGAATGTTTGTATTTTAAAATGATATTGATGGTCAAGAATTAACATAATGACATACGTAAGACGAGTTTATATTAGTCTCTTATATGTTTGTATTTGTCATATTTTCTCTCTAACACCAACAAATGCCTACAAGCAAATCGAGCCTAACTTTAGACGTTATCACGGTCCCTTGATAATTTATAGTGAAACAAGGAGCAAAATCAATACACAAATTATACAAATATAATAATATCAGCCGTTTCATTATGACAGTGGCACATTTATGGGTCAATGTGGTATTTGTAATTAACCCTTGTGAGTTTTATCTGATTGTTTGGTTAATTTTGTTTACCACTTTATTTAGAGCCATTTAAATTCATGACAGATTTCATTTTTGTAGCGCTTTTATTCACCTTTTATATTAAATATTTACCTCCAGTACTTACCAACTTTTTGTAGAAATCAGCAAATATTTTAGTGCAATATAAGTAGTGTTCCACTCTGTAAAATTATTATTTCCTTAACTTTGATGTCACCGATATGCCAATAACTACCTAATACCGAAATACAAAAGGCCAGTCTAGAATGTTAACATTTTATTTTTCTTTAAATTAGATGTTTTTACATAAAATAGTAGACAACTACCTACTTATGACGCAAAATCACCAATCCGACAACAAGATACCGTGTTTAGAACATAGTAGCTATATTTATAAATATATGCAGCCCTTGCTGTTTATAAATATATGCAGGAAGCCATTAATATAGTAAACAAAAAACAATATGCGGTCGGAATACTCCTGGACATGACTAAAGCATACGATAAAGTCCAATTCAGCATTCTACTGGATAAATTATATAAAATAGGGATTCGTGGAAAAGCACACAAATGGTTCACATCATATTTAAAAAATAGGGAACAATATGTTGAAATAGAAAGTTGCAATCCTGACCTTAAACAAATAATAAATATTAGATCTGATAAAAAAATCATAAACGCATCAATACCTCAAGGCAGTGTCATTGGATGCCTACTTTTTTTAATCTATATCAACGACCTCCCGAAGATTACAAAAGAACCATGTGTACTATTCGCGGATGATATATCACTGCTAACTGCATGCGACAACACGGTCGGTTTAAATGAGCGGCTTCAAAACATCTTCGATAAAATTGCAGAATGGATGAAAGATCATTATCTCGAAATCAACTATGAGAAAACTAAATTAATCACGTTCTATCCATATCAAAAATCTCCCTTAGAAATAAACTTCACAACTAATGGTACAAAAATAGAAAATGTCAAAGAATTCACATTATTAGGAGTAACTATAGATACAAACTTAAACTGGAAGACGCACGTAAAAAACATTCGATCAAAATTATCTAGATTCGCCTACGCTCTCCGGGAAATCAAAAAGACCACTGACTTTCATACAGCTTTAACCACTTATTATGCCTACGCATACGCATGGCTTAGCTACGGAATAATATTGTGGGGTAATAGCACAGACACACCTTCCCTTTTCACTCTTCAAAAGAAACTAATCCGTATCCTAACTAACATAGACCAAATGGACAGTTGCCAACCCTATTTCAAAAAACACCAAATACTTACCTTACCATGTATATACATTTTAGAAATATGTAAATTTGTGAGAAACAACCTTACTTTCTTTACCAAACGTGGAGACAAGCATACAAACAGATCTCTAAGACATAGAAACAGATTAATGTTACCTACTTCAAACATGACCCTACATTCGAATAGTCCATATGTCATGTCAATAAAAATATATAATAAGATTCCAGAAACCCTAAAAAAAGTAACTAGTAATATATTATTTATTAAAAAGTTAAAACAAATACTCATAAATAAAGCATACTATAATATTAACGAGTACATGAATGATAAAAACTTAAAATAAATAAATAAACAATATATTTGGATATATATGTATATATAAAATAATAATAATTTCAAAACCCCTAATATAAAACTATACAAGTACTATAATATAATAAACACATCTATTCTCTTTAGGTATAATAAAAACAATAAATAATATATAAAATAAGCATCACTCTAACTAAATTACTTAAATAAGTACAACCAGAATGAAATAAGCAATAAAAATTTTAACTCATACATTCCGTCTAATATAAAAATAAAATAGTACAATAATAACATTTATAAAACTAGCTTCCTCCTCTCTTCTACGTTGCCGTGCCCGACGGGGTCCATAATGTAACAAAACAACATAATTATGTAACACCATCACGAAACTTATGGAGTGCAATAAAGTATTGAAGTATTGAAGTATTGAAGTATTTAGTTAATGTCACAATTTAAATTCACGAAACTATAGTTCTTGAGATGATTATATTTCTGGAACTTAATTATTCTCTGAACGTATTTCAGAGAGTTTCAGCCATGTTTCGCGGTTATTTACAAGCTATAAAATTATGAATAAAATGTTGTACATTTACAAAACATAGCAGTCATAATTTCCTTATTGTTTCGGCCGTTGGAGGACATTACGTGCTTTGAATATTTAAACTCAATCAGATAAAGACAAATTCCGCATGACTCCTGCTCAAACGGAGGAAAAACGTTTCACTCAGGATTACATTGTACATTGTTTGTTTCGATTTTCTCATTTTTTGTTTTATTTTAAGATCTCTATGATAGGTACACACGAACTCTAATATTAGATGAACTCGTAATTCATCTCCTGATAATTGGTAGTGTAATACATCTCAAATGATAGTAACACTGGTTGAATGCCTGCATATAGCTCAGCTCATCTGGGATTAATAAACGGACTGATTAGTAGCTAATGACGCTTGCTACAATTAAACGTGCTAGATTGACCATCTACTCCGCCGGCATTCATTAATATGTATGGGGCAGGCTGCTGGTGACCGAGATGTTGTCGTGTAAACACAATCCTGAAAGTTCGCCGCCAGACAAAGCCATTACATTAAGAGTCCTTTCCTCAAGCCACTTAATGAACTCTTTAATTATTTAAGAATAATCGACAAATACCACTGTGTCCACCAGGCAGTTATTTAATGGGAAAACTTCAACGTATCTTATTCTAGAGCCATTAACTTTCTAATGACACAGTAAACATAGGTACTTACAAACAAACGTTCAAAGTCGTAAGCCCGTATTTACGCTTGATAATACTGATGAATCCTCGCTAAGTGCCCGCCTACATACAAAATCATAAAGCCCTAAATATTATGTTCATGAAGATTAAGACGGTTAGTTTTAATTTAGTTTTTAATTAAAACTTTATGAATCTCATAAATCATCCTAGATGCAGGTTTATGTAAACGTTAACCCTGTGGCATTATTTATACTAGCTTTAAATACTTGAGAAAATAAAAGAAAAAACAGACTGTGAAAACAAATTTTAATATTCTTATACATAACTCATTCGAGTTTAATTGAAGAGTAATTAGTAGCTACAGTCTTAGACGAGAGTGGCAAAGGCGACAACAACTTGCATCCTGTGGTAAATATGTTACATGTGTGTCAGTTGCGATGAACATACTTGAAGTATAGTAAGCCCATCAACTATGTCCTACTCGATAGAATCTTTCATACTAACGGATTTTTCGCATGGTTCGTACGATGTCGCGCCTATACGAATGACTACTACACCGGTACAAACGATGACGTGTGTTGAAGAACCGGGAGAGCATATATACATGCGACAAACACGCCAGTGTAAAAGCGCTCTTAGTCCTATATACGGACATACGTATTGGTTCTATGAAAAAATCGGCAACGGCGCTACAAAAATAAAAAGGTCACTCTGACGGCTGAACTTTTTTTACCCTGCCTGCAAGAGTTGCGAAACGTCCGGCTTTAGCGGACATGTTTTGAGCTTTACATCTGCCAAAAATATGAAGCCCCTGTGTAAAGGAGTTTCTTGTTTCAAAAAAATATACTCATGTTCTCATCTCTTAAGTTTGGTAAGGAGGGTCCATATCTCTGATAATGCCTATACGCAAGTATTTAATAAACACGCAACCCTCGAAACTCATGGATATTATATTAATTTGCCTCTCAAAGTTTCACCAAAACACTCGAACTGGCAGGTTGAGGTTTTAACGTATGCATATCTCAGTAAACTCCTTGAGCTCGTAATATTCGTTCGCCCGAAACTAAACGCATCTTGGTAAAATTGCCTTTTAAATTCCACTCGGGGAAAATAAAATCTGAAATAACTTTCAACTGTAATTTGCAAAACGAATCACGACCTCCGTTAGTTCCTTCGGGTTCTATTATACTTGCGTATTGTCGACAAATTATTGGCAATTTCAATCTATCGTACCTTGGGGAATAGGCATGATGACAGTAATCAAAAATCATTAAAATAATATATTTATTAAATTAAACTTGAAGCTTGGAATATAAAACGCGCATTGTTTTCTTTATTAATAATGTGATTAATGTGTATTTTTAAAAAATAAAATTACGAAATAAGGCAATCCGCCATGATATCTTGAACACCAATCAGAGCTCGTGACGTCATCTCTCAAAACAACTCGCGCGAAAGCGCGCGAACGTCACATTTCGTTATTGTGAACTTCCACTGCGATCTTTGTTTTTAATTAATTAATTGTTTATAACACGAGTTATGGAGCTCGGATTTATCAAGGCAAACAGCGCTAATTTGCCTAGAATTGAAATCATAATGCTGGGAGAGTTTTTGGCATCAAATAAAGATTTTTGTTCAGCTGAATTTAGAAATGTTAAAACTTCCATGTAAGTATACTAGTTTAATTAAAAAAACTTCCATGTAAGTGTATTAGTTTAATTAAAAAAAACTTCTATGTTAGAATATTAGTTTAATTAAAAACAATTTTAGTTATAAATAATTCCTTAAAATTACTTTTGACAATGTATTTGTTATCAGGTGTAAATGTTAATGAAATCTATTATCATGGTTTTACCCTTTATTTACAAATTGATTTTTCTTTTAGGTCCTCCAGGCCATCCTATGGTGATGACGCTGTGAGTTACGTACAGCTGAAACGCAAAAAATAAAACAAAAAAATAAAGTTGTACCCTGGGCAATATTGCTTTTGAATCTCGCCTTGCAAGTTTAAGCCACTTGTTTCGTATTTTTTTATTGTGAGGAACGTACACAAATAACTTATCAGGAGTTGTTTTGGATGTGTTCTTACACTGGGGGACCCCACAACACCTATGCACTTTCGAATTCATATTTAATAACACTAAAAACTTAATTATTGCACGAGCGTTGTTTACTTGCGTCTTGTAATTTCAGTCGTGACGTCACAAGTGACGACATGACACTGACAAGCGTTTTCGCGCCGGATTCAAAGTGGACAGAGAAAAATGCAATTATTTGATAAAAAAACTTCGCATTTTCTTAAAATTAATAATTTTTCATATAAAATAGACGTATACCTACATCATACAAAGGAATTTAAAAATTTGTCATCATGCCTATTTTGGTATACGATTACAAAATAGTAAATGCGCAACTCAAGTTTTTTATTGATGTTCAGTGTCATAAATTAAAACATATAATTAAATTTTGAATAATAGATTAGATAGAAGACAATTTTAAAACAATTCTGAATCCGCTATTGTGCCTACCAACGTCTCCCACTCCGCTGGGAAGTCCCTTCTATTAAGTCGTTTTAATTGGTGTTTCAACTAAATATTTGATGGTACAACGTAGTAGGTTTTCAGGGCGTGTAGCCACGTGTTTAATGAAGTGTATGTGACCGCGGTGCTTACAGGCTGGCAGGTTGGCCTCGGCCGGCTCGCCACGCGGTTGTGTCAACTCAAATGATTTGCATCTACATACGTACCATGAATATGGGCGACATAGCATGCGACACGTCACGAACTCGCGACACATGAACGCCGCGCGTCAGCCCACCCGCGCTCCCGCTCAACACGGAGTTAAAACTTCATTTTTAATGACGTGTTACCATATCGCTCGCATAGCCTGCACTCTGCACAACTTTTAACAAAAAAAATGTGACTCTAGTTTACATTCTGTACTTTTATTCTAATGAAAATATTATGTGAGTGCTAGGCATACGCGTGGTAGCGCTTTGCGTATTCGTATTATTACAGCCAAGCTTTTAGTCCATAATGCTGTTGTAAAATGAATACATTTGTTATTTACAAACGTTGATGACAGGAACAGTCCAATGCGACAATGTTAATTTATGCAGTTTACGTTTGTTAGACTACAATGGCACGGTATTGGATTGGTTTCATTAATAGTGCACATAATTTCATCGCTAGTAAATGTTATGTTGGTTTTAGTGGCAAAATTAATAACTTTTTTTGATACGATATTTGTGTTTTGATGTGGCTTTTTTATTATTTGTAAATCACTTTATTCATTGCATGTGTGTTGCATGGTTGTTTTGTTGTCACAGTCATTCCGGCGCAGCTGCTGTCGGTGGTGCATACCGAGGCACGACACTGTAGACAAGGCTATAGGAGTAGACAGTGGTGAAGTTGTGAATGTGCGTATCCTTATGTGTTGCCTGCAGGGGGTGGCCAGGTGCTCAATACAGGACGGAACTATATGTTATTATTACACCAATATTCCAGAATGACATAAATCCTCACCATCTTTCCAAAAAAATGCATCTTAAAAACTTAAAAAAAAACTGGGGATATTTTATTTAATTCGAGAATGTTGGTAATGAAAATCCAACCAATGTCCTTGTCAATTGTTGCTTGCTTACCACTTAGAAATTATTGAAGCTTATCAGTATGTGAATAACTTAAGTTTTTTACATCCGCAATAATGATTATTTTTCTCAACAGTCGCTGCAGGCTAAACTATCATTTAGCTCGAAGGAAATCGTTGCCTTGACTTGTTCGTGGTGTAAAGACGCATACCACAACAAGGAAAGTTGTTTCAATCTTCAGCGGATAGGAGAAGAATGCTCATTAGGTACGGTACTCACGACCCATAAATTTTGACATTATATTACTTTGTACTCGAATAATTCAATGACATCTAATCATTTCTTATCTTCCATAGGATTGCAATATAATATAATAGTACCACCGTCGTGGATCGTCAAATTGCCAAGAAGAGGTAGTTTTAAGTCATCGTTAAGAAAATCGCCTAAGAAAAAAAGTGCTTCCAAGAAAAAGGGGAAAGATTCGAAGAATGAACAAAAAACATTCGTAATTAAGCCTATTCCTACGGCAAGCGTGAAGCCAGTATTAGTTTTTATAAATCCGAAAAGTGGAGGCAATCAGGGCGCCAAATTACTGCAGAAATTCCAGTGGCTGCTCAATCCTCGACAAGTTTTTGATCTCACACAAGGAGGACCTGGACCAGGGTAAATATTTTTGTTCTTTCCTTTATTAACTTCCCAATAAAAGTACATTTATGATACACAATATCAACTTGGTCACGATAAGAAATTCAGGATAATTAAAACCGGATTAATTATTGCTAGGGATTATAATAAATATAAGATGTCATGACAACGATGCTGTTTTCTTTAGCAAGTCCCAAGCGACCCTGGTATTGCCAATGCCATACAGTTTTTATTGAATAATTAATACAATTACTTACTTATAATAAATCAAACTATGATCATAGTTTTCTACTTTATCTTTTTCCTAGATATCGCGACATTGATGTTGCTATGTTTAGATATACATTAATTATTGCTAGTATTTACATTAAAACGACAGGATCGATAAGCATAAGATTCCGATCGAGCTCAGACTACCTCCGCTTGTTGACCTGAAAAAGCCAATAACCGGTCCAATCTATTAAAATGTTAAGGCCAAGCGGCCTCATTACATCATACCTTATTTAACTATTTTAATCTCATTAAAAAGATCTGTATTTATTATACTAAAAATGTACCCTCAAACTAGAAAATTTGAACTCCGATTTTTATCGCTTACAAAAAATTACACCACGTTACGCTAGTATTTTTAATGAACAAGTCGAAAGTTCTAACACATTTTATAAAGTTATGTCATACAACTTTTTGACTATCTCGCCAACTTCTAGACCATTAAAACCTAGATAATTATAATAAATGGCCCAACTTTACGAACCTGCGAAATAGGTCTACTATAATATTATATTAATATGTTATTATGTCAATAGGATGATTATATGATTATGTTTTAGAGACTATTAGTCATCATTGACTGTGGTATATGTTCCCTTATACACTATTAAATTGTTATGTATGTCATCGGGCGCAGATAGGTAGGTATGCCAACAATTCAATTGAATCTTTCTTATGCATAACTCAAAAGATTACAATAGCGAATTGAGCGCAGTGATGATGACGCCTGCCAAGGGCAGCCGGTTGGTGACCCAGATATGTCATTATTATGTTTTTGTGGGGGCAGAACCCTCGCTTTTATTATAAATGCAAAAGTAACTGCCCATGTCCATCTGCTACGTTTTATCAGCGAAGCGTCCTCAACAGATTTGGACAGCATTTGGAACGAAGAGAAATTAAAATGTCGTGGAACCCTAGGCATGATGAAGATTGCATTTCAAGTAAGAGTGTGTTCAGACACTTGCTAAATTTGAGTTGCAGATTTCAGACTTGATAGTCCAGGTTTCTTCTTCAGTTTTACCTTCACCTTTATAGTTCGGCCATTCAGAGAATGCGTTCCTGACACGTCGCGATTGAACTGACGACGTAACTTTGCAATGGCGTTGCAGTTACGATAAAAATATTTTTGCTGGTTGTTTACCGTTTTAACAATTGAGGAGCATTAAAACAACATTATTATATCAATAATCAATGAATGTTATAATTTTGTGCCAAACTGAGTGTCAAATAACTTGGTAAACAATATTTTTCTAAATCTATACTGCGCTATTACAAGGTTATGTCAGCGGTTTATATTTTGTAGTGCTGTGCTAAAAATAACAGGCAAGTATCGTAATCTGTTCTTATACAGTTATAATATAAAATAATACGTTTTGATTTTCTTTTTAAGAATTGGAAAATAATGGACTATAAGACTTAATTATAACTTTTATGAAATATAAAAATAAAACTATGACCAAACCGCATTTTTATACTTAGATTAAAAATGGTAACCCCAAATGGCGTTATGGGCCGCCATTTTGTGACGCTAAAACAGTCGTCCGTTGTCGTTTCGTGCGCATAGACCACGTTTTTCAAGTGTTTTCGATCTGTTTTTATTTGATTACCCGGCTTTTGTTAGACCGAGATATCAGGATTGATTCTGTTATTGATAATAATATAATTATACATGTAGGCGAAGATGATGATGAAGACACCACCTCCTCAAGCAAATCGGAGTCTGATTAATATTCTGTTCGCACATTCAATTCAATGTACTTGTAACAAAGAATAAATAAAACAATTTTATTATATGAATATTACCTTTTTTTGGTTTCCACTTAAATAACTAAAATATAAAACAAATGATTCCGCCAATTTAAAACGAAAATAATCTTAAAATAATGCGGCGGTTCATTTTGAAGGAACGGTAACGAACTCAGTGTTATGTTGTGCCCATCACTAGTCGTGACTAACTGATAGGTGTCAGGAACGCATTCTCTGAACGGCCGAAGTATAATCAGTCATGGTATCTAAGAAAAACTTAGAAAGTGCCTGTCTATTCATAAAAGGGTTTCATTTCAGTCTGGAGCTGTTCCGCAAGGTGCCCAACCTGCGCGTGCTGGCGTGCGGAGGCGACGGCACGGTGGGCTGGGTGCTCAGCGTGCTGGACCGCATCGGCACGAGGCCGGCGGTCGGCGTGCTGCCGCTCGGTACTGGGAACGACCTCGCGAGGGCACTCGGATGGGGCGGGGTGAGTACCTCATGTTCTTTCGTTCTCATTGAACGATTATAAGAACTTTTTTATAAGTAGGAAATAAATTCATACACGTATATAGTAAATGATAAAAGCTTCGTTTTGTAAGGCATGTCTTCGATAAACTAATATCGCAGGTTCTTTAATAAAATACTAAATATTCCCCTGCTAATTTCCATAACAATTAAACTGAAACAATCACGACAAACTTCAGACATACGTTGATTTAAAAAATTGGGGTGAAAATGAAGCAGGAACCACGTAAAGTGTGTAGAGACATGTCGGAGGGTATTATTATGACGTTATCGATGTCCGTGCCGTGGGGACGGGGAGCGTCGTGCGTGAACAAGTAAAATAAATTCACTGTCGCCCCGTGGGAACCGTCCAAATGCTTAACTGGGTATTACGTACGGTATTTAGTAAATATCCTAAATGGCCTGGCACAGCTCACCTGTAATTATTCGCTCGTTCTGAAGGTAGGTATTAAAATAATGCGTTTCATGTGTAATTCTAAGTATTGTGGGTTTTGACCTGATAAACAAGGTAAGATTTCAAGAAAGTTTTAAAGCAAAGCGGCTACAGTATTACAAGTTTCTTGCAACTGAGCTTAATAAAGGAGCCGCAGCCTTCCAAAACTATAATTACCACAATTTAGCCTTATAATTTCAAGTAAGCTTTGTTCGCGGTTATTTTACTATAAAATCATATTTCAGTTTGATAAAACAGGGTTCTGTTACGCACGTACACTTCCTTCAGCCTTTCTGAAGAAGACGCAATCTTTTACAGCCGTTAGAAATTCTTACATTAAAACGTACAGTGAGAAGCTTTTACAGGTGGCACTTGAGTTAAATCTGGAAAATAAAAGTAGGTACTTAAACTTGAATGCAAGTGACGTAGTCATATACTAACACACACTAAAATGTGTTATAACGCGCCGCCTCATGAATGAAAATGGTAAAATGCTCTTATTTTCCGAGGACCGCTATTATTACACTGGGCGCAGACTTATTATTCGAAATTAATTAACAAATTATAAATTCATTTTTATGCGGAGGGAAAATCAAAAGGAAACAGTAGGTATACTTATGAATATGCAAATACTATTTTTACTCGTTGTCGCTTGACGTACGACAATATGTTTTAACGAGCCTATAAACAAAGTTTATTACTTTGTTCATGAAAATTTTACTAGTCTCCAAAACGACAAACAAACTCCTGACTGGCTCCGGATTTGTGTAATATTCTTTCATTGTTACGATTCACAAATGTTCCGACAGTTTCACCCTCGTTGTGTTTATTCGCCGATAATTATCAAAGAGCCGAGTTATTTCTCCTCTGACTACTCTTTACCATAGTAGAATGTAGCGAAGTGAACACTTTTGTTACCAATACTTTATCAGAACTTCACTTCGAAAAATAAGAACTATGAATTATTTTACGATGCCGTAAAGTTTTATCGCAGTTATACCTACCTACAGAATCATAGCTGGTTGAAGTCCTTGTTTTGATAAACTTCAGCAAGTTAGGTTATTTTCAGAAGAAGTGGATTGTAGACTTATATTCAGGCTCAACTGAATTACCTCTATAAGTGAACTAATTAGGAGCATAATGGGTTGCGTTTGGAGCAAACAAGATTGTGCTTAAGTAAATCTCCTTATAGAGAGCGTGGAGGTAAGGAGCCTTACGCTTAGCGCGCTGAGGCAACAAGGCTAACGCACCAGCTTTGTTCCGCAAACAAATAACAATATGGTGGAGCTGCGTTATAAAGAGCTTCAACTACATGCTACATTGTTGTAAAATTACTCTTCATAATATTGATAACATTGTTAAACAGCTTAACGTTACACCTAGCTAACGTTTATCGGCTGGACTACATTCCAGATTTGCGTAATATTCTCATTATCATTTAGGCTGTAGGATATTAAGGTCACGTTAATGCGATCAAAATGTCTAGTTGTTGAACACAAAGGACATTATGTTACGGTATCAAGCCAGGTTTGCTATAAACAAATACTATCTACTTAATAGACTAAATTAAGCAAATTGTTTGGGTGTTTGTAAAAACAAAGATTTCCTCTGAATTATTTGTAATGAGTTACTTCAAAGAAGCCTGTCAGTATCTTGTCGTAACGGTAAATTAATTACGAACCTACTTTAGCTACAATGAACAAATATTAAGTTTATAATGTTTTATTGAAAGCAATTAAGGAATGCTTTTAACAGCTAATGTGATGGATAGCAATAGCGCAACATTTTAGATAGCTAAGTACTCACTTTTACAAACTTTACTTACAGAACATTTTGCAATACTATAAAAAATTAAAGTAGTTTCCATTAATTCTGCTTGCCTGCTTTTTCTGATTGATCTATAACAATTTTGGTCTGACATGTTATTAGGAAAGTCGGAAATTAAAATCTATACAATTTCCTTTCTTGATAATATAGAAATTTTCCATCACAAATCAAAATGGAGCATATAAATTACCTACAACGTGATGTGCTGTCTAGAATTATTGAAATTCATGAATAGGGCATTTTTATTAAGTATTTATATTGCGTGACAGAAATAAACGTTAACAAACTAACCAACTCGAAGTCTTCAGCAATTTATGAAACACAACAAGCTCACAGCATAGAAGTGTCAAGGATATTCGAATGTTATGCATAAAAAAATATGAATGGGTATTTGGTCAGTAGGGTCTGAAAGTGCAATTTCTCAGACCTTTAGGTTCGATACCTGATTAAGGGAATATTATTATAGCTGACATTATGTGCGTTCATCATAATGTTATGATATGTAAATTCTAAGACAAATATTACCTGTAGAATACACATTGTAAGTGTACATTAGTACTGTGTTCATATTGACATAACTATACATTAATGGGGACAAAAGACAGGGTGGTTAATAATTACAGAGAATATTCCATTCGAGTCAAGGTCTAATTTAACTTCAAATACGTATTCAATTGACTACGTCTGTACATCCATTTAATAAGTGTTATTAGACAGGTAACTAGGTGCCATCTGTATGTACATATGGAACCTCTATTAATTTGTGTCGTATGTTAATTAATACAACGTCAGCAAAAAGTATTTGCTAGGCAAAAACCTCTCTAAATACCTTTTTAACATGCTAGAAAACAGACGTTCATTGTCCTGAAAACAAGTCAAACGACCCGTCATGAGTGAAAAGCATAAATTTTCTATACAATTAGGGACATCACGCCAAAAGAAATTATTACCGAGCTACCCCTAATAAGCTATTTGAAAATGTAATAAAGTCAGTAAATGTATGTGTATCACTCGTCCGTTACTGAAGTAGTCGCCCCAAAGCCCACGTGCGTGGCGTTTATTATGTCCCGTCTGTGTAAAATATTTATTTAATGATTCATTGGGACTTTGACCTAATACACGAGTCGCTGTTTTTGTTGAATATTATTTAACGCAAAAATGTTTTTATTTTTTGAAACAACTGTAAACGCATGTTTATTCTATTGACATCACAAGGATATTATGTTTTACAAAATGGTATAGCAAAAACTTTAAACCTACAGTGTCAAACGTTGTATTTTTTTCTCTTTTTAATGAAGTAAAAACACCGAATACACGACCGTATGTGTACATTCCCACGCAACTTGCGCGAGTCAGTAGAGCGAAATAGGTTACAGAGTTGAAGCTAAGCAATGCTTTTTACCCTCAACCTTTATTTGAATGGAATTAAGTTTTTCTTTTGTATTCTGATGGAGGGGAAAAGTCAAGAGGGGTATTTAAGCTAATATGATATGGTAATCCGCTAGAGGGACTCGTAAGTCGTAAGTAACAACTGCACGGGTCGATCGATCAAGCAACAGCTCGATTCTCTCGATCCCTGCGGAGCTGATAAGGGATGAGTCTTCAGTTCGATAAGCATATTTTTCAAGTACATAACATAATAAAGTATAGTAGGAAAGCACTTTATCATCTTACCCACTACTGTAATTCCAGAATATTTGATATTAACGTGACGATGGACGTTTATTGAAACTTGTTCAAAAATTTTCTTTTTCTACCAGGGTTATGAAGATGAGCCAATATCGAAGATCTTAGCGAACATTGGGGAAAGTGACACCGTGTTGCTAGACCGCTGGGAGCTGAACGTGGAACCGAACACTGCGGCGGCCGGTGAAGACACCAGTAATGCCAAGCCTGAGCTACCTCTCAACGTCGTCAACAATTACTTCTCGTTTGGTGTCGATGCTCACATAGCCTTAGAATTCCACGAAGCCAGGGGTAAGTTTGCTTAATGACTCTCATTTTATGTCCATATTTTATTTTAGTCTATGTATGTAAAAGATATGTTTCAACTTTTTCAAATGTGTATAAAATATATTTTTTATAAGTTTTGGACCAGATAAAACCGAGCTCTAAGAAAATAAAGATCCCACCATTCTTTGCGGATTTGCACAGTATTTTTGCCTTGCTTCATATATCAACATCATCCGTCACCTCAATTTTATCTTCCTTCAAGATTTTCATTTAAAACATATTTCTCTCCATTTATCTTGTATTATTATGAATGAAATATATTATCCACTTTCAAAGGTTGGCAAACATCGACCTGACGTGACGGCTTCAGAGACGTAGGGTCATCGTATTTTCTTGGTCACACTCCTTTCCTTAGGACCTCAACTAGATTTTACCTTTAAAAGTGCGCCAATTTCTAATGTAATTTATGGATCTGAATGAAATTGAATTGTCTATAAGAAAACTCTTCTCATTCCCTTTTCCAGAACGCGAACAATGCTATTTTTAAAATTACATCAGATAAGCCGGAAATTTTACAATTTCCTTTTTATTATAATAATGCACATATTTTCTACTCCAGAGGTTTATGCAAAAATAAACCAATTGACCCGTTTATATTACCGCAACTTAGTCATGCACGGCTCCCACATAACGTGCCATGAACACGGTATGTTATTATAATACACTGGGTTTTTCATCTAATAGACGTTATTAAAAACAACACTCAGTGCTCATTAAAATTAATTTATTGTAATATCTTTCGTAATATGGTCCTTTATGAAGCAGGTAATAAGGATGTGATTGCTACCCTTGAGTATTACCTGCCTACATTAAGAATTCCTCTCATAAGGGACAATAATGTGGGAGGCATGCATTTCAAATAAGACATCTTTCTGCAAACGTTTTGTTAAACTGTTACGAGTTTTCCTGCTACATGTCATTAAAAGTTTGCGAAAACTCACATTTTCCATTTAAATATTTCAGTTGTTTGAAAATTACCATCCGACCGCCACCGCCCGCCAACATTCTATCAGGCTCTGTTGCAGGCACATAATTGTGGCATTAACATTCTTCTATTATTGCATTCTTATGAAAACCGCAATGCTGCGAAGTGACATCATTCATGTAAAATCAACATGACGTACACCATTGTTATTTTTTTCTCCAACGTTATTGCTATCTTGAGAAATCTTGTATTTTGTTGACAACACTTTCCCTATAGCTATATAAATAAGAATTCAATTTACTACGTACTTGTAAGTATCATGTTCTTTTTAAAACAGAGGCGCATCCAGAAAAGTTCAACTCTCGAATAAGAAACAAGCTGTTCTACGGCACCGCCGGGGGGAAGGATCTCATGCAGCGCAAGTGGAAGGGGCTCGCCGAGTTCGTCACCATGGAGTGCGACGGCAAAGACCTCACGCCCGTGCTCCGCGAGCACAAAGTTCACGCCATTGTCTTCTTAAACATTCCAAGGTCAGACGATGCCTCGTTTATTCAACTGTGAACGTACTTTCTCTAAATTGACAAACGCCTGCCCACGAAGCAATACTCTCAAAAAGCCTTTGTCATGTTTAGATAATGAAACCGTGTAGTGACTAAACTCTAATGAAACCATCTGTTCAACAGATATATTTTGCAACAGTGGATGCTAAGTTATGCCGTATTTTTTTATGAAATGTTTGGTTTACATTGTACAAGCGCAAAATTAATTAAATTCCCTTTGTCTAAATTATTCCTTTATATTATTTATGTGTTTTGCAAAATATTCGTCGTTTTTAGTGTAGTCGAAATATACAAATTAAAGATATTTAGACGTCTGTATTGTTTACAGTTATGGGGGTGGGACACACCCTTGGAATAAGTCGGGGGGAGCCTTTGAGCCCTCGACTGAAGACGGCTTAATAGAAGTAGTCGGATTAACCACTTATCAATTGGTAAGTCAGACTCAGATCGATCATTCAAGCACTTGAATTGGCGCAGGTGGCTGCTGCTTTATTTTCTGTCTTATCCCAGCTTAGCGTTGAGATTAATGATGGTAAAGTTACAGTTAAACCCGCTCAATATTTTATAAAATGTACGATGTATTGAGAATTCACCTTATTATTTTATTGGCCAATAAGACCTTCGTTCCGACCAGTTATTATAATCCTATTTGTCAGATATTGCGAAGCCCTCGCGAGGTAATAGAAATTTACCCAGAAGCCAATAAACAATGCTTGCAACTTTTCAAAATGATGTGTCTTTTCTTTATTTTTTATCCCTCATGTACACTTCTACTTACGTGTCCGGATGGAAGTACCTACCTTCTAAAAATGTGTTGGACACGTTCATGAGTATTATTCTATTGGTTCCACGTTCTCTCTATCAGTATTTTTAAAAGATTCATACCATCAATTTGTGAAAATAGCAGATAATATCAAATGAAATATGAAGACTTGAAAATACACGAGCTTTCGCATATAAACAAAGGAATTAAATAATGACGTAATAATAGCCAGTAAAATGTTCATTTTAGAAATGGGTTCATAGATTTGTTATTCTTGGATGATAGTTCCGAGTTATCCTGAACGATTCAATTGAAAACCGAAACGACTCAAGCTGACAGCACCTTTTTCTTTTTCATTGTTGCATTAGCATATTTAAAGAGGATTATTCGATTTAAGTATTATATGGCAACTTAAGTGCTCCCTTTTCTGCTTAAAATACAGATTCATGTAACGTGAAGAACTCTCTTAGTTGGGAACCTTAAAGGCAGTTACATATGTTTCAAATATTAAGTGGGGGTAGAACGTAGGAGCTTTCAAAGTTCACCCACACATTTTCACATTCTGTTTATTTCTTTATGTGCTACGCTAGCCGTTGCTGCAAGCGGGTGGGCATGGGACCTGCATCTGTCAGTGCAAGACCGCTAAGATCGTGACCACGAAAGTGATCCCCATGCAAGTGGACGGAGAGGCTTGTCGCCTGGCGCCGTCCGTCATCACGCTGTCCCGGCTCAACCAAGCCATCATGCTTGCCAAGAAGAAACCCGGCAGGACTATTGCACCGTAAGTATTTCTACTTTGAGGAGCATAGTTTTTTGAGTATTTCATTTCAGTGACAAGCGTGTTTCATGCAGTAACAAATTAGACACGCTTCGATAGTCACAGAATTTTCAAACGAAGTTTGCCTCTTTATTCTATTGGGCTATTTCTCAACACGTCATACCATCCTTTTGGAAAATACCCATTGATTCACAAAGCAACCAGATGCAGCCAGTACGTTCGTATTTTACAAAGCGACTCTCGTCTGATCTTTGAAAACACAGACTCACGGAATGCCACGAACTTTATATCGAATGCTTGAACTTTTTAAATTCCGACAGTTCCCAGTCATCCATTGTATGAATTTAACCTAAGACTGAAATAAATAATATGTATTCATTTCTTTAAATGTAGGTAAATAAGCTTATAAGATTCAGTACGTCTATTGAGAAGCTTTCACATAAATATAATTCCCTCATATAATATTCATGTACTTTGTTAATAAGCTCGCGCTTATTTGTTCAGTGTGTATTTATGATAGGTACCTGTACTATCACCTCATGAAAGGATGCGGTCTACTTACAAGTAACCCTGTATATCATTTTGTCGTTCCTACTACAAAAAAACACATCTTTTTCTGTAATTATTTATATGCATACAATCAAAATTAAGTGTTCCATTATAGTATAATTATTACTTTAGATTTTACAAAATTCATTAGATATTGTGTGCCTCTTCACCCATACGTACCTACTTTCTTTTACCGACGTAATAATGACTATGGTCTAATGTAATGTTATTGTTACAGTCAAACAACATTAGACAAGCTCACCCTCACAGTGAATCTCATAACGATGGCTGATTACGAACGCCATCATTACGACAAGGAACTGCTCGCAAAGACAGGTAACAAATTACTGAACCAACAACCGACTTCGCCTTACTAAACAAACTGGAAATTAAATTGTTCTATTCAATCAAACATCCATCTAACAGATATACTGAACAGTTTTAAACTGTTTACATTTTTAACTTAGTCAGAAAAGTTCGCCGGCACTAAGTTAAGATTAATCGATATTCAGGTTTGATTTCGCTAGCACTGGAAAAGCTCAACTGAGCTTTAAGTTTGGATGTTTATTACTCGCCAGTAGTTGGCGCGGACCTAAATTCAATATCTGGTATTACCTCGACGGTTAGCAAACTTTTTGGCTGCAACCTACCAGCTAAATTCTATTTGAATTTTAAAAGAGTTCTATTTTGGAAACAATTTTAAAAATATTTCAAAAATAGAGAACGGATGCTCTTGTTCTTTTTTCGCCCGGCCGCAGACATCCAGTTTCCGGATACGGTTTCCTGATCAGGAATCCTGATTCGGAAACCGAAATGCTCTTTTTTCATACAAAAAGTTCACAAGAGCGCACACGTTCTTACTTTTTCCGGACGGAAAAAACCCTGACATTCGGTTTAAAATTTTCTCCGTGCGTTCGGGTACTCAGAACGGTGTGGTGACCTACCTCTTTCGCCACTTATTGGTACTGGCCGGCTGGTTTGGCAGCTACGTTCGTAAAAATGAAGACTTGTCAAACCAGTCGGCAGTCGGTTTTTTCTCTTTGGTAGGAAGAAAATGTATATTTTTATTGTCTCAATTTATCTTGTAAATATTATGTAAATATATCGATGTAAATACCAAACCCATTTATATTTCTTCCTACATTTGGTGACCCCGTCTGAGCACGACAACAATGTCGATCAGCAAAGCCGACGTTGACGGTGCTGAGACTAGCAAAGTCGGCATCGACGCTGCGGAGGCATGCCGCGTGGGCGTGCGAGTTCCACCGTTTTACCCTGAGAAGCCGGCGCTTTGGTTCGCGCAGATGGACGCGCAATTCGCGCTGGCGAACATCAAAACCGACGAGACGAAATACTTCTACGTCACGGGTCACCTCGACCCGAAATACGCCGACGTCGTCGAAGACATAATCGCCAACCCGCCCGCCAGCGATAAGTATGAAAAGCTCAAGGCCGAGCTCATCAAGAGGCAGTCAGCTTCACGCGAGGAGAAGGTGAAGCAGCTTCTCATGCACGAGGAGCTCGGCGACCGGAAGCCGTCGCAGTTTTACCGGCACCTCCTCAACCTCGCCGGTCCAGGTGTTCCCGAGGAGTTTCTGCGGACGATGTGGACGAGCCGTCTGCCAGCAGGTACGCAGACCATAGTGGCGTCGCAATCCAAGCTGGACTTGGCCGAGCTGGCCGAGTTAGCGGACCGTATCCACGTCATCACCGGTCCCGCGCAGGTGGCATCAACAGCTGCCGTCGCCACTGCACCGTCGTCGTCCACCAGCGGTCTGCACGCCGAGATCGCCGCGCTAAACCGGCAGATGCAGAAGATGGCGCTCAAGCTCGAGAGGTTATCCCGCAACAGAAGCCGTTCCCGTAGTCGCTCACGTCACCGGTCCAGCTCCAGAAGATCGCAGTGCTGGTACCACCAGCGGTTCGGTGATAACGCTAAGAAGTGTATTAAACCGTGCGACTACACAACGTCGGGAAATGCGCGGGGCAATCTGTGATGGCGGCCGATGATTGTCCGAGCGCTGGTCGCCTCTTCGTCACCGACCAAAGGTTGAAGATACAGTTTTTGGTTGACACCGGCAGCGACCTCAGTGTATACCCCCGGTCGGCGATTCCGCGACGATTAGGAAAAACAGAGTATGAACTGCGTGCAGCAAACGGCACTGTGATAAACACTTACGGTTTTGTGAGCTTAACATTAAACCTAGGGTTGCGCCGCGACTTCGCCTGGCGATTTATTGTTGCAGACGTTACAAGGGCGATAATAGGTGTGGATTTTTTGTCTTATTATAATTTGGTTGTCGATTGCAGGAACCAACGCCTCATCGACAACCATACTACGCTCTCCACCCCGCAACCAAACCTCTCACATTCGCCTTCACCTCTCGTAAAGAAAACTGTTCCCCACGACAGTTCCGTCACCTGGACCTGATTGCTCAGTTCACTACTGACATCAGGCACATCTCCGGGAAGGATAATGTCGTGGCGGATACCCTTTCGCGGGTTGAGGAGATTACTCAACCTGTGCCCGTCGAGAGGATCGCTGCAGCACAAGAAGATGACCAGGAGCTGCAGCAGCTGCTCGCCGGGGACAACTCACTGCGTCTGCAGTTGGTTAGCGTCCCAGGTTCACAACAGCAGCTGTACTGCGACCTCAGCAGCGGCACGCCTAGACCTTTTGTACCCAAGGAGCTGCGCAGGTCAATTTTTCTCAGCCTGCACTCCTTGAGTCACCCTGGTACTAAGGCGTCTGCCAGGCTGATTGCAGCCCGCTATGTGTGGCCTGGGGTTAGGAAGGACTGTCGTAACTGGGCTCAGAGTTGTCTGGCTTGCCAGCGCTCTAAAACCACACGGCACGTCTCTGCACCACTGCAGACCTTTAAGTTGCCCCAGGCGAGATTTGCCTTCATCCACATTGACCTCATAGGACCTTTGCCGCTGTGTCAAGGTTTCCGGTATTGTCTCACCGCCGTCGATCGCTTTACGCGATGGCCTGAGGCAATACCCCTGGCAGACATCACTGCAGAAACCGTGGCAAAGGCCTTACTGGGTGGATGGATTGCCCGATTCGGCTGCCCATCGGATATCGTTACCGATAGAGGTAGGCAGTTCGAATCGGCCCTCTTTAAGTGCCTATCCGGCATTGCTGGCTTTCAGCATCGTAGGACCACTGCCTACCATCCAGCCTGCAACGGACTGGTGGAGCGGTTCCACCGTCAACTGAAGGCCGCAATCACCTGCCACGCAGGCAGCAGTTGGGTGGAATCTCTTCCACTTGTGCTGTTAGGAGTGCGCAGTGCCTTCAAGGAAGACGTACAGGCTTCCGCTGCCGAGTTAGTGTTCGGCCAGCCACTGCGCCTTCCAGGCGAGTTCTTCGACCCGCGGGTCGAGGAAACGGTCGACATGACCGATTACCTTTCTAGGCTTCGGAGTATTGTCCGGAGTTTGCAGCCAGCACCAGCAGTCAGACACAACAGCCGCTTCAAGACATTTGTCTTCAAGGAGCTGGCTACAGCCACGCACGTGTTCCTTAGGGACTGCACTGCTGGTGGTGGTCTGAAACCGGCATACTCTGGACCTCACAAGGTGCTCGAACGAGGTGACAAGGTGTTCAAACTACTGGTGAACGGTAAACAGGTCACAGTATCGATAGACCGCATCAAGCCGGCCTTCATACTGCGTGACCCTGACACCACAGCACACTCACCACACAACACTATCGCACATAACTCACCACAGTCACCACTCGACAATAACACTCATCACTACTCACCTGACGCGGATAACCGAGGCTTACCTTCGGCTGACGATGGCGTCATCAGAACGACGCGGTCAGGACGTCGCGTCCACTTCCCAGCTTATTATCGCCCTTGAAGGTCTCTGGGGGGGGGTGATGTGGTGACCTACCTCTTTCGCCACTTATTGGTACTGGCCGGCTGGTTTGGCAGCTACGTTCGTAAAAATGAAGACTTGTCAAACCAGTCGGCAGTCGGTTTTTTCTCTTTGGTAGGAAGAAAATGTATATTTTTATTGTCTCAATTTATCTTGTAAATATTATGTAAATATATCGATGTAAATACCAAACCCATTTATATTTCTTCCTACAACGGAATAAAACCGGATGACGTCATTCCGAACGCAGCGCTCGCGAACAATTTGGTTCGACCGCCGCACACATACGGAAATTTTCATTCTGAATCAAGGTAGCCCTGTTCCGAATGGACGTGTATCAGAGCATTCAGAGCCCGCCTGTGACTGGCTTTTTATATATGTTTTTATTTTTGTATTAAATATTATTAAAAAAAATCCTGTTTATTGAACAATTAACAAAAGTACACATATTTACATAAATAAACACCCAAAAATAATGAGTTTTTTTTTATTTCTCTCATATCTATGCCTTTATAATAATAATAATCAATTTTTATTCAGATAATACAATCCATTATTGTTAGTAAAGACATTTATGAAGTTCATCAAAGGATTTAATGGACTTTTTATAATACTTAATAAATAATTCTTCTGGGTATGCTCATAATTTAGCTGTTTTAACATAGAATTGACTTTCGGATAATCTTTGAGCATTCGACGGGTGTACCCAGTAACGTCGTTTCCTCTTTTTCTTGTTTAGCGCCAGTAAAAGTGCAACAGCAATCAATTCGTCATAGTCCATGATGTCGTGCCTTCAATATGGTTCCTCTTTACGTACTATATAGCCATGTAAATTCCGAATGAAAAAAACCGAATGTGTGCGCTAGTGACACGGAATCCCGAATCTGAATTCCTGATCAGGAAACCGTATCCGGAAACCGGATGTCTGCGGCCGGGCTAAAGCGAGTTAACGTAAAGGTAATGATTCCATTACAAATAATGGGATCATAAACGAACCCTTAAAATGTGTAATAACTTTACGCCTCCTTTCTGCATATTATTACGAGTAATATAATTAATGACTTAATGGGGTCGAACCATTACTTTTTAACTAGATAGGCATTTGATTGTAAAACCTTTTTATAATAATTGGCCTTAGTCAGTTCAATGAGAAAGAATTCGATATGAGTACAAAGTTGATGGATATTTCGACCGATTTTGGTTTACGAACTTTGACCAAAGGCTGGATTTTTCCACTCTCGTGATGACCGACTGTGCATACTCTATGAACGTTGTCGGTTCATACTTTTTACGAAATCTGATTGGAATTTTATTGCAATATCTTTGTTGCACAGCGTCACAAGCCGATGGCGACCTGCCTCATAAATCTTGATTAACGTTCGTAATTATGTCAGTTATGGCAGTACATAAAATATTGTCATACGTTCAACTTGAACTTTTAACGAGTTGGTAGAGGGCAACATTACTTTTATAATTAGATTTAGTGATGTTGTTATTAAATATTCTTCATATTAAATTATATTGCTACTATTCATAATAAACATTGAAAACATAACGATATTATGTTGGCAAAGTAGAAATAAATTGAAACAAAGAAAGGTAAGTAAAACTAGAGCTTGCAAAAATTCGGGCTTGTGCGCAATCTAAATTCAAAGTTATAAACCAAGAGAGGTATTTCTTGGTACATTAAATTGGTATCTTGTACTTTTATAGATGATGTCTTTTCAGCTGCGTGGATCCTACTTTTGTATTGACAAACAATTGAAAGTCGTACCAACGCTAATCGTAAACAGGAAAATACTCTTTACTAGCTAAAGCTCTTTGATCTCGAGAACTCGCCGTAAAAACACAATAAATAAACAACCACTGTAAGCAGTAGCTAATGTATAATGAAGTTCGTTTGATAGTCAAAGTTTTAATGTAAAACCTCTCTGTGACCTATTTAAACAATGAGTTGTTTAAACTATGTTGTAAATAATGATATCGATGAACAAGTCTAGACACACTACTTACTTTAAATTCACCTGCGTACCCTCATATTTACAAAGTCTGATGAACTCAACAGATATCGCTACATAGAAAACAAAAGCATTAACATAGAAAGTCAAATGAGACGTTATAATTGTATTACTTTAACATTTCATCAAAAATAATTTTTGCTCGCGTTCGAAATGCCAATAAATCTGATAGCCGATAAATTAATTTGTCCGGGGAACTGATGAATGGACGAGGGGAATATGGATTTCAGAGAGAATTATTGTGGAAGATATTTTGTTCAATTAAATATTTAACAAAGGCGCTCAACGTTAGGCTCGTTTAAAATTGTATGCTTGACTTGAATTGTGTTGACGTTGCCAGTAATTCTAATTTGTTTTGTTACAGCGGAACAAGTCGGTACTCTAGACGTGAACCCTGCTGCGGACTTGGAGCAAATGCGCGGCCTCATTCAGAACATGATCAAAGAATCTCAAGCATACTCGAACCTCACCGACTGGTGGTTTGTCGACTGTGAGTTTTTCTATTGCTTCTGTGTACAAGCACTTTCACATTTCTGTGCCGGGCATGTACAAGAAAACAACTTTTGTATTTATACCACCTTGACTTTCCTTATAGGCTTGTAAGTATAGTCTAGTATCTTATACCTACATACCTATGGACCTATGTGTCTTTTGATATTAGCCGATACAAAAATGCGAGGCTATTAAACGACTCTTCTAACAGGTAGTTAACCTGAATGCTTAGATTCCATACGTGCAACTTCAAAAGCGTTCCGTGGGGAAGTAATGCAAACATGACTTCTCGTGTCCACATTATTTCTAAAGTATGTCAAGTGTGGGTCATTTTCGTTAACTTCAGCGTCACAGTAGTATGTAAATAATACTGAATTTTACCTACCCTCCATACAAGCGTGAAGGGTATTTAATAAGTAGGAGCGTGATTGAATGTTGAGTATTCGGGCTTTTTATCCAAATACTCGTAAAAATCCACTTTTATGCGAACATATTCAACTCTTTAGCAACACATTCAATAAGTTTTACGTACCTCTCTTTTACGTGCTCTCAGCTTTTCAGCGGTCTGTTGACCAAATATTTGAAAAAGTAAATTCATTTTAATTTGATATATTTCGGAATTACTTGGCAGTCCTTTATTAGAGCAAGCCTTCTGCTTTACTAAGTATGACTTGGTAACAATTGTACTCTATACTTGTTTCTGTCATAGAAGGATTCTTCAAAAAATTATTTCGGAAATCACAATATATACAACGTTATTTTTTGTTTATGCGAAACCTGATACACCTATCTAGTATTTTTATGTAAAGAATCTATGTACGAAATTTCAAAACCGTATCATGAAAAATCACAAAGTTATAAGCTTGTTAAGTTACGGGACTGTCCGTAAAAATACATAATCACCACAAAACGCACATGCCGCGCAACGCGATAGCACTGTGCGCTCGCGCCCGCTATGAACTCGCCGTGACCGCCGTTGTGCGAGAATAAATACTTCAATACTTCAATACTTCAATACTTCAATACTTTATTGCACTCCATAAGTTTCGTGATGGTGTTACATAATTATGTTGTTTTGTTACATTATGGACCCCGTCGGGCACGGCAACGTAGAAGAGAGGAGGAAGCTAGTTTTATAAATGTTATTATTGTACTATTTTATTTTTATATTAGACGGAATGTATGAGTTAAAATTTTTATTGCTTATTTCATTCTGGTTGTACTTATTTAAGTAATTTAGTTAGAGTGATGCTTATTTTATATATTATTTATTGTTTTTATTATACCTAAAGAGAATAGATGTGTTTATTATATTATAGTACTTGTATAGTTTTATATTAGGGGTTTTGAAATTATTATTATTTTATATATACATATATATCCAAATATACTGTTTATTTATTTATTTTAAGTTTTTATCATTCATGTACTCGTTAATATTATAGTATGCTTTATTTATGAGTATTTGTTTTAACTTTTTAATAAATAATATATTACTAGTTACTTTTTTTAGGGTTTCTGGAATCTTATTATATATTTTTATTGACATGACATATGGACTATTCGAATGTAGGGTCATGTTTGAAGTAGGTAACATTAATCTGTTTCTATGTCTTAGAGATCTGTTTGTATGCTTGTCTCCACGTTTGGTAAAGAAAGTAAGGTTGTTTCTCACAAATTTACATATTTCTAAAATGTATATACATGGTAAGGTAAGTATTTGGTGTTTTTTGAAATAGGGTTGGCAACTGTCCATTTGGTCTATGTTAGTTAGGATACGGATTAGTTTCTTTTGAAGAGTGAAAAGGGAAGGTGTGTCTGTGCTATTACCCCACAATATTATTCCGTAGCTAAGCCATGCGTATGCGTAGGCATAATAAGTGGTTAAAGCTGTATGAAAGTCAGTGGTCTTTTTGATTTCCCGGAGAGCGTAGGCGAATCTAGATAATTTTGATCGAATGTTTTTTACGTGCGTCTTCCAGTTTAAGTTTGTATCTATAGTTACTCCTAATAATGTGAATTCTTTGACATTTTCTATTTTTGTACCATTAGTTGTGAAGTTTATTTCTAAGGGAGATTTTTGATATGGATAGAACGTGATTAATTTAGTTTTCTCATAGTTGATTTCGAGATAATGATCTTTCATCCATTCTGCAATTTTATCGAAGATGTTTTGAAGCCGCTCATTTAAACCGACCGTGTTGTCGCATGCAGTTAGCAGTGATATATCATCCGCGAATAGTACACATGGTTCTTTTGTAATCTTCGGGAGGTCGTTGATATAGATTAAAAAAAGTAGGCATCCAATGACACTGCCTTGAGGTATTGATGCGTTTATGATACCTATTTGTGGTGTCCAACATTCAAAGTTTTTTAGATAATTTTGGGAAAAAATATAACATGGTGTAAAAACTATTGGAATCGATTCAGTTACTGATTCTGAACAAACTATATTCAGGTTTCGCACAAACAAAAAATAACGTTGTATAGCTAATAATCAATACCTATTTTTGATTTTATATTTCCTTCACTACCAGCTGTAACAGCAGAGCGGTTCTTCCGCATCGACAAGGCTCAGGAAAACCTTCACTACCCCGCCGACATCGGTCACGACAACATCTACATACTGGACGCGGCGCCTCACACTCCCGACACGGAGTCCACGGCACACCCCGACACGACGGCGACCGGCTCGCTGGAGCGAACCGCGGCCTCTGTGTCTCTTGACACTACCACTGGCCTGTCGGTGTCGCTGGACATCTCGCAGAGTGTCGACACTCCTAGTGCTGCGGTCTCGCTTGATGTGCCTGAGTCACATCCCTGGTGAGTTAACATATATAAAAACCATATAGAAATGCCATTGGTATTTACTAGATTTCACCCAGGTATTGACCGTTAAACGAAGCTTCAGTTTCCCGCTCGGGCATTCAAAACCTACGTAAAATTTCACTAATAAAGTTGGGATAACACAGTACTTTAATAAAGTTCTGACAAATTAATTGGATTAAGCATCTTGTTTCATAGCTTCCTATTCAATATCTTATCTCAGCAAAGGCTAAAATTTCACAAAGTAAGACTTATTCAGCAAAATGTGAAATTCGTAAATTTGAAGAATGGAGCAAGAAGCTACTTATTTGATTTCGAACAAATCTGGATTATTTTACGCGTGAATTATGATCTCTGCCTTTACTGGTTCACTACCTTTTGGAAAGTAAGAAATCATTTTCGTTTCTCCATTTCCGATTTACGAGGATTTTAATACTGTTGAAAATCTTTGTTACGGTTTTGCTGATAATATTAAATTGGGCAACAGTGAATCGGGTCTTGGCAGTCCAGCGCGGTCATCAGAAGAGATGTTGTCACCGCAAACGCCACCTCCTAGCGCTGTGCCAACAACACCCACGACACCGGTTTCCATCAAGCCGCCATCACCAGCACCGGTGTTAGCACCTGTACCGATTCCGGCACCTCTTAGCCCGGGTTCGGCACCTGGCGAGCCATTATCACCACCACTATGTACCAGTCCGCTAACCAAGGACCACGAGCCCACCACAGACTCCATAGCGCGGTTCAAAACGTGAGTACGTTCTCTTTCATCAACTAACCATGTCGTTGTGTGTGCGATAGATTTAGATGCAATGAAGCGCTTTGATGCAGCAGAGCAGAATATTAGCAGTGATTATAGAAGCTACGCATGATTGGACGGCGCTGCTGATGGTATCTACCAAGGGATATTAGGGTTAATAATATTTGAGAAGGACGCTTTCCATAACCATAGTGCAATAATGGATCCAGATGAGACTGTAGCACCGTAATTATAACGAAGTATTTTGTAAGCAAAACAGCAAGTGTGCGTTTGAAAAATAGAAGCTGCACAATAATTTAACCAGTTTAGTCTTTAAAATGTCCGCTATAGATATAGATACTTACATGAACACTACCGTTAGGAGTTTCGCACAAGTACAAGCATTGTTGCACGATGCACACTGGTTTGTAACTGAAATCTGCACTCTATCTCTTCTTTCTTCTATTGCATGCAGCATACATGAGAAATTATTTGGACTTGAGCAAAAAGTGTTTGGCTATAGGTGAGGACTTTCTATGAATAGTACTAGCTATATTGTAGTTCTAGATCTTAGACTCTACTGATTTAGTCCTAATTTAATGCTAATTTCTGTTACTATAATTTTAATATTTCGATGATCCTTAATTCGAAAATTCCAATAAGAATGATATTGTTTTAATTCCTAAATTCCGTGTGTTGTGGTTTATGTGTCGTCAATCTCCTAAAAGCAAAATTCCACAAGAAACGTCCTTAACCCAAAAACTTTATATTTTAACAATGTATTAAAGCCTAAAAGTAACAAAACTGTAGTCTGCAAAGTTTACTACACTAACAATAATTTATGCAGATGCTAGCTAACAACTATACCTACTTGTAGACAAGCATTTAGTAAGTTTATTAACATAATAATACGAGGATCAACAAGAGCGTGAAAAGTTCGCGAGACGTAGGTATCTTGTTCCCTCAGCTTTATACGACTCAGTTAAGCCACAAAACCAACAAGACGTTTCATTTTATTTATCTTCTGAAGTTATTCAGTTTTTGCAGGAAAAAGTAAAACTTTAACATTGTTTCAGAAATTTATTGGAAAAAACATCTGACGCTCTGCTGAAAGCGGCTAAAGTTGGAGATCTGAGAATGGTGAGACATATAATTTTCGCAGTAATTTTAATTTCATGCGTTCTCCGCGATCACATTCCTAATTCAATTCTTGGCATTCGATTTGATCCTCCGCCTTCAATATGCCTGGGGGCTTACTTTTGGAATTAAGCAAATCGTTGGCTTTAATTTTGCTCATCATTTCGGCATATTAGGAAAGAAATAACTTTGTCAATAAATTAAAAAAAAAAACTTTATTCAAGTCTTTAGTCGTGATGCATTCCAGTAAGTAATTACTGCTTCGGGCCATAACCCTTACGGCGTACATAAAAACTGGCATAAACAAAAGCAAATCGAGCGTCCAGTTTTAGTATCGGCGGCAATAAAGTGTGTTATCGTTGAAGATGAAAGACTTGCACGCGGCGGGGTACTCGCTGCTGTCGATCGACGCGAGCGGCCAGACGGCGTTGCACGTGGCCGCGCGGTACGGGAACAAGGAGATCGTGAAGTACCTGGTGGCCTGTGCTCCGACTGCGATATTGAACATGAGGGACAACGAGCGCGGGCAGACGGCGCTGCACAAGGCGGCGGCGCACAAGCGGCGCGCGGTGTGCTGCATGCTGGTGGCGGGCGGCGCCTCGCTCACGCGCCGCGACCACGCCGGCCTCACGCCGCGCCATCTCGCGCTCAGGGCCGAGGACCACGACCTCGCCGCATATCTTGAAAGTCAGTATTAAATACATACCTTACACATCTGCTTAGACCATATTAAATTTGTTGCCGTATTTGATTGATGGTTAAAAAATCAATAAAACTTCAAGCTTTTTATCCAAAGTCACAATTAAAGTATACCCATAGAAGTCAACTTCATAAAACTCTCAGATATTGTTTTTGTTTCTCTTTAAAATTCATCCCACTTGTAAAATAAAACAAAGAATTGTTTCTGTAGATCCATCTCCGTTTCATTCATTTCATTTTCAGGGCAACAAGTACCTAGTTTACATCATTGTAACTTTTTTATATCCCAGTGAAAAACAAAAATCTCCCTTTTCAGGTCAGGAACATTTCCAATTAGTGTCGGAAGATTTAGAAACTGCCGTTTAAAACTGAAACAAGTTTACCGCGTCCTCAGCGGCAGGAATGTATCGTGGGAGCTACCAAACTCTAGTGATATAGTGATAATATGACTTGCGAATATTGTTTGAAACACCCAAGTGATATTCAGATCTGGTGTAGGATAAAAAAAAAACATTTCATTATTATAATAATTATATCGAAACAGTTAACATTAATAATACTTATATTTTCGTCATAAATAATAATATATTCAATTAATTTATTGAATTTAGTCGCTGTAAATGTTACAGATAAATATTTCAATTTATAGCCTACAAAACATTCTAATTATAATAAATTTACAATATTATGATATAGAGCTTTTAAAATTTAATTCATTAAGGTAATTCAAATTTGTTCAATATTATCTTTACTGTAACATTTATAGTTGTAGTCAAATATGAATTTAGAATAAACACTTATAAGGTGAATCTTTTCGCATTTTGTTTAAAAATCTCTTTTCTATTATAAGAAGTGAGTGTTTTCATGAACTATGAAACTGCTCTGAAGTAAAAGTGTGTGCCTTTCCCGTGTGTTGTATCAACAACAAGACAATGGAATGTATCCCGCACTCCTATATGAATACAAAATGAAAAACTCAAACCTGAAATGGTATACTGAACATGATAGCTTTCACAAATTGTGAATGCGGGGATTTGCTTGAGACTGAGTGTGATTAACATTTGCCGTCATGGAGACACTGATGCCGTACTCTCTATGCAGACTGTTTACTGCCAGCAAAACATATTCTGCCACTCAGAGCGAGCCGACATAAATAAATCCTTAAATTTTTATGTGAAGATATTAAAAAAAAAGCAAACCTCTCGCGTGAAATAAGCCTGACATATCTGAACACGTAAGCGTTGGCAAGCAGAAGATAATGCCAAAGGATACATTCACGATGTCGACCTTTTGTGTTCTGTCAAAAGAACCTTTCTAAGTACTTGTATATTTTAGAATAAATTTTACATCGCTTTACAGACGATTCGCCTTTCCAGATTTTCTTCTAAATTACTTCAATTATGAATCCATGGGACCTTAACTTACTCTTACTCTTCGGAATGGTAAGTCTTTGTGATAATGAGAAAACTTCCTATGCGATTTATTCATCTTATGAATGCCTCTGCGGACCCCAATGAGTACAGTTGTGATAGTACAATGTTCGTGTAATCTGTTGTGTTGCCAGTTATTTGTTTTACGTATTTTACATCAATGTGACTTAGTTGTTTTGATAAAGCTATACTGTTTACTCGATTAGGCCTAAATACTTAAATATTGTTATATATTATATTGTTTTTGATGCAATATTTCTTGTATAAGTGTTCTATATTCTTACTATAGTCTTCGGCAATAATAATTTAACGTCTAAGGCTAAATTTTATACTACTGAGTTGTACAGCGCTGATATGATCGGTGTTGTATTTATTATGATCTCAGTATTTGTATGTATCCGTATTACGGTGTAATGTTTATTTCTGTTCGTCATAGTAATGAGCGGTCATGTGTTTATTGTAATATAGTTTTACTGGATTGTTATCTCATACTACGTTAGAGTAAAGCTAAGTGCACTCACTTGTGGAATGTTGAGGCGGCGGTGACGCTCGTCGTCCGATTGTTATTTATTATCTCGTCTAACTATGTATCTCCTAAATGATTTGTGCGTTTGTACGAGTTTGAATCGCTAAGTGTTGTTTATGTCTATTACGCCAATACCTCTACTAGTAGATGTACCTAATAGTTTAGTGTTTATCGAATTTACTCGTACCTACTACTCGCTGAAAAGCGAACAATGAAAGACAAAGCTGTGAGAATTTTGGTCGTAATGTAAAAATGTAAGTTCATTTATGTCGTAAGTGACACGATATGCAACATTATACATAACACCGTTTTGTGAGTTTCTTAATTTGTGATTGTAGATAGACGTTTTTGATATTTAACATAATATTATGTAGAAACGAACTCGTCGTGTTGAAGAGATGACTTTCACCTTCGGGCTTGTTACTACCACGTTGCGAGTATCTCTGCTGCATCGTATCGGTAAGTGCTACCCACTACAGCGTCGACGCGTTATAACGAACGTCGAGTCGATGTCGCATTGGGTAGATTATAAATTATTCTGCGCGTGTTACGTCTTAATAATATGAATATTTAAAAGTGAGATATTATAATATTAGAGCCTATATTTGTGGCGCCAGTTTAATCTTTAAATCGTTAGTGATACTTTTCCTATGAGATATTATTATACTTAGTGTTGTACATACTGTAATGGAGGCCTTCATTCAAGTAGTATATCGTGTGACTCTTTACACGATTAGTAATTATATCTCATGACCAAGTTCTGTCTAAGAAAGGAAAATGAATATCACTAGGTTAAACATTTTAAGCTCTTGTTAAGTAAGACCTGCTTTTGGAACGAATATTTACTAGAAATATGCGGCAAACCCACTATATATACTTACCTGTGTTGCATTATTTACTGCCTTAACATGCCTTCTCCGTGGCGTCTGGGAATAAAGATTAACAATATACCGACTGATACGTTTAAAGGAATAGAAACATCCGCATACATATAGGTACTTAGTATTTTTAAAATAATAAAATCTCAATGCTCAGTTATGTAGAGATATGATCAATCAATTTATGATATCAAATTGTTATGACTGCGAAAGTAAACATCAAACGACTTTGGACGAGCATCACAAAAATTGCTGGTTTCAATGGAAACTTGTATCCATTTAAAAATGGTGCAACATAGATATTCGTTTGTTTTTCAGGACTGTTGTTTTGAGTGTTGTTGTCCGTTTGTAGCTTTATTTTTTACCACTATTTTCTTGTCCTGATATTTTTTACATCGTTCCTTTAAATGTCAGCCGGTATAATGTTACACCTGTATTCTACAATGTATAATGCTCGATAATATGCCACTTAGCGGCTTGCCTGCAGGCATCGGCGAATAGGAGTCTACGAACGTTAATCTATTAATTATGCGTAGGAAAACAACTCAAATACCGACGCATACACATACTATGGACACGTGAACAAACTCCTAGAGAGAACTCTCACTTCGGGATTCTTTAACAGGTTGTGTTGATACGAGTATACTAAGTCTGTTATAGATCTTTGTTATTATAGCCAATGTGTAAATTATTGTACGGTTAGTAAAATTCCAGTATTTAATTGATACTGCTGTTTGTTTTTTTCTTTAAGTTTGAACTATTTCCCTAAGCACATGCAGCATTCCATTCGAGGTCTAGATTCCTATGCCTTTTAATATGTTTTATATTTTCTTTCTCTTTCATTATATTGTCTTTTTTATATTGAGACGTTCTTCTACAAAACTCATGAAATGAATTATGATCTAAAAGTGTAGGCACTTATTATAAAATATTATAAATACATAATTTCATGAGAAGCTTCGTTTCGGGGTTCCGCTTCCAAATAAACAATAGATAATAGCTCAGTAATTAAGTTTGCGAGAATGGAAAGCATCAAGTTTTATTATTAACAATAAAAGCCACTGTGAAATATAATATTCTTCCTATTTATACCCATAATAACTCTTATTATCAAGAGCCGTTCTCTTTTTACTTTAACATTCTACGAAAGTTGGCTGCCTCGGTTACCCAACTCACCATTTTTTCTATACCAAGTGGAAAATATTTCTAAATTTTGTACCGTAAGTGGTCCCTGGACCTCACCCATGGTGACCCGCCTGGACATTACTTTGCTCCTTCATGCATCTTTAAGTGCCCGTTACAACGGAAAACCAATATAAGGTACGAAAACTTTGACCGCACGAACCTCCGTAGTATGTATTTAACAAGAGTTGGGTTTTTTGTCGGAAAAATAATTTTCGCTAAGTCGACGAAGCGGAACCCCTAAGCAAGTGATCAAACTCGCATTTTTAACTTTTTGAGCATAATATGTAAATGAGATATACGCTAAAGATATCATACGCAGTGCTGTGTCGATTGTTACGTTTTGTATTTAATGTTTTATTTTCACATTGATGTTTTTGATAGTACGAACCACTTAGCTCACTTTATATCCTGCCTGTACGTAAAACAAAGTAAGCAATAAGGTATACCAAGGTATAACAACAGCGAACCACCGAGCACACGTCACGTGGTCTATCCAAATGTTCCTTTACCGTGTGTACTTATTAAGGTAAAATGTATTTTAATCTAATAAAATTTATGGTAAATAATGTAAAAGACACAATCTTGTATAAATTGGCAGCTGCGACGTACGATGCGAGAGTGTATATGGCAATAGATCAATATGTATGTACTAACTATGAGGTTAATTAAATGATTAATAGCTAATGGTGTTTCCTGCTACTTCAACTCCCAAGTTTGCCGAGGCCCCACAAAATACAACTCTTGCGTACACATTAGATTGCTATGGTTATATAAACTGCTTTGCCGAAGTTACAATTCTAATTGTCCTGACATACAACTTAATGCTATAAATAATACTGTAATATTGAAGCTGATACGTTTTATATGATTAATTATTTGTACGTAATATTGTCCTCTTAGTGTTGTTATTAATAGGTAATATGATGAGACTAAAGCTTTCGGTATTTTTTTTCTTCAACAATATATCCAACTTTTGTGTTATTGTTTTTCACCTGTGAAATAAACCTTGTATGTTACGAGATTAGATATGTGTATAAGCTTTGTCGTACGATGTAAAGTGTCGAACAACAGGGCTCGTGAAGATTGTGGCGATAAGCTGCAGTTTCTGTGCGGCACGCGGCCGCCACGCCGCCGCCGGCTCCCTGCAAACACGTCGAGATTATGCATCGTGCGTCACTATGCTACTAACTTAAGACGTGCAACCACACAGCGCCCCCACATACAGAATATGCATTAGCTGTTAGTAAGAACTTTGCTCAACTACTTTTAATATACAAGCCAGTTTTTGTCTAAATCTTTTTCGTGTTCTCTACCTCATAGTAACTACATACATATAAAAGGTGTGCAATAAATAATAATTTATAAATCCATATACATTGTAAAATAAATTAGCCTTTTTCAAAATAGTTTACCAAGAAAAAGCATAATGATCTATTTAAGTAGGTACTTTTACGAAATGTGTGTAACAGCACTGTCTACTTATTCAATTACTCTGTAGTACCAAACTGGATATTATTATGTAAACTATTGAAAATTAAATGGTAATAAGTAAAACTAGAGTTTTGAGAGCACTAATTTCAATGTAAGTACATGATACTTATTTTTGCACTCAATAAAGTCACTATTTTAAATATAATTATTAAAATCAAGTACACTGAAAGAACAATAAATAAAGTGCGACCTAATTTGAGTTTCATTTTACCCGCTGCCCTTATGAATAAAAAGTAAGAACAGTACATGAACTTTACTATGATTTTATATTCTATTCATACCTTTTGGGAGTCGAGTTGAAAATTCAAGTTGTCTTCAGCCCATTCATTTGAAAAGTTATGTTAAGTTTAGAATAAAGAAAAGGGCCAGAAAGACTACAGAACCTACAATTATCAAGCACTTTAATCTTTATTCCAGAAGGGTACAGCCAACACTTCAAAAGAAGTACCTTGCATAATAAAACAAGGAAAATGTTACAAAAAACTCTGAAAAATATTTTTTTAAGATGTTCTTTTGCCTCAGTATAAGAAAATAAAAGGCAGATAGTATGATTACAAAGTAAAACTTGACGGGCTGCCTATAGAATTGATTTGGTGGTCGCTACGCCAGTGGCTACGTCGTAGCCACATCGCTACATCATAATATGCAAGATATTTTCTCTAAATTTAACATCAGAGCATCATATTTTTTTGCGAAACCTGATAATTTGTCTGGGTCAGGTTGACTGCCCTGCATTACCTGCAGATACAAGTCTACATCAGTAACCGATGAAATTCATTGGATACAATGATGTTCACTGGTACAAACTTGAATTAATCATTAGGAAACCGTAGTCTAATTTTGTTTTTCGATACTGTTATCGTTTATTTCTAAAGTCTAATTAAGTGATTAAATAGTTCGACTGATAACGTATTGTGATGTGGTGATTTCAGCAATAGCACATTGATTTTATAGAATTAGTCACATCTGGCTAACCTGCTATACATATGCTGTGGGAATGTATGCGTTAGCTCTAAACTCAAGTCGAGTCTGGTATTCACATAACAGAACGAAGGACGAGCGTCAAGTGACATTATTTGTATTGTAGTTAGGATAATTCCTTTGCCGAATAACGAGTAAGTACCTACCGTCTTTGAGGACCTTATACCGCATTTCAGATTAGCGTTCTAGAGGAGCATCTCTATCGCAAACTAAACCAGTTTCCCTAATCGAATCTAACCGATCCCGGGAATAGATCCCGCTTTATTCCGTAGAAGACATTCACGCAGTGGTTGAGTAATTACTTCCTCCATAAGGATGACAGATTCGATCTAGCAGAAACATTTAAGTATTCCAATTGCTAATTGTATCATTCATAAGTAAATAAAGAACTGGCCAAAGATTACCCAGTTCCTTGTTTAGGTTTCTACATCGACCTACGCTAAGCTGAAGGTATGATTTTCCTAATAAAATATTATACTTAAACATAATGACTGACAAATTAGAAAGCTCTTGTGATTGCCCTCGAAGTCTTAAATTTTTGTTTAGATTTACTTAATCAGGGCTTTACTTTTTATGGTAACAATATGAAAGGTGAAAAAAGAGGTCAGGATTAAGTCGCTTGCACGTAAGCAATGAAAGAGATTACTTTATCTCTTCGCGCTTAAAATGTACATTCTGCACGTCTCACTGTATTTCAACATGCAAATGCATTCAACAAGCTTAGGTAATCTAAAACCCTTTGGGACAAGGCTGAAAGCCTTTCCCTTGCTTTACTTCTCAGCGACTATTCAGAGTTAAAACCTTCTTATTGTGTAGGTACTCAACGATATATTTATAATACAAGCAAAGAGAACTCCAACTTTGCATGCCAACAAAGTTGTATCAGTTTGGGATTTAAGCAACTTAGCGAGCGCCCATTAGGTCGTTAGACGCTGAATATGTATATAAGTTTGTTATTTCTTAGTTTAGTTATTTTATATACGTAACGCTCTCAGCTTAGTTCAATGGAACCTGACTTATGCGATACACAGCGCCTTTACGACTCGCGTTCCAAGATGTTCTGTAAATCAGCTTATATTTCAACGCAGATATTTGCTTATAAGAAATAAGTTTACGAATTTCTTTGATATCCACAATCGTATCGGAATATACATATATTTCTTTAGAAAGCTTTGTATTTTGACACAATTTTCTAAAATCCTCTTTGCTCTATTGTGACAACAATATCACGCACTATATTCGACTTTATTGCGTTTTTACTTCCACGAGTTTATGGGCTGGTTATTAGATAAGGTTCCGAATATCTTACGTCGAATAAAACGCACGTGGAGTTCTCCACCGTCGTATATTCCTCTATCTACTGTCATTTAATATTACCCTCTCAACTCGTAAAAATGTTGTATGGTGCTTCCTGCTTTTGTCGGTCCAATATACAAAACTTAATTCGCTGACATCACATTGTGCAATGTAAATCATCCTGGTAATCTAAAAAAATCACAAAATATAAAAGAAGACAAGTAATTTCTGGCGAAATATAAATCGCTACGCTCGTACAAAATGACAGGTCAATGACGTCACGCGTGACCCCAACTGTATTTTCGTAACACACATTCGTGGCACCCTGGTAACGTTTTAATTTATGCCCCAAAATTGCTTCTATTCCAAGTAAGGAAAGCGGGAATATTAACTTAGCTTTAGTTGTTAGGTATTTCAAATATTTGCTTGACTATTTCAGCATCCAGAGCGTCAATATTTGGAGATAGCCTAGACAATAAACAAATAAACAATTTAACGTCATAAATTACAATCAAATAACTTCTCAAAAAATCCCACAGTGATCTATTTGTCTGTCGCTGTTAAAAAGCAATCGTCGAGGGACATAAAAATTTCAAAGAGCGATTAGCGCAACGGCGACGTCTAACTAAAAGGCTACCCATTTCAGACCCACAACCTTTCTGAGACAAGAAACCTTTTCCGACTCGCTTAAAAATGTATGACTTTGAACTCTTATACTAAAGCCTAAAAAAGGAGTTTTGGGTGGAAAATCAATGACTATTTAGATTACTGAGTTCGGAATGCAATGGTCGTGTTGTTCACTTTTGTTATATAAGTCTTTGGATTACATTTGACCGAACCTTATGCAGTGATTTTGGTTCTAGGATAATAAATAGCAAGGTTTAAGAACTAGAGAGATTTTACAAAAGGTTTAAGATTGATATAATTTGAAGCCATGTTTTGTGATAGGTACTACCTAAGACACTAGATACTTTAAAAAATGTTTCAATCAAGTATAAAGATAGAAATGCCACAAACTGCGAGTGTGCATAAATAAAAAAAATCCTTTGTAAATAAAAAATACATAAAATGAGTATATTTGGTAAACATAATATTAACAATAAAAGTTTTGATTTATTAACATGATTAAGTATATGAGTATTACGTTAAACTTAAGAGAGGAGCCCGTTGGTTGTGAAGGCGGGTAGATGCGGTACAGTTCTTCTGAAGTCGTCAATGGTACAGCAGAAGCTGTATCCAATGTCGATGCGGTCGGGCTGCCACCTCAGCCAGTTGAAGGCGTTGTTGTTGCGGCAACGGTCAGTGCAGAACTGACGAGCGCGTGCCTCGGCCAGCGTGTAGTAAGGGTTGTTGATGCTCACGAATGCTGTGCCGATGCGGCGAGATGCATCGTACACCACCTGATAGGATAACGAGGAAGATGGATATTAAGTTTTACAAAAAAATTCAAAATTCAATAAACAAAATTTCTTTGTTCGAAGCGCCAACTTACTTTGTAGTAGTAGAGAGGAACTGGGATCTGGTTGCGCTCAGGCACGAGGTAGATATCAACGAAGCGATTGTTCTGATCACGCAACTGAGTTACTCCGAAGGTACCGGTGTAGATGACGGTGTTGTAGCCAGCGGCTCCGATACGGGCACGGAGGTTCTGCAAGTTAATAAACAGTGGTTATATCTATGTTACCTAGCGATAAAAGTTAGTAAGCAGACTCCGAACAGCTTACCTGCTCCAGCCAGTTCCAGTTACCAGCGTTGAATGGTTGCCACTGAGGAGCAGCATTAATGAAGTAGAAAGTAGCGCGCTGGCCAGTAGCGAAGACATAGTCACTCTTGGCAGCAAGGTGACCACGAGCCAAGAACTGGTGGCTAGTCAGATATCTGTCAGCTAATTGAGCACCAACGTAACGGGTCAAGACCGTCCTCTGATTAGCTTGAGTGTACATAGTGTTCACAGCAACACCAGGGAAGAAACTTCCAGCTATAAAAAAGTATGTGTGTTAGTTTTGATTCTGAAGGCTTTTGCACTTACTACCCTGAACTAATATTTACTTTCACTCCCGATCCCAATGTTTGTTCAGAAATGTTTTAACCATGATATCGTTCGCTCGCTCTAGCCGAATTCATTACGACGTAGTGAATGTTCGCTTGTTCAGGATGATAAAATAACAGGAAAAGTGTTTGAACTATAATTACCCAGCCAGCTAGGTCTGTCAACGCCTGTTTGGTGAACAGCGTTTTCACGAGTCTGGTCATACCACACGTAGATGACTTCCATACGGGCCTGGTTGAAGCAAGACCAGTACAGCGGGTAAAATACATTGTTGACGATGAAACCCACGCTGAGAACAAAATCATATCAACGATAAGCAAAAACATACTGAGATCTTTAACCAAGATCTAGGATGCTGAAGTAGAGTCTAAAGAGCTCTGCTAATATAATATGACATTCCCTTATAAAGGCATCACTAAACTGCGCCAACGTGATTTTTGCAGTATCATAATTAAGGTAATTAATAATTAATTAATCACTGCAGAAAATAACACCAATTTTAACTGATAAAAACGTCTCTCTTTGTTCAAGAAACTTTTTGTTTTTAGCAATCGAATCTAGATAAGAAGTTTTTGAAAAACAATTGGATATTAAAGTAATCCATCATGGATTAATTAATCATGCCTGCATTAAGTTACTTTAGAGAAATCTTGAAAATAATCTGAATCCAAGAAAAACTACAAAAGTACTATGATGTACGATCTATTCAAATAATGAAAGTCGTTCAAAGTTCAAATTACCTCATATTGACAAAAAAATAGGGCTATGAGGATGATCGATACAGTTAAAAGACCAATTTTAAAACGATTTGGTGATCCTACGATTTATAAAGAAAACTTTCAATTGTTGTAACTTGAAATTTCAAATTGTAAGTACCTACCGAATAACGAGGTTATTATTCCAGCAACGAGTGTTAGTTCCCTGAGCCTCGTGGTGTGAGTGTGTGGAACAGGTCAGCTGACCGAAGGCGCGGTTGCCGTTCAACCAGCCAGCGCCGGAGACCAGGTTGTTGTTTACACATGTCGCTGTCTAAAAGAGAGGAAGAAAAATAAATTATTTTTAAGTTTAAGGTTTTCTGTAATAATCATAGGTAAGCTTTTGATTCAATTAAGTTGTATCATGACTGCAATCATCATCTTTAGTATTTTTACCGTGGTTATTCAACATTTAAGATGGAGTAGATGTGTAGTGACTCTTCTCCTAAAAAGCAAGATTATTGAGTGACTCGATTACAAGAAAGAGAACATTAATTTTATATCATGAGATGCAAACTTACAGCGACGTTCCTTGAGGCAATAATGTTAGAGTGCTGGATGGTTCGACCGGAGCCGGTGCAGGCGACCACCACATTTTCGCCAGTGTTCAGACGGATCTGACCGGTGTTACCGTTTGCAGCCAAGTATCTGTTACCGCGGAGGTACACAGGCTGGGGCTGTCCCAGATCTCCGTTTATTCTCAACGTGCAGCCTGAATAAGTTATTAAGACGCAGTTATAGAGACTATGCGTCATTGAGTAGATTTGAATGGGCTTAAGATTACAGTTGTATTTTCTATTTAAAGAAAGAGGAAGCGAGTAGACTGCTCGACACTTCACGGTACTACAAGGCTGGCCTATACTTTGACCAAAGAATCCGCATTAACTTAATAAAAAAGATTACCACTCCTGGGTCCAGCTTCTACATTGGAAGCGTTCTTAGATTGCTCAAGCTCCAGCCAGGCATCGAGGTAGTCTTCAAAGTCATCTTCGCCGAGAACCAGAGCCAGTTGTCCGGGCTCCGGTATATCCGACACTGACGGCAGAGCCGCCGCCGCAGCCAGCAGGGCTGTGAGCACTAACACTGAACGCATCCTGAGTAAGGCACGCTCGGCACTACTACTGCATTGACTCATGTCTTCATTTTTATACCAGCCTTTGTCTTGGTGATACAAAATTGAGTTATCTATCTATCCAACTGAAAATTGACAATCTATCATTATACGAATTAACGGATTAATTATTTTATCACTCTTGCCAAAAATGGTGTCTTCGCGTTTTAGTTCCGTAGGTGATTTTCTTAGGTCAAAAAAATCCTACCGATCCTTTATCGGACTATATTGAGGTAAGTTATAAATTTTTCAGGATATTGCAAGACGTGAGTGCCGTCAACAAAGGTCTCGGGTTTGCTTCCAAGTCAAACCGAAATCAAACTTACAAAGTCAGTCAAAGTCAAGTACATAGTCATACCCCTGCGGGTGAAAACTTAACGGGCCGCCGCCGTGCCTAATTTAGAACGTGAATCCGTCGCCCCGACAACTACCTTAGAATCTTAGTCTCTTGTGAGTGTATGTAGCTAAACACACGAATACGTATACAGAAACACGAAGAGATATTTTCATCTTCTTCCTCTCTTTGATAAGACTACTAGATTTTAAATCAATGATTTATCATTTGTGTTTAATATGAATAGGTTTAAGAAGCTATTCTGATAATGATGATAAGAGTGAGGTTAATCATTTGTGAAACTATGTAAATCCTCTAATCCTAACGGTGACAGATTATATGGTACCTATGGAATGTACGTACCATTAATAATAGGTACGATAGTTTGGTTTGTGTACATTTTTATTCGTTTTCAAATGATTGGATCAAAGATAAATATGAATACATAATATTTATCTTTGATCCAATCATATAATATTTAATAGAAGTATCTCTCTGATAAAAATTGGGAATGTTTTAATTTTAATTGACCTACATATATTTGAGTTCAATCTACTTCAGGGCACTTGTACAGACGACAAATAAAAGCTGTCAATTACTGCAGTTGCTGCTATTGCTGGTTATTTAACGCATTCTAGCACTTTAAAACAATAAACATAGATCCCTAAAATAACATTTTTATTAATAACTAGCTGGTGCCCGCGACTTCGTCTGCGTGGGCAATATAGAATTTCCAATTCGTTCATTTAATCGTTCATTGCTCTTCCCCCGTAAGTGATAGCGTGATAATATATAGCCTATGTGTTGAACCGGCCCCTAGGTAATAGTCATGCAAAATTTGATTTAAATCCATGCAGTTCTTTTTGAGTTTATCCGGGACAAACATACAGACAAACAGATAAACAGACATACGGACAAAAATTCTAAAAACTACATATTTGGGTTCAGAATCGATCATGGATCACCCCCCAAGTATTCTTTTAAAAAAATATTCAATGTACAGTTTTGACTTTCCTACCATTTTATTATATGTATAGATTACCAACATGACACTGAATAAAAATAAGTTGATAACAAGGCATACATGTGGGCTCATTTTATTTATGACGTCACAAATACCGGAAGATAATTTTATTTATATAAATTAGAACTTCAATCACTTTATCTTTGTGTGCCATGTTTCCTGTCACTCGGGCAAGTGCCTCTTCAGAAAATAAGTGCCTTTTTGTGCCTTTCCCGCCTGCTGTGCTTATTTATAAGGCACGAAATAAAGGGCAAATGACACATTTTTCTCGTTCCGAGTATCACTTATCTACTTAAAGAAGATGTCACGATTTACTTATTGAAAGATAAGAGCGATTTAAATGATAGAGTGACTGAGTAAACCCTTTCTGACTTGTTTATCACGACAAAATGTTTTGATCTTAGATTCGCTTTTAACGAGCAGAATTGTTTCGAACAAATCAGTCAAGTGAGAATTAAGTTCAGGAACTGGCTATACAACAATTTTAAACAAATTAAATGGCGTTTAACGGTAACTTTACTTAATTTACAGAATTTGATTTGCATCGGTACAAAAGGTAGCAAATAAAACCATGTTGCCTAAGGTTACGAAATTATTTATATTCTTGCCTTGAGAAACAAATTAGACATTTAATTCTGACTGTCATTTGTTAATCTATCGGAGTGTTTACGTGTTTACATTTTAGCTTGAGTTGGTGGTATGGTTAACTCCCTAATTTTCAAATCACAGAAATTTAGGATATACAAAATTTTTGAACAGCCGTTTGCTCAATTTATTCTTTCAAGAGAAGAGTTAAAGAAAACTAATGTCACATGCGATACAAAAAAAAATACAAAGGGTTGTTTTCACATTTTGACATGCGTCCCGGTGGAATGACTGAAAACTCGCTTTCTACATATTTTATTACTCATTGCATATACCGTTTTCATATCAAAGAAAATTATTGTTATCGGTATCCTTTCATGTCTTTGTGTTTCTGCCACATTAAACGCTAATTTGACCGTCAGTCACTTAAGTAATCGGTAAATCAAAAGGCATCTTTCTTTTACAAAAAGTTGATTCGCAAACATTCTATAGTTCTAGCTATTTGTGTCATACATATATGTCCGTGAAAATCTCTGAATTTAGATTTGTGATCGGTTTAAATTTAAAAAGCTTTATTAATTATCAACCATTGGTATTGAAACAAATATTTTCATTAAATATAAAGTTTATTTACAGTTTACAGTCATACATTATTTGTCATGGTAGATACCAAAATGATTACAAGTTTAAGAAAGAAGTCCATTGGTGGTGAAGGCGGGTAGATGGGGCACAGTTCTTCTGAAGTCATCGACTGTGCAGCAGAAGCTGTATCCGATGTCGATGCGGTCAGGCTGCCAATTCAGCCAGTTGAAGGCGTTGTTGTTGCGGCAGCGGTCAGTGCAGAAGGTCAGAGCACGAACCTCGGCCTCCGTGTAGTAGGGGTTGTTGATGCTCACGAACGCTGTACCGATGCGGCGAGATGCGTCATACACGACCTGGAATTAGAACACATTTTAGATATGAAAACCAGCATGTTTAGTGTTGAGATATTGATGATTTTGTGAAGCAAGATCTTACCTTGTAGAAGTAAAGTGGAACTGGGAGCTGGTTACGCTCTGGCACTAAGTAAAGGTCAACTAGGCGGTTGTTCTGATCGCGCAACTGAGAAATTCCGAAGGTACCGGTGTAGATGACGGTGTTGTAGCCAGCAGCTCCGATGCGAGCACGAAGGTTCTGCAAGATAAATAATATTAGTAATTTTACTAAACGGAAAACAAAACAATAGTTGATACATTTTCGTTAAAATTTACCTGTTCCAGCCAGTTCCAGTTACCAGCATTGAATGGCTGCCACTGAGGAGCAGCGTTGATGAAGTAGAAGGTGGCGCGCTGTCCAGTGGCGAAGACGTAGTCACTCTTAGCAGCAAGATGACCACGTGCCATGAACTGGTGTGTTGTGACGTACTTATCAGCTAATGTAGCACCAACTAATTGGGTGACGACCGCTTTCTGATTAACTTGAGTGTACATAGTGTTCACTGCAACGCCGGGGAAGAAACTTCCAGCTGCAAACGAAAATAATTAAAACTGTTACTATGAAATTTAAAAGCTAGCCTTTCAGGTTTCAAAAACACTTCTAATAGAATTTTTAAAATATGCTACGAACATGAAATGTTTGCTCGCTTTACCGATTCTATTTGCAGTGCAAGCGAACTCAGTGTGCTGTGTGGGCACAGTCCAAACCACGAATTGTGACCTCAATAAAAAAGTAAGTTCTTTGATTTTACCTAGCCAACTCGGTCTGTTAACTCCGCTTTGGTGAACAGCGTTTTCGGTGTTCTGGTCATACCAGACGTATAAAACTTCAAGACGGTTCTGATCGAAGCATGACCAGTACAGAGGGTAGAACACATTGTTGACGATGAAACCAACACTGGAAAGAGACATTAATTCGGTTAATAAGAATTACTGACTGTAACAATTTGGTCTATGAAGGAAACTTCTGACGAGTTGTAAGTTAATTTAAGATATGTACTAACCGAATAACCAGATTGTTGTTGAAACAACGAGTGGTGGTCCATTGAGCTTCGTGGAAAGCATGTGCAGAACATGTCAGTTGTCCGAAGGCTCCATTGCCGTTCAACCAGCCAGCGCCAGAGACTAAGTTGTTGCTTACACAGGTTGCTGTCTATAAGCCAAAACAAATTACGTTAGCAAATCAGTCATGAAAATTAGGATAGGTCGGTCACAACTAGTATAAGGGTAAAAATGAATTCATTTAGTAGTCTCACTTAAACTCGAGAATGACTTATTTTGGCTTTGAAATGTTTGTAGAGGTCCAGGAAAAGCTTAAGCGATACGAAGTTCGCGGGATCAGCTAGTTATTATGTATACAATAAAAGTGTACGTTAGACGTAAACTCACAGCAACGTCTCTAGTAGCAGCGATGTTAGGGTGCAGGATGGTACGCCCGGAGCCAGTGCACGCGATTGTCACTTGTTCGCCAGTGTTGAGCCGGATCTGGCCGGTATTGCCAGTGGCGGCCAAGTAGTTGTTACCACGGATGTACACCGGCTGAGGCTGTCCCAAGTCTCCGTTTACGTTGAGCGTGCAACCTGTGGCCAAAATATTTGATCTTATGAACTAGACCGGTGACATTGGCAATTTTGGTAAGAACTTGAATATCAAGGGCAATTACCGCTCCTAGCTTCAGTAGTGTAGGAAGAGTTAGCCGATTTGGATTGTTCAAGCTCCAGCCAGGCATCGAGGTAGTCTTCAAATTCCTCTTCGCCGAGAACCAGAGCCAGTTGTCCGGGCTCCGGTATATCTGTCGGCAAGGCTGCTGCTGCAGCCAGCAAGGCTGTGACCACTAACACTATACGCATCTTTGAGTATGGCAAACTCTGCACTACTAGTCTTTTGATTTGAGCCTACATTTTTATAGGTTGGTCCAAATTGTTGTGTTATCATACAAGATTTTGCCGATTAATATAAATTATCGTTTTCCCGTTTATCTTGTGGAATTGCCTTTGTTTCGCAGTTCCGTAGGATCCTCATAGGTTATAAAATGGCGCAATTATGTTACCTAACCTATTCTGTTACTTAAGAACATTTTTTTTTTCAGTAACTTATTTTTATATACTAAATATCAAGTTAGTCATTATACTTTACCTGTCTATTCTATATAAATGGAGTGCGCTACATCCAACAGAAACCAGACCTGAAACAGCAATAACAAACGTTATTTTCAACTCTCTTCCCAAATAGAACGAGGTTCTCAATTCCGATGTATGTTTTCTTCAAAATGGATCTCTAAAATACTATTTGGTTGAAATAAACAATTACCTATACCTTTGATTTACAAACGTGTCGCTAGAGATAACACGGTGCAAAAAGGTACATGTACACACAATATATGACGTCGAACAATATCTACATCAGATATACATAAATCTGATAAATTAATTCAACAAGTCGCAGATTTTAAAGGTTTCGGTGTATTTTATGTGAATTTTGTAGTTTTCATGTTTTGTGTACCTACTCATATTTCTACTTCAGGGAATAAAATCATAGACTCACGTGACTCTGACTATCATCAGTCAAAAATTTTATTTCATGCATGAGTAGCAATGATAATGATTTGTGCATCATGAATGAATGACCTACAATGATGGCAGTAGCGGCAAATATCCACATGCCTCAAATATGTTACGATATCATGCCGAACTATGTAATTTCAGTTTACAATTGATGCTACGAATCATAAACCGTAAATCGGTACGCCATTGACGTAAATAGGTATCTACTTATATGTTTTCATTCATGGAATACCTACGTACTCATAGATATAGGTATGTACGGTAGACTGCACATCAGTGGTAACTGTCATGCACCTTAACACAATAGTAATATGTACGATTTTCCTATAAAACTGTTACCACTGACCTGAAGTTGACTGTACTCTATTACAGGTAAACTTATCAGGTTAGGTGATGTACTTGGGGTTCCCGATAGACACGAATAAAACAATGAAGTAGGGGAAAATTAGCTGAAATGCACTTGGCTTTGTTTTTATTTTAGTAAGTAATGATGTCAGCCTGAAGACTGCGTTAATTTTAAGGAGGGATTGCATGGCCTTGCTGTTAGTAAATTACAGTTTAAGAAAACTATGTATTTCATTGAATTATGGCCGAGATGTCACCAAATTTAATTTTGTAAAATAGATAATTTACACCAGTTAATATGGTGTGATACATGTCATCGCAAAAATTAACATTATTTGCAAGCATTGCCAAATAAGTCAGTTACAGTACCTTCCATTTTAGCTTTGCCACTGAGTAAAAACAACAGTCATCGTTACTTGATATGAAATTAGTGCCGTACATAATATAGGTAAGTAGGTACTGCACCTTATTATAATTGTGTACATTAAATATATTGATAAAATATAAAACAATTAATTCCTGTTTAATAAGCCGTAAGAAATTATCTTATGTGATTTCGCAGATATCTAATCTTTGTTTTAGTCTCGAGCCGAGTTTCATGACATCCATTTTTCATTAAAAATCTGGTTTGAGCTAGTTAAATACCTACCTAGAAAATTAATTTGAACCAAAACATGATTAGAACCCAAATATTATTCGACTTCATTAACATACAGGTACTTTCAGAACTAAAGTTTACCCAATAAGTAATTCTATTGTGAATTATCGGGGAAACTGATAGCACGTGAGGGCGGGGCCCACGTTCTGCGTAATATTTAATCCCTCGTCGAAAAACATAATCAAATTAATCCCCATTCTCTAATCTATCGCTAAATTATATGTTTGATACGAAGTTCATTAAAATACTGTTGACTTGTGCGTGACCAACCAGTGTGAGATATCGTAATTATCCATCACCATTATAGACATTATCGTAATAAATCGCATGTTCCTTAATTCAAAAGTTGCTTGTTATCGCAATATTTTGTATAAATAGTATCCTTCACAAGGGTCTGAATAAGGTGTAAAACAAAAATCATTCGAATGACTATAAACACGATCAGTTAGAACATATCTACTTATTCCTATAAAATAAATAGGACTAGACCTAAACTCCAGAATCAGCATTTTTTTATAGAAACCTCACACTGGTTTCACGCCAATCCCGCGCGAACTAACTTCTAAGCCCCTGGGAGGTATACTTTGTTTTAAATTGTACCAAATATCTAGCTACATCCAAACCCAGAAACTGTCACATCTAAAAAAATATTAGGAGGATGAATTCAATCACGCTGTTTTTGCAGTGGTAAACTAAAACCCTTGAGTCAAACCCCTCTGCAGAGGATAATATCACCTAACAAAATAAATTAAATCAACAAAAGGCAACAGATACTTTTACACATTGTGACGTGACAATGGGAAGCTTGTGAAATGTCCAACAATGCAACTGCGGCGTTAGTAGAATTGCTCTTCTTTGTCAAGTGTTTCTTTAAGTATTTTTTCGAACCCTCACTTACAAGTTGCCGTTAAGTGTCCGCCTAAGTTCAAGGGACAGCAAAATTCGGATAGAATGAAAATTCCTTAAAAAAACCGAAAGATCCCTACTCTGGTTTAAAAAGTGTATACTTTTTCACGCAAATAAAAATAACAGCAACCTTCCACTATGTGGAAAGTTTTAAAAACCATAATAAATTAATACCTAACAGTACTTACTAATTTTTGTTAAACAACAGCGGCATAATAATAGGTAGGTACTCTGATTTGTACCAAATACTTATGTTTTTTTCTGATTTGTATCAACGACACCTGTAGTTAAGTTCTTAAACTTTGTATTGCAATTTTTAATCAATTTATATTAATCTTACGCAATTCAATCAAAATATTGGGTATTACCAAGATTCCAATAAAGATAACTAACAACGATTTAGCCGCGATTATGATCACAGATATAGAAATAAAGCTATTTTACAATTTCATACGTAGCCATACTAGTTTGACGTCACGTATCTATTCACTCATCTCAAACCTCAAAGTCACTCAACGAGCTATGGAGAGCGCTATGCTCGGTGTTTCTCTACGTGATCGCATCCGAAATGAGGAGATCCGTAGACGAACTAAAGTCACCGATATAGCCCACCGAATTAGCAAGTTGAAGTGGCAATGGGCTGGTCATATTTCTCGCAGAGCAGATGGCCGATAGGGTCGAAAAGTGCTGGAGTAGCACGGACTAGCAAGCGCAGCGTAGGACCAACAAGGTGGACAGACGATCTTATAAAGGTCGCCGGAAGACGCTGGAAGCAGGTCGCCTCTAACAGGTGTCTGTGGAGATCTAAGGGGGAGGCCTATGTTCAGCAGTGGACATCCTATGGCTGAGATGATGATGATGATGATCTATTCACTTAAGTATTTAATCGAAATGGGGAGAAAAATCCTATATTATATATATATAACATGTATAATATTATCAGAGAACTGCCTGTCGTACATAGACGAAAATTAACGGTAGATTTATTTCATAGAATCGTATTTAGCAGGATTAAACGAAACAACACTCAAATCAACTCCATGCATGATATGCACGTGAATACAAAACAATTGTAATCAGTTCACAATATTATATTAGTCATTACAGATAACAAATATCTACAAAGGATTACTTTTAATTAATAAGTCCATAATTATTTACATGTTATTATTACTTTCACGCATTTTTGGCTTAGATCCTGTCTTAGCATGATATACTTAGCCGTTCAAATTACATATAGAAAAATAGAGGTATCTATCTACATGCAAACTATGATGGTTATTGATCAGGATACCACAAGTACAACGATATGCGTCATCGTGATAATCTCCAATAAACCCTAATCGATCAAATACTACTTATCTGTTTAAAGTTACACACCCACTTTAGTTTACAAAAACTGATTTATATCTTCAACTTCACGTGCCGATTTAAAAAAAAGTCAGCAGGAACACCCTACGAGTTTCTTGCCAAAAGCCACTGACAACTTAATATCCAAATAGTGACGATACGTCCAATTTTGAGTTGCAAGTAACAAGCCTACATACTTATCTGCATTTGGAGCATTTTTGTCTCCAATTTTGTAACTTGGGTAAGTTTAAGGACCTGCTCTTCTCCTTCGTACAAACTTTGACTACCTCTACTTATGCCGTATCTCACTCTTGCACAAAAATTCTTAGGACTCAACAAAGTTTTCTGCTCACGTATGAAAAAGAAACTCCCAGTTACGTAAACAGAATTATCTTGATAGCATATTATTTGTAACAGGGTGACGTCCTGTGACTCCATTGACGCACGCCTTCATACAAAAGTATGTACCTACGAGCAACCATACAGTTACATCGTAATACGGCAACTGTTCTATGTTAGCAATACACCCACATGCTACCTACTGCTATTCGTTGGGCGTTTGTTGCGCATTTCTGAGTCATCAAGCAATTTAGTTAAGTTTAATCAATCAGAAACGCGATCTATCAGATTGATATCGATAGTCAGCTTAATGCGGTTAATTGATTTTATCTTCATCTGCTTGCTTCGGTGTGACTCCAATGATCACTAATACAACTGCGAGTTTGAGAATGTAAGCTCGATTCGGTGCCGCGAAATATTTTGTAATAATATACCTATGTATCTACGTCTCTGTATAAACTATACTTGAATTTTAAAAAATGTCTTCCTCAATTAAAAAAAATGTATATAAATTTAAATGTTTGTAAAGCCGCTTTACCCAGCACTGAAAAAGTCCCCCGTTTAAAATCGTATTTGTTTTGATTGAATCCAATTTATAAATCCCCTACTGCATCTCCATTCTCCAACATCGACAATTACCACCATGAAAGCTTGCATTGGTTCTTAAACTGAAATGAGCTGGCGTGCCAACACATTTTGTGCAAACGTCCCCTTTGGAAAGCATTGTAACAATGATTTCATCAGTCTGTGAATGGCAAGGACTGAACGACTATGCGTGCTTCGCAAGCTGAAAGCAAACAGTTCGTAATACCTTCCTGTAAACTTTACAGTTTAGCTTTGTGTACTTTATTGCAAAATAATGCTGTATACGAGCACTATGAAAGAAATTACCTTTTTTCAAAATGGTAGTTTATCTAGAAACATTGTTGCATTCTTCGTCTTATTAAAGTTGAGTGTCAGGAATATCTCTCCACTTTTATAATTCTTAGGAATTGGGTATTTTCTGAGAGAAAGAAAGTAGTGTTCATTTGGACAAAAAAGTTTATTTAACATACATAACAAAGTATATTTAGTTCTAAGTGAAATATTACAACAAATCTTTGTGATATCGTTGTCTTTCAAGAATAATGAATTGTTTCATTGCTTTGATATTTAAATATTTATTCATGAAATATTAAGATAGTTACATAGACCATCAAGCACTAGAAACCATTACCAGGTAGGTATTATAAATTCGCGATAATTTAAATAACCCTTTCCAATTATTGTAGTTGGTCAATCTGGACTTATCGTAGCTTTTCTATCTGTGCCTTCCAATTCGCTAATCGGATAGTTTCCGGTCAGTGCATATGTTACCCCACTCCCGGTTTTTCCGTCCCCTCCTCACACCACGGCACACAAGGAGTGCACTGCGCAATATTCCGACATCGCCTGCAATAACTGACCAAACAACGATCATTTTATATTCCACTGATTTTAATCAACGTTATTGTTGGTCACACAATTAGCAAATTGAGTTCACTTTGAATGAATTCATTTTCATATTCAGTTCTGAAGGTATTGTTTCAGTGCGATGTTGGGAGAAGGTAACCGATACCCGTAGTTTAATTTTCAATGATACATAGGTACCTATTTTTCGAATAGTTAAAACAGCAAATTCAATTGTGCTGGTCGAATGGATAAAATCCTCGATCGAATCGAAAGCCAGTTTTGAGTTGAAATTCAGGCAATATTGCAGAAACCTCTTTATTAGTAAAATCGCACTTAGGTAAGTGTTATCCACACCAGTAAAGTCCACATGCAAGCTAATAAAAACTTCACTAAATAAGGGTTACCCTGTATAGAGTTTTGGATTTTGATACTTTCAGAAAAACTTTATACGCATAAAGTTATATGTATATTCAACTTTGTTGTTAAAAGGATTATGGGTCTCGTCTATATCGGTTTTACCAAATATTTTAATTTTTCAAAGCCACTGCCATTTGACGTCTAGCAACCCAATTACTGAAACATCAATTTCCAAGGTTAGACCGGATTTCATATGTCCACCGGAATGAAAGTGCGGAATTCCTACAAAATTGTTTGCAAACAAATACGCAAAAAATGTGTACGATTCGCCGCGAGCCCACTGTTACACATAACCCACTCAATTTTTTACTATTCCCCAAAATAATACAAATGAGAAAGGGAAGTGCTATGACATTACCTATACTCTAATTGCATGATCTTTAAACTTCCACAAAAAGGGATTGTTTGTCGACTATTCTGCCTTTAGGAGAAAAGTGAATGTGCCATAAATATTTATTTATTCATTTTTATTTATTTATTTATACACACAACCTTACATCTACCCTTACAGGACTTGCCTAAATATATTTCGTTTGTCTTACCTACTTTTTTATATTTCATAGCTCATTGGAAAAGAGTGGTTCGACAAGTCAGTACATATCTAATGGCAAAAGTTGGTATGTTTGCGCACAAACACTAATATATCAGGCGTAGTTGCGACTTCATTCAAAGTTTCCACCGAATTTGTTTGATTTTCAGGCATTTGATCGACTCAAGGACAATTTATTATACCTTATAATACCACGTAAGAATAGAAATCCTGAAAATTACCGAATACCTACTCCATTCGGAAACTTTCAGGATATTATTATGAAAAAGGAACCTAAACTACGAGTGTTAAATAAAATGAATTAAATTGTAGCAATTTATTAAATTCTTCATCGAGTACAGTTTGATTGTACAAAATTGGATGAACGTGCAGCATTCAAATAAAGCGGAGCATTGATAGAATAAAGAGATAGAAAGCCCCACTCGACGGGTTGAGCGGATTGACGTAAAATGGCTGCATTCTGCTCTTTACAGCCAATCGACTTTAAAAATCAAAGACCAACACAAAGTAGGTCAAGTTTTATTATTTGTTTCGACCACCATTTTCCTTACCATTTAAGTGGCTGAGCTGTACATTGAAGACAATGATAAATAAGACAAACAATAGTTTGTTAAGTGAACAGTTTAACTATGTTGGGTTAAATTAATCCCAGTGCTTATCTCACGGTATCACAAAGTTGTATAATAAAGGAAATCGGGCACCGTCATCAAAGCTCGTTTGCATGGGTCGCGGACGGGCCGCGACTTTCGAATTGAATCATTAAACTTATGCCAGACCAGTTCCTAACTACTGTGGACGAATAAAATTTTACCCGCGACGATAAGCTTAATTGGCAAGTCAGCGCAATTAAACTAATATTTCTGATTGATTATTCCATTTATTTGCATTAGTACCAGCTGATGCCATAATAGGTTTTCTAGACATCTAGAATGTCCGTTTTTTTGTTTTTCTTATATATAATTTTGCTATGACGTTTTAGATAATCTCATACTTAACTCCATCGGTAATTTAATAAAGCGCTATATGTATTACAATAATTTTGAATAACAATGACCACTAAAACCAAAAAAATAAATATAGACTTAATTAAATTGGTATAGGTAGGCACAGTTAGTATTCCTGCTCTTTTGAAACAAGAGACATACAAAAATGATACGTTTATTTTGGAATACAAACTAGAATACTGCACTGGACAATCAAAATGTTTTCTCTCGATCGTTTTTCAAACTTCAAATGTAGAATACAACAACCGTAGAGCAAAACAACAACCAAACAATGAAATGCAAGAGGTTGTATATTTTATTCACTCAGGTATATTATGATGTATTAATTTGAGAAAGGGCATTGAATTGGTAATATTTAAGGCGAGGAAGTGGTCAACAATAATTCCATAACCGGCACGCGCATCTAAGGCGCCAAAAGGGGTCGGAGCGTCTGAGCGGGGCGAGGATAACAATACGCGCGCTAGCTTACAACTAAAAGTCGTAAGCGACAAAATGGTTTTGTAATTTTAATATTTAGAAATGATAATTTAATAAAAATTCCTACTACCATTTTAAAGAGTATGTATATACTCAACTACTAAAAAAGTTAAGAGGCTTAAATCGGTCCCGTTTGCCCATAATATGTGAATCTCTTTTTAAAAAGAGGTATGTTTGATATATTTTTCTCTGTTATAAAAGTTACCTAATCATGTTTCTACAACTAACAAAATAAGGCTTATATCATGAACTTTCAGGTAACCAAGTTGTATTTTGATCCGTTTTGTATTTACTGAGAAAAATTGACATCCTTGGCGCCAAAAATTCCAATTCGTCCTCTTAAGGGTAAGGGTCGGGTGCGGGCAGACTAATAACCGTGCCCCACATGGTCAACGTTACCTCGGAATAAGAAGAAATTAGCTCTTTCGGGTCACCTATGACCGGGTTATTGCAAGTAAAAGCAATTAAATTCATATCAGGTTGTGTTAAAATATGGTCATATTTTTTAAAAGTCATCGTTATATTTTAAAATATTAATTTTTAAAAACAATTAAAATTATGTATTGTAAATTAAAACTTGCTATAAAAAAAAAAATACAAAAATTTAAATGGATTATACCAATTACAATTACTTTAAAGATATTAAGAGTCGAACTCCCATTAAATGATCTTTACAAGATAAAGTGACCCATAAACCCAGTTTGTCCATTGTCCTCCCGGCAAGTCGACGGTAATCTTTATGGGATCAAAGGCTATTCAGTGCACGATGATCCATAAACTTGTATCTGGTAATTTTATGGGATTATCTCCATCCCGCTGACCGTTGAATGAGCTTGTACACAATGTAGCAAATCTATTGTCGCACGTAATTCATGTACCTATAAACCTTTTTGGACATTCGTATTTAAAGTTGAAAATAAATCTAATGCCACCGAATTATTTCAACAAACAATTACCTACCTAAGAGGCTTTTTTTTACAACCTACTTTATAACAAAGTTTTATTTAGCTACGGGTTCCTACATTCCAATAGTCAAGACCTGCCTGAATGTAGTTAGGTACGTGCTTGCGACGATAGGATCATATCACAGATCTCACCGATAGGTGCCTATCTATTAGGCCGATAATGTGTTTATCCGGTGCAGATCGAACCTGCTGTAACTTGTTCGCTGTAGTACTTATTTGTTCCTAATATCTATCTGCTTGTGTATCAGCTATATAAAGTCTAAATGCTTGTAATGATACCCAGCTTTAAGAGGGTGTCGAAGCCGGCGACGCAAAACAAAGCGAGCAAGAAAACATTTTGCACCTACTTACCTACTTATCATGATCTACTTTTTTTTAAGACTTTCAAGACAAATGAAAACAAGTAGGTACTTACTTACGTAAATTAAAGACGAGTGAAAACTTCCTATCGTATAATTACGTGCCTTCTTAATCATCATTCATCATTTTGTATTCCATCAACAAAAAGTACAACATATTTATGTATTGTTTAAAAAAAAACAGATCTGTAAATGCCATATTTATTATGTGCAACAAAACCTAGAGTAAGAAGTTTAGACCATCCAGAAAAGTTCGGCTTAGTTGTTTGTAGGGGAATCCACAATACTGGCTTATCTGATTAATTTCAAACTTTCACAATCGACTCAAGCTAGTGTCCTGGGCATACCCTTGTAAAGAGGACACCGCGATTGTAAATTCATGATAAAACTAAGTAAAAGTCTAGGTTGTTCTTATGACTCAGGTATTTATTCTTTTGTTAACACCCTTCATAGACCTTTATGAAAAAAAATAATAATGTAGGTAGGTACTCAACTTATGTACTCCCTTTATGTACTCCCCTTATGTACTTCCTTATGTAGTCCCGTTATGTACACCCCTTAGGGTGCGTCCACATCTGGCGAATGTGCCGCGAATGCGCAGCTCGCGAGCCGTTTGCGACCTGCCCGCGAGCTGCGCGCGTGCAGTCACTGCAATAGCTTGGTGCGCCTCTTTAGCGCAACTCATGCAAGGCTCGTATAGAGCGCGCGAGCGGCACGCGATCTGCGCGCACTCAGTTCTCGCGGTACTCCCGTTATGTACAACCCTTATGTACTTCCTTATGTATTCCCATATTGTAATCCCTTATCTCCTCTAATCTTTAAACTTCCTTATGTACTCCCCTTGTGCACTTATCCTGTATAAGGATATACGGGGTGTGTCGTACCTAATAATATTAAATTAAATACGTTAATATACTGGTTAATATATTATGTCGATTAGCACAAAGAAAAAATAAAATACGTAAAAAAAATCAAATTAAATAGAATAAGAACATCTAAAGATTATTCATATGATTCAATAGAAATTATAAATAACGAAGAATTTTATAAATTACCGGTAACAACGAACGTAACAAACTATATAATATCACTTCTTTAGAATGTATGTATTTTAATGCATGATTAGAGGGGTCTTTCGTCATCTCAACACACTTAACTCATCACGAATGTGTTCAGTTGGTGAAACTCAAAATTTTAACATTTATCATGTCGTCAACTCGACACGTTAAGATTTTGATGCGTGTTCAGTTGGTGAAACTTAGATTATTCACTTTTATGTTTTCACCAACTCAACACGTTTTAAAATTTAACCCGATTTCAAATAAAAAGTACAGTCAACAAATGAAAGTTTTATATATTTGGTATTAAACAAATCAAAAACTAACTTAATAATTTCAATAGATATTTACACAGATATCTATACATTTAATAAATCTGTAGAAAAGTAATTTTTGTACATTGAAGAAATTGACAAAAATAATAGCCAGCATGTTAAAGAATAACTAACAGAACCCATTTCCATCATTTTTGTCATTTTTGTCTGTTTGTCTGTTTGTCTGTTTGTCTGTTTGTCTGTTTATCTGTTTGTTTGTTCGCGATTCACGTAAAATCTACGAATTAAATGCAGACAATGCTTATATACAATCAAAAGATATGATTAATTTTGTGAATTCAAGATGTAAAATATTACGACAACGACACGCAATCTATTTGTCAAAACTGTACATTTGAATGTTGTACTTATATTAGTTGATCGACCTATTATTAATCTTTACACAGAAAATCACACCTTTATAAGTAACTTCGGAAGAAAAAAAAATATGAAAATTTTGTTTAGCCAAGGTTAAAGTAGCTCCATCTGTGGTAATAAAATACATCATCAATTTGTCAAAGGTTCGAGGTGGTAAGCATAGACATAATATTAGTAATTATATCTATGGTGGTAAGTGACAATATTACCATACATTCTTTATAGAGGATTATTATTTCAACAGATGGAGTTGTGTATTTTCCGTAATTCACCATATTTTAACACGAAGTGTAATTTTTCGATAGACATTTCAATAGTGTTTGTCAGTTTGCCGTGCCACATCAAAATCCAACTATTATTATTACCTTGATGAAAGGAAAATTAAAAGTTCTCGGCCAAATTTAAAACGGTGCCATCTAAATTATTTTTTGAACATTATGTCAAAAATGATAACTTTAGTAGAACAATTAATTATCATTTAAAGTTACAGATGGAGTTCATATCAGGATTTTTTCATAAACATAGTTTAGCTTATCTTCCACTAATGTGGTGGCCTTAAAACAAATTACTTTGAATGAGTAGTATTAAGTAGACCTTAATTATTTTTTCTGCTGCCATCCTCCGAGCCTTTTTCCCAAACTATGTTGGGGTCGGCTTCCAGTCTAACCGGATTCAGCTGAGTACCAGTGCTTTACAAGAAGCGACTGCCTATCTGACCTCCTCAACCCAGTTACCCGGGCAACCCGATACCCCTTGGTTAGACTGGTGTCAGACTTACTGGCTTCTGACTACCCGTAACGACTGCCAACGATGTTCAATGACAGCCGGGACCTACAGTTTAACGTGCCATCCGAAACACAGTCATTGGTGTCTAAGATATACTTAGAAAGTACATACAAACTTAGAAAAGTTGCATTGGTACTTGCCTGACCTGGAATCGAGCCCGCGCCCTCATACTCGAGAGGTTGGTTCTTTGCCCACTAGGCCACCACGACTTTTTCTGCTTTTTTTTTGCATTATTTTTTCTGCTGCAAAATATGTAAACTTAATCCTAGAAGAAATGAGGATCTATCTCTCGCAAGCACTGCTAAGCGTGAGGTAGGTAAGGTGATCTTCACACTGCCCCGCATCACGCTGCATCTTGCGTGTCGACGCACCTACGCGCGTTCCTGCGTAAGTGCAGATCTGCATCATCGTGCGGGTTTTTCGCGCACTCACGCGCGTAGGTGCGTTTAGTAGATTCACGCACGGCGGCTCTCATCGAGTTCCATTTTCAAATATTTCCCATTCAAAATCACGCGCGGCACTGCGGGATCAGTGTGCCATACCATGCGTTTCGCCCCGCACCTACGCGCGGGGGTGCGTGTTTCTCCGCATGTATGTGCGTGATCCGCATGAACGCGCGTGATCCGCATGAACGCGCGTGGATGCATTTTCAGTGTGTTGGACTATGCGTGTTTTCCATACAAACGGAGATATTTACAAGCAACGGAAAAAAACGCATCCACGCACTACGCTGCATCATGCGGGGCAGTGTGATAATCGCCTAATGTAGGATTCTGTAGCTATTCTGTAGTAGAAGAAATGGGAGCTTTCTCGATTTAATACCATACACACGTAAAATGCTTTATGCGTCTGAAAACGTACAAATTACGCGCCGCATACCAGAGACATGCTTACTTTCAACTTCTGATCGCAAATACACTGTTCACGATTACGAACAGTCTCAGTAAGACCCGAGCCAAGTCTAAAAAAACACCTTTTATATAAAACTACGTTTGATGTCATTTAATCACAAAGACAGAATTGTTCTCTGTTGCAAATCCTATCCACCTATATCCTATCCTAATCCAGAATGCATTGCAGGTGTGCATTGCACAAAAACCAATGGTATCCTATTCGAGAAGTCACTTGACCTGCTAACGTCAGCTTCTGCGCTAAGCAAGTGTTCTTAATAGTACCATCAGAATTACATTCATCGTTGAATGAGGTGATTCAATTTTCAGAAACCACAATAACAGTAGGAGCCAAAGCGTATGATCGCTTCATAGAGCTCTGATTGGCCCCAGGTGACCAAGTCAGGTCTGATTTGTTTGTTCATCAGATCTTTGAAAGTGTTTCGGTGGATACTTACTGTCGTCCTGTTTACGTGTGACACAAAATATGGTATATAAACGTCCTCCGCAATAGCGAAGTTTTCCCGGTGTGCGGTAGTGACGCACAGTATACAACACTTATGTATTTTTTGATTTGCTGGCTCCACCAAGAAATGGCAAATTGCGAGCGTACATTTTGAAAATCTAGGCAAAACTGCAGGTTTCAAGTACGAACACATGAAGTGGACTCGCACAGATACGTACATTTTGCCTATTCGTGAACTAATGCAAACATTTCGGTGGAGTCCCGGCTTAGGCCACCACATTATACGTGCGCGATCCTCGGGCGTGTGAGTAGCGTTGCGTTTTGCTGCCCTGCGGCATTTGCAGCGCGCTCGCGGCGCGCACGCGCCGCTCTCCTTGACGTTTAACTGCTAAGGCGTTTAACGGGCGGCGGGGATAGCGGGCGAAGGGGTAAGAACGCAACTCGAGCGCGGCGTGCTCGCCGCGAGCGCGTCGCTTGCACTCTTCACACATGCCGCAGGGCAGCAAAACCCGACGTTCACGCAGCGCGCTCGCGACGCCCGCGCTACTCACACGCCCGAGGATCACGCACGCCTAATGTGGGGTCAGCCTTACCATAGTGAGTAAGTGCACAGAAAATCCCCGTCATACAAGTGTTTCTCCCCAGTAGTGAAACTATCCTACCCTATGCGCCTGCTGATGATGATGACTCATTTTATCATCCATCCAGCTATTCCCCAACTATGTTGGTGTTGGCTTCCAGTCACCGAATCTGTTTGAGTACCAATATTTTGCTTGGAGCGACTACCTATCTACCTATCTTCAATCCAGTCAACTACACAAGACGATATCAATGGTAAGACTGACAGACTTTCTGGCTTCTGATTAGTCGCAGCAGCTGCAGAAAATGTACAAATGACAGCTTTGTCAGACTCAAAGCATATAGACATAGATTATAGCTGTTTCCTATGAAAATTACTTACGCACCATACGTAATAATTTTCCAAATTGGCTGACTAGATCCAGAGATATTCACAACGTCACAAACTTTACTTCTTTTGTTTAGATAAATGGTCACATCCACAACACAACCTTGATCAATGAATCTATGCGACTGCTAAGTGCTAATCCTAATTATACTGTCACGTGAAAGAATGCACCTACGGGATAAGTAGTATTTTGACTATTCTATATTGCCCACGCAGACGAAGTTGCGGGCAACAGCTAGTTTACAATAAATATCAAAAACTATCCTAGTAAAACAAACAACTAAAAAGCGTCAAAAAATTCGTCCCCATCGCTGTCAACTGGGAGCGTGCCCAAGAGGCTGGCAGCATTACGTTGGATCGCCGTGCTGATTCTTTGTCCGAGGTAATAGCCAGCCTTCTGGTCACGAGAAGCGTCAACCAGCCGCCTAGAGAGATCTTTAAATAGAATTTGGGCATTCGGACCCCACGACCCGAGGGTTTCAACCCCAAACGGTTCGAAAATATAGTTTCCGACAAGGCCACTATATTTCCGCCGCTTGAGGTTCTCCGCAGCCGCAGCGGCAGCAGCAGCACAGCACGCAGAACTTGGAAGGTATGATGGCGCAAGAGTATCGACACAGGTTGCGTCCCATACTAAAGGCCTACCCATCTTCCAAGGGAATAACGACATGCCGTCTGGTCTCTTACCGTCGTCGCGTGCCAAGCCGTTTGGTTCTAATACAGCTGGTACCCCGACGGCAACAAGAGCTCGACGTATAATGTCATTGATGTTTGCATGCCGCGCAATACGGCCCGCACTACGGCTGCACGACAGGCCGTAATGAATGTATTCATTTTCTGTGTCACAAACATATCGGCCACTGAACGTCAGCTTAGCAAACGCGAACATGGACTCCCAAACTACTTAGTACAAGTACTAGGAAATCGTAAGTGCATTGAAGCCAAATGCATTAGCAACTTGACCTGACAAGCAAACGGAATGGCAGTAGTAGACCATAGTGAGAAAGAAAACGAACATAGTACGTGAGGAATAATTAAAATCAAACAGTTGGCGATTTTCAGTAAAACTCAAATAAAAACAAAGTATTATGAATTACAGACAGTACTTGAAAAGTCTTCTGTCGATAAATTATAGAAAAACAGATATGTGCATTACTTAGCAATCCGATTAATATTGAACATAGAATATCTTCTGTTCAGTTTTGTTACCCTAGTACTTGTGACAAACAATGATTCGATTTCAATACCATTATTTTATTGTAGAAAATTATTAAAAGTTGCTAATGCATCTGGCTTCAATGCACTTATGATTTCCTAGTACTTGTACTAAGTAGTTTGGGAGTCCATGTTCGCGTTTGCTAAGCTGACGTTCAGTAGCCGATGATGTTTGTGACACAGAAAATGAATACATTCATTTGTTGACTGTACTTTTTTGACTGTACTTTTTATTTGAAATCGGGTTAAATTATAAAACGTGTTGAGTTGGTGAAAACATAAAAGTGAATAATTTAAGTTTCACCAACTGAACACGCATCAAAATCTTAACGTGTCGAGTTGACGACATGATAAATGTTAAAATTTTGAGTTTCACCAACTGAACACATTCGTGATGAGTTAAGTGTGTTGAGATGACGAAAGACCCGATTAGAGATACGACAGCGGATATTGGTCATATTTAATTATTATCGATTTCAGATACGTAAATGGGTAAATAAATAATCTGGCAACAGAATAAACAAAATCACTATTGTCAACTGTGTTATTAAACTATTAATTTCCAAACAATAAAAAACTCAAGTTCTTCAAATGTCTGCATTATTACTAAAACAATGGCTTTTACTAGTAATTAAACTGAATTACCTGCATTATCTACACAATGCTTAGATTAACATAAAACAAACTTGGGCGCCATTACCTTCATCTGGGTACATGGAACAACTTCATTGATTGCACCATTTACGAAGACGAAGGGTCTCATTAAACTTGGGTAATTATTTATCTTCAAAACTCTGAACTGACTGAAGTTGCCTAAGATCAATTTCGTGTACGTGATAGGTGAGCTTTCCAAGACTCCACGACATTGTTGCCCTGAGGCAGGGATGGCGAACCTTAATAGTTGAACGTGCTCAAAGATTCTACGAACAAAAAATTGCCTTTTTTTAACAAGTGACGCCTATAATTTTTACAATTCTTGGTTTGATTGATGGGAAAGTTATTAATTTTGGATTAAAGTTTATCTTTTGAGAATTGGGTGATTATCATCATATGTACCTACTATCACAGCACACGTATTCAAACAACGGTTTATCATCCCTGGACTAAGGCTATCTTAATGTACACTAGACTTGTGCTTAGGTAGGCAACTGTTAGGTACCTACAATATTGTAAGAGGAATATGAAGCATAAGTAGTTTTATTCCTGTACTGTTACAATTTAAAGAATCCAAATAGAAAATACCATTGTACTTACTCACTTTATGTAAACCTGGAAACAATACACAGTTTAAAGATAAAGATTATCGATTTTATAAGATCAAAATAAAATAAATCAACATTGCGAAATAAAACATAAAAAAACCCATTTGATAACATCTCTTGATCTACGAAGTATCTAATACAGCTAATTAATTAGATGCATTAAATATGATGATAGGCAACTAATAGTTGCGATTATTCGGACCAGTATTTTACAAACAAAATTGACGTAGACTTAGGTATTGTTTAGTTCTGTCAGGTACAACCCATAGATGCCTTATCGTGTTTTATCAACTGAAACAATCCTCTATTAGATATCAAGGCCCGCCATGCTTGACACCGTTTTCCCAGCTAGATATTGCACTTGCAATAGTGCGCGGGCACGCTTAGTCGTAACTGATAAATAACTATCTAAACAAAAATAGATAATCAAATCTAGTATTCGATTCCGTAATTAATGAAGTTGCTAAGGTTACTGACAGTGTAACAATTAATCAGATCGTTAAGATAATCTCTGATTCAGCCGATTTTTATGATACTTCATGAGAATCGCCTGAATCACAATACTGTCATATCACAGAGGCGCGGCTAATCTTTCTAGATCTGATATAGTCAACTATAAATTGGTAAAATTTAGCAGAAACTGTTGTGTGTCTCTAGTAAGTAAATATGGCGTGTTTTTTCACTGTCCTAGCGGCAGTCTTAGGAGTGGTAGCTGCGTTAAACACTGACATACCAGCACCCAGTCAATTCGCCTTTATCCTGAGCGAAGATGGCTTCGAAGACTACCTCGATTCCTGGCTTGAAATCGAAGAAGCGAAATTCCGCATGGCAACTCCTACAGATGCGCGTAGTAGCACCGGTAAGAAATGTTTTTTTTTTACATAGACTTGAATGTATTTTCCTTGCTTGTCTTCAAAATAAATGTCCCTTCCTCCCGTACAGGTTGCTCGTTCAGTGTAAATGGTGGTATTGGACAACCGCAGCCCGTTTTCCTTCGCAACGACAATTATGTGGTACCCACTGGAACCACCGGCCAAATAAACCTGAACGCCGGCGAACAAGTGATCGTCTCATGCACCGGCTCTAAGCGTATCCTGCATCCTAACGTCACTACCAACGTTTTTACTGCTGTGAGTGCTTTTTTTTATTTGTTGAATGCAAGTATTATCAAACTTCTTACACCGACACCAACTTATTTCAAAGAAGTGTTCTACGAAAAAGGCTCTCCTATACCTTTTTTGTATCAGAGATACGAGAGACCTGAGAGACGCACCAATAGGTGATCGGAGCTATCATAAAATAATAGTCTTTAGAATACAAAACAAACTTTAACAGTTATAGCATTTGTTTTTCTATTAAGGTTAAAGCGATCGATAAGAACAAAACTAATTTTAATTTTTAGCCTGCAACCTGTGAGAACAATGAGCTGGTTTCCGGTGACGGTTGGTTGGACGGCAATGGAGCGTTCAGTGAACTGACTTGCTCTGCTCACCCAAGCCACGAAGCTCTATTAACCACTGATACGTGCTATAATAACAACCGTGTTATTAGGTGGGTACAAACTACAATACATGATCTAATAGCCTAATAGCTTACTCAAATTATGCACTGCAAAAGTATCTAACGGGTAAATGACATTTTCTTCCAGGGTCGGTTACACTGTCGAAGGAGTCTTCTATCCTCTTTACTGGTCTTGTTTCGACCAGGATCGTCTAGAGGTTCTTTACGTCTGGTATGAACAGAACCCACCCAATGCTGTGCACCAGACCAATGTGAATAGACCTAGCTGGTCAGGTACGGGCTGAATATTTTTTTCTTACTGAAGTTTCAAAAATGTTGACAACTGGTATCATTATTTTCTCCTGTTGTTTCAGCTGGCTCATTCTACCCTGGTGTAAATGTTAATACAATGTATACTCAGGCTCAACAGAAGACTACGATTGCAACTGTGGTTGGCAATGACCTGGCTGATAAATATATTACAAATCTTCAGTACTTGGCCCGAGGTCACCTTGCTGCTAAAACAGATTTTATCTATGCGAGCGGGCAGAGAGCTACATTTTACTTCATCAATGCAGCTCCTCAATGGCAGCCCATAAATGCTGGTAACTGGAATTGGCTGGAACAAGTACGTAAACACAAAAAAATTGTTTTCAATATTTTATCGCCTGAAAATGCCTGCAAGCCATCACTCAGATGATAATTTTATATTTTACTAGAAGCCAGAAGGGCACTGCTTTAAGTGACTGTCATAGCTAGTGCAAGTAATAACATTTTATTTTGTTGAATGTCCTTAGAACCTACGCACTCGCATTGGTGAAGCCGGTTACCAAACCGTCGTATACTCAGGCACCTTCGGCGTGACTCAGCTACGGGATCAGAATGATACCCTCGTTGACATCTATCTGTACAGAGACGCTAACAACAACCCACAAATTCCTGTGCCTCTCTATTATTACAAGGTAATTCATATTTTTTATCATGTTCTACGTAGCCATTTAGGTAAATACTGATGGCTTGTGTTTAAACACCACCCAAAAAAGTACCTATTTTACTACCAAAAAAATTCTAAACGGTTACCAAAATGGATAAATGGTCACCAAATAACGTTTCCAAAAATATTATTAGGTAAAACCATTTTTTCGTATTATTGACTACTAAAAAAATATATGGACGCCTTTAAAATTCACTTTAGACCAAATATTATATATTGTCACTACTTAGATGTTACCAATTATGTAATGCCATGACTCCTAATTTGGTCATTTTTGTTAGACTAAAAAAGCTAACGATCGCTAGAATATTTCCCAAATACCAATTAATATACTGGGGTTCCCAAACGTACGTCGCTTATTTATTGTTATATGAATTTGTGTGTAACTCAGTAGTAAAATGTAAGCACGAAACATGCAGCAAGTATGGCTTCTGTCACGGCTCCGGCACTGCGGGGCTCCGGCGGTCCCATGCGAGCTTATCGTCGCAGATGGTTTTCACGCTCACCACCGCAGCTTCGGCTTGCTGGCCGGCAGAGCCGGCCAGCCTCAGCCGCGGCGGCGAGCCTTAAAAACTACCTGCGCCTCAGCTCGCAGGCCGCCTCGCCCCTCTGCGCCTACGCGGATTTGAATTGCACTCTAGGGGTAGGGCAGACAAGACTACGTGGCGTCGGTTTTGCAGCGATTCGTTTTCGTCACTAACTTTGATTTTGGTAGTAATATTAATCTTTTAGTTGGATAGAATTTGGTGACCATTAATCCATTTTGGGAACCAAAAATAATATTTGTGCGAGATTTGCGATTTTTCTGATGTTATTTTATTTTTTTTGGAGTTGTTTATTTTATTTGGTGCCTCAGCTTAGAGTCTTAAAAATATTTTTGGTGATCGCCTAAATTATACCGAATACTGATAGCTCTTGATACTACAAAAGCTGATTTCTGAAACATGACGTAAAGTCTAGGTGGTTACTAAACTCATAAGTTTACCGAAAAAAACTGAATCATTATAAAGATCTACTTATTCAATTTTATCTTGTGCATGTTCCGCTGAATAGATCAACGCATGAGCGAATCACAAGCCAGTTTACATAACGACATACATTATCTAATCTTCTATTGACAGGTGGTCCATGACGCCTCTCGTCGCATCGGCACAGCATTCGTCACCATCAACAACCCATACTACACTGAGACGGAGGTTCAAGCTCTCACATTTTGCACGGATCGCTGCCTCAACAACACTGCATTCGACTGGCTGAAGTGGGACCAGAACAACATAGAGATAGGATACAGCTTCTGCTGTACGATTGACGAGTTCAGGAGAACTATTCCGCATCTACCAAGTTTTTCTGTCGATGGCCTTCTTTCGTAGCAAATTGTACCCATATAATTTTTGTACTAGGTAAATAAAATGTTAAAAGAAAGTTTAGTTTAACTTGATCTCATCGCTATATAAAATCATTATTTGCATTCGGTACTGTTATTTACTGCTTGTAGGTACCTACCTATAGTTGCTTATAATAATAAGCATCACCTGCAGTTAATACACAAACATCACCAGGTATAAATGCAAAATAAACAAATTACAGAAAGTACACGTTGTGATTTTTTAAAATTCCCATTCCCAATAAAAATATTTATTTATCTCCTTTTTTAGGCGTAGGCAGTGTGTAGATTAATTTATTTACAAATACTGTAAGTGAGAACTGTTGACCATGGCTGATGAACCCAAACCAATAAGCCAGCTGTTAACGAATATTTGTTGTTGATTTTAGCCTGAAACTGCAACGCTTTTTGGCAACACCTGAGTACCTGTCACATCAGCACATAGATATAATATTACTAAACAAGATTGCGCACGCTCAAAATATATATTTACGAAAATGAACTCTATTCTAACGCAATAAGGTACTAAATTGGTTGCATAATACACAGAGGCAAATCCGAGCCGAGAGGGATAGTTCGAACGGAGGCTGTTTGTCTCTTTCTAACACATTGCCAGCATAAAAAAATGTTGTGATCAAAAGTTTTGTCTTCCCAAAAACAATTGAATCACTTATATTTTTATCTTATTTTAACAATTGTAAGTCAACAAATTAATAACAATCGCATTAATTTATTCGTATTTATTATTAAAACATAAACAACATAAATTTTTATTTTGCTTTTTTTTATTTTCTAGCGGTAACCCTGAACATTCTTGGCGCGTAATCAGCATTTAAAATTTTGTTTATATTTTTTTGTATTAAATCAATTTAAACTATTAAAATGGTGAAAAAGTGTTGCGTTTCTACTTGCAAAAGTGAATCCTATGGTGGTTGCAATATATCGTTCCACAGGTTAGCTAATAATAACATTTTCGTAAACCAAACAACTAGGGTGCCCATGAATTCTTGTAACGAGTCAAAATATGGGTGATGGATTTTAAAACTGTTGTACTATTGTTATAGCTTCCCAAAAAATGAAGAAAGGCGACATAAATGGCTCAGCAGTCTATATATGAAGTAGAAATACAAAAAAAACAGTCTTCACTTCGAATCTTCCTGCTTTTATACTGCTAATTTCCGCTAATTATTAAAAGCCTTTATTAGTATCTTAAGGTCACAAACTGCGTAAGTTAAAACTTCAATACTAATCTGTGTTTAATAATCTTAGCAAATTCGGATTTGTCTCACATAGCTTAATCTCATAGTCACCCTATTAGAAAGGGACAGACAGCCTCTGTACTAACTGTTTCACTCGGCTCGTTTTTTGGGTTTATATGCGCAGTCCTGTTTACTAATATTATGTCTATGCATCAGCATGACAGAGATTGGCGCTTTCCAGTCTATCCTTATTTGACATCACGTTCCTAGCTATCTCTTTCATACTCATAATATTTATCATGACTGTTCAGCTTTAAAATGCTGTTATAATAATCAACACCGTTTTACAAGTCAAATCAGTATTTGACATTGATTTGAGACGTGTAGGAAAGAAATAATCAAATCAACCGAAATAATTCGTTCTAAAATATTTATATATCTCCTTTTTTTAGGCGTAGGCAGTGTGTAGATTAATTTATTTACAAATACTGTAAGTGAGAACTGTTGACCATGGCTGACGAACCCAAACCTGTTAACGAAGATGATTTAAAACAATTAAAAGAACGCATGAATTTGATCGTTAGTGCAGATCCGGCACAATATCATAATGAATATTCACTGCGGAGATATCTGAGGGCTTTCAAAACTGTTGACAATGCTTTTCAGGTAAGAACTGAATGATAATATAAATAATGATACCTAGTAGCCCTTCAGAAAGTCGGGGCCTCAAAATAATACTACAATGCAATTCTAAAGTATTCCTAATTAATACTGAATACCTACCGTTACTAATTTCAGGCAATAATAAAAACAAACAAATGGAGAGTAGAGTATGGTGTGGCTGAGTTAGCTGATAATAAAGAAATAATTGAGAAGTACTCTGACAAAGCCAGGGTTCTGAGGCATAGAGATATCACTGGCCGGCCTATCATATACATTCCAGCAAAGAACCACAGTTCCAGTGACAGGAATATTGATGATTTGACTAAATTCATAGTCTACTGCTTGGTAATTATCATTTTTATAACTCAAATGTTGCTATCAGAAATAGATTTCAATATATTTATTTCACAAACCAGTTTGACCAGAATTCAGAATACGTTTGAAATTAATATTAATTATTTGGCTTTCAAAAATCATGATCATTCAATGCCATATATGTAAAGTAGTTTCCTATGAATATCTAAAACTACTAGCTTTTAACTTACTAGTCATGATGTTTTGCAATGCTGCAAGAATTGTCCCACTCTTTGACTTCTGAATTTCATTGAAAATAGAATAGTCTATAAAGATTTAACATCAACTCAACACCTGCCAGCTGCCTCAGTTTATGCATTGCACCATCAAAGTCAATAGAATTGTTTAAACTTATTTCCTTTACATTATCCTTCTTTATCCATTCCTGTACTTACAGGAAGATGCCAGTAAGAAATGTTTTGAAGAAGTGGTTGACAACTTATGTATAGTTTTTGATTTGAATGGCTTCACACTGTCCTGCATGGACTATCAAGTGTTGAAGAACTTGATCTGGTTGCTCAGCCGACACTACCCAGAGAGGCTTGGTGTTTGTCTGGTCACTAATGCACCGGCTTTCTTTTCTGGATGCTGGGCTGTTATCAAAGGATGGTAAGCTTAATTTCTAGTTCACCATGTTAGAAAAAAATGAGCTATTTATCTGCATTTTTAAACGGAAGGCACAATTTACTCACTTTATTCTTTACCTTCTTTTTCCAGGCTTGATGAAAACACTGCCAGTAAGGTTGTATTCATGCATTCTGAAATGGACCTTTGCCAATACCTTATACCAGATATACTACCTGATGATATGTGAATTTTAGAACAAACGCAAAGATATACCGGTAAACACGTCTAGTTTTAAGATATATCTTTTAAATGTATATATATTTTACATTATGTGACCTTAGAGAAACTAACAGTACCACCAATATAGCGATCCCATTGTTAAAATACTTGCCACAGTAATAAGAACCAAACTAATTAAATATTGCACTATATAGTCCAAGATAATGACTTTCTTCTAATATTATTCACTTGTTTATAAGTAGGTAGTTCTTAATCTTTTATGTATACATACAAATATTCAGAATACATTGTGTACATTCTGATATTCCATTAAATCAAAAGAAACTTGCCATTAAACTAATTAAGTAACAATTATGTACAAGGTATAGAATTATATTAAAGACGCGAATTTTCTTTGAGGTAAGGTAAGAAGGTTATAATTATTATTCATTAACATTACAGCTGGAATAATGTGGCACAGCAAAAGTTAAAAGTGCATGCTAAAGTTTGACTTGATTTTGAGATTGGGTACTATTTGTACATCAGTGTTTTCACTGACCAGTAAATACAGAAAATAACACTTACACGTGCCTCTCTGCTTATTTGAACTCTTGTCTATTTATACAGACCTCTAGGTAATTACTAAACTTACAAATAGTATTTTGCATTAAAAAACTAAACTAGTCCAGTAGAATACTAATTAAATAGGTACAAGCCGCTGATTTTGTCAGTCTTATTATTTGTTATTTTTTGTTTAGTTGAAAATTGTTATTGATTATTTTTAGTAAATAGAACTTTAACACCAAAAAAGTCAATTAACCATTAAATGAGATTCATTTTGTTTTAGATTCAAAAGTTGTATGTTAAGATTATTATTATAGTTTAAATGTTAAATATTGTTATTTTGTTTACTGCATTCTCGATAATTGTTTTGATGGAAGTCATTGCTATCTCTATTAGTCCAATGTGTCCACTCCATAAATGAAATTAATGAAAATAATACACAAATATCTTACAATCAGAACGATTGAGATGAAATTATTTGTGGATTCATAATAAATAGATTTCAGCATTTGAGAACATCATCAATAGTGGTATCACAATCCTGAAAGTGTTACAGGGTCTCTTGTTGTTAATGCTAAGAATTTATTAGGTTCTTATGATTTAACAGATTATGAATAGTATTAGTTACTTTCAATATATTGTATATTCTTTCTACGATACTGCTCCCCTCCAAAACTACATCCTATTGTCCTAATAATATGCAAAATCCGAATATTTATTAGGATGTATGTATGTGGTTTGTTTGTTACTCTTCCACGCTAAAACTACTGGATGGATTTTGATGTAACAAGGCAGTAATATAGCTTACTAGCTTCCGCCAGCGGCTTCGCCCGCGTGGTGTGTTGATAAAAAGTAGCCTATGTGTTAATCCAGGGTATCACCTATCTACATACCAAATTTCAATCAAATCGGTCCAGCTGGTTTTGCGTGATTGAATAACAAACATACATCCATACATTCTCACAAACTTTCACATTTATAATATAAGTAGGATGTATCAGAATACCACATAAGCTACTTTTTATCGATGGGCGGGAAGTACCTATTTCCTCGCTATGAGCGTTAAAACCGCGAGCGGATATTAGTTTTTGAATAAAGCAGTATTTCGCAGGACATAAAATGTGTACCTGTGCCAATTTTAATGGGAAAGTTATTTAATACTTTTTTGGTTTCTTGTGGATCGTACATATATTGATGTATGTATAGTCCGCGATGGCTCGACGTAGCAATCAGCTTACTTACATAAGACTAGGATGCAGGAAGTATGAGTTCATTTGATATTGATGAATAAAATTGCCTATAAATCTTTTTAAGTGATTTGAAATCTGAACAGCAAAAATCTATATATATATAAATGAAACCCGCTTTCCGTTGTCACGACATAACAGGAAAACGGCTTGACCGATTTGAATTAGAGGGGAGGTAACTTAGACCCGGGAGAAGGTTTTAGGATAGGTTTTTGTCACCATCCGGCTACGGATGTGGGTGAAACCGCGGGCGAAAGCTAGTAAGTAATAATTTCCTTTCAATATTTGCCACGTCAACCTGTCGCGGACTAGAGCAACGGTTTGTGATTGAAGTTATAAGTTGCATTGGGAGGCATACTATACAAAGAGAACCTTTATTGCCTATGGCCTGATTTTAAGTCAGTTCAGTAACTAGCTGTATCCAGAAGACACAATGGTCGTGTGCGTTCGCGCAGCGGAATGTTGTTGAATTTTAAGATTTTAATTATGCTATTATAATTAGTGTAAGACTTTCTATAATTGTGTATGGTAAATAAAAATTTGTGTATGCAGCCATTGTGGAGAAATTCACCAAAAACTGATTCCGCTGGGCGAACGTTGTCCTAGCGGAACTTTTTTTAATCCATAGACTTTAGAAGAAAAGAGATGTGTCCAAAAATTTGTGTGTATTTGTGTATAATTATTTATGTATGAATGAAATCAGTGTATGCTTGGAGAAATTCAAGTTTCCGCTACGCGAACGTTTGGTCATTAGCTAGTTTTCATATAAAGCGCTTACATAGAGAGCTGTAGATTTTTACATACGTTGTTTTGAATTTGTTTATATTTGTTTAAAAAACAGATTTAGAAAAAGTCGTAGGGTTTAAAAGATAAAAATATAAATGTAAAATACACTTATTAGGTCTTAGTTCTTAAAGTATGCAGTTTGGGGTCTAGATTTTCACGTTTACACAAACCTTGTAAGTGTCTGCAACATGTTGCCAAGTATCAATGATGTTCTGTTAGTAATTAAAAAGTTATAGGATAATTTACCATGAATAGATCACTGTTTACAAAGCAGTCGAATATCACGACGTTCTAAAGGAATTGCATGGTAAAATGTATGCCAATAATTAGTTTAATCATTCAACTATTCACTTGCAAAATTTCATGTCATTAAATTCAGTAATTAAAGAAAGACAATTATAATACTTACGAAGCATCGAAAACCTATATAATCCGACCAAGTTCGGATAGCTATAAAAAAGCGGCCGAAGCGGTTGAATTTCTCCGAAGTTTATTCATGCACTGATTTCATTCATACATAAATAATTATACACAAATACACACTAATTTTTGGACACATCTCTTTTTTTCTAAAGTCTATGGATTAAAAAAAGTTCCGCCAGGACAACGTTCGCCCAGCGGAATCAGTTTTTGGTGAATTTCTCCACAATGGCTGCATACAGAAATTTTTATTTACCATACACAATTATAGAACGTCTTACACTAATTATCTGCATAATTAAAATCTTTAAATTCAATAACATTCCGCTGCGCGAACGCACACACAATGGTCACTTTGAATCCAATGCCTCGTGATGTCAACCCCTGAAACATTCCAAAAACTTATGCTATTTTAAGCAATTATGACATTTATTTAAACTTTAACAATATTGATGTATGTAGTAATTTTACGACGTAGTACCTGCTGTATGCCATTATCTTTATAATATTTGAGATTTTATGAAGTACCTTCGTTGTGTATCTTGGTAGGTACTTATTGTTAAGTTATATTTTGACGTATCTATAATATATATTATCAATAAATGAATGATCATCAAATAGTCTATTAATTGATTGGGTAATGAAACTGACCTGTGTGCAAACTTTGATGTGAAAAAAAACCAAACCTTTTAAAATAAGCAGCATTTGAATTTATTTGTCTCATAAAATAATATAATTTATTTTTCTGTGATTTGGGAAACATGGTTGACAGATTAGTATTTCATGGAATAAATAAAAAACACCATTTTCATAATTATTTTACTTTGACTTAATAGTTTTACAAAACTGTTATACAAACACTCGCTTTACAAATGTGTAGCGAATTTTATTTGAATGCAGTATTCCTATGTACGAGCGACATGTATTACTACAGGCAATCTTACTTGGAAGAACGACCTAGCACAGCTGTATAACACTACATCTATGTGGTTCTCCCAATTAAGCTCTATCTATTATCATCAATGTACTTTTTCCTAACTGGAACGTTACATTAGTTACGTTTTTTGTAAAATTTAAAACTACATGTAGTCTTCTTTTCTTCATAAATCCTATTATAGAATAATCACTAAAAAATTAAGATTTATCACAAAAAAAATACATTTACTTATAACTTACTGGAATTAAAATACCATTTTGTAAAAATGTTTTATAAATACTGGTACTCGAATTTCACGTTCATTATTGGAATTACAAACCAGAAAAAAGAACCTAAAATTATATTGAGAATTTTTATTCAGTCATAAATGCCTAAAATTAATAAGGGTTTATACATAATTGGCACATATTCTTAGTGTCACTACCAGTTTAGTATATCCCATGTTAAGTAACTTGTAACACAACATGCCGTGGACACAGATATCAAAGTCTCGTTTAATAAATATATATCTACAAATTGTTATGTATCTATTCATTGCTATGTTGTGGTTACATTTACTTAATTACCTTTTTCCCTTTTTAAAATTTTGATTTAAAAATTTCACAATAAAATTTTTAGACGGTTTTTTTAATTCTCTTAATGACTAGTACTTTTAAAAGGAATGTACAAAAAATATATTCAATCAATAATTGGAATGAGTTTGTGACGATTTTTATGATATAAAACAACAGTGAGTTATCGGGAAACTAGGTTACATTATGTATTGAAAACGCGCTGTGCGTAGGAACATGCTAGGAAATCATATATTTTCAGACTAATGATAACGTGACGTGCGGACTGAACGTCGGCGGTGATAACAAAGTATAACGTCGCTGTGTATGTACCGACTAGTATATTAAATAGCTACAGTATTATATTTACAATAAAACTACCATGGGTAATGATATGAGGATGTGAAATAAGATTTCATCTAATTTTAGCCGAACTCATCGCTAAGTTATACAAAACGCTTAAAGGTAACATAAATAAACGCAGTGTAGTAAGATTGAACTTTCTTTTTGCATGTGTGCAGTAGCTTACTTTAGTATTATAGTTCGGCCATTCAGAGAATGCGTTCCTGACACGTCGCGATTGAACTGACGACGTAACTTTGCAATGGCGTTGCAGTTACGATAAAAATATTTTTGCTGGTTGTTTACCGTTTTAACAATTGAGGAGCATTAAAACAACATTATTATATCAATAATCAATGAATGTAGTTACGTCGTCAGTTCAATCGCGACGTGTCAGGAACGCATTCTCTGAATGGCCGAACTATAAGGTATATTTATATGGGATGGGATGACGGTTCAAGATTCGCGACGTCAATAACGGTCCAAAATGTATAAAAAAGAAAGAACGATTGGACAAAAGTGACCAGTGTTTGAGATATTGTGTCCCGTCCCGTAGAAATAAACCATTAAAATAACGTTTCTACATAAAAAAAAAAACGCAGATTTTTGATTCAATAATCAAGTAGTCTTTGTTTAGTCAATAGGTCTACATGAACTCATCAAACTAACTTTCCTTAGAAGGACGACACAAAACTACTAAACATACATTTTATTGAAACCTTATAGTGGCAGTGGACGGCACCTACGATTACTCGCGCGATTTACAGATAAAATATATCAATTCCTATTGTGAGATCAATTCCATGTCATTGTATTTAGTTTTTATGAGATATATTTTTAGTCTGATGTTCGCTAACACATATTATTTTATTTGTCTCCTTTATTAAACTGACATCCACCGGAACTAATAACCACGCATATCTTTAGTTAATTAACTATTTGATATACATATAATCGAGTATTCGTTACATTTTTACAAACATATTCAAACACGTTCTTTACTTGCAAGACAAAACCAGTAAAGCTAGCCTAACTGACCCTTATTTTTTTTTTTTTACGAAATACATAACTGCTACTGATCACGTTTAGGGATTTAAAACCGCGAGTAACGCGGCCGAAATCACAAACATTGAATTATTTCAAAATCTTAGTATTCGAATAATCGAGTTTGCAGTCGTGGTCCAGGAAAGTATTAGGGATGTTGACAAAAATATTGTGTTCAATCACGGACTAGTAAAAAAAGTAAGGACTCCGCGTCACCTACATAAAAGTGAAGCACCCAAAACAAGCCGGCTCCGTGTAAATACGAACCTACATGCACACACTTACATAAACATAAGCCGATAGACCGCCATTAAGGCTGATTTACATTGAGTCAGTAACTGACGTCAGTGTAGGCGCCGAAAACTGACGCGTGCTATTTACACGAAGTCAGTGTGGTGTCAGTGTTTCGTCAGTAGTACTGTACTGACTTCAAATCAATTTACACGATGGCAGTGCCGGGTCAGCACTGACTTGTCAGTGGACTGACGTCAGTTACTGACTCAATGTAAATCAGCCATTACGCTCGCGACCATCATCGGTGACAGTTCATATTTTTCGCGTATAAAAAATTGACATAATGCCGTCATGTGTCGTGAAATGGTGCAAAAATAATACCACTTTATACAAAAAGTGCCAAGGGATTACTTTTCACAGGTAAGCCAGTTCTAATAACATTATTTTCTGTCCTTTTTTAAATAAAAATGATAACAATATTTGGAACACAAAAATAGCCAGTGTGGCCACGAAAAAAATAAGGACTTTACCCGAAAAAGTGGGTAATCCATAATGTTCTTGGTAGATACATTTTCTTTATTTCTTTGTAGGTTTCCTACCGGAAATGAACCTTGGAAAAATGATTGGGTGAGAACATAGAGCAACACAGGCCACCGGCGGACCGGAGGGGAGTAGCCATACACAGGCGTTCCCCTCTGTCAAAGTACAAGTCCAAATGGTCCTATGCGTACAATAAAACTAGTTGCAACTAAACTATTCGCTAGACTAAATCTAGTTGCGTGAGTGAATCGACGTCGTCGTAAAAAATGCCGAATTGTTCTGTTTTTTGCTGCAAAAAGAGATCTGCCACGTCAAATTTACAAAAAGATGGCGTTACCTTTCATATGTAAGTAATTTTTAATTACGTTATTGCTATTTACTTCTTATAAACTTAAAAACTGCAATATTATCAATCGTGTTGTTTCGGATTTGTTTACCAACTAAGGCCGTGCGTCTTCATACAAAACGCGGATCGGTCGAGCGACAGATCCGAGTCTTTTTCCTAGAATTCGCTGTCACCGAGCGAGTGTTGTTGCCGGTTTGTTTGTAGATAGTTATCGATGAAAATGAGAAAGGTCAAGTCAAATCGGAGAAAGTTTTGAGATTAGGTTTTCTGATTTAAATAAAAATTACTGAGTGAGAACGTCAACTACATATAATGTGTTTTTATTTATATATTGCAGGTTTCCTAAAGATCCAAATTTAAGAAATATATGGAAGACATTTTCTCATAACAGACCAACCTGGATTCCCACAAGAAATAGTGTCATTTGCTCAAATCATTTTAAGACCTCTGACTTTCAAGTGTTGGCGAACAATAGGAGGAGATTAGTCGATGGCGCCAAACCAACCGCCAACTGTATTTGTTCCGTAAGTTTTTATTTTATTCATGTGCAAGGTCATAGATAATATAATACTAGCTTAGGTAAACGAATAGTACATTCCACATGATGTACCTCGTTGACGTTAGTCATAGTGGTGAAATGAAGCCTACATTTTTAAACTTAATCTAATTTTCCAGAATCATCGACAATCATTAAATATACCAGATGAGAGGTTATCATCTAATGGGCCCATTAATGACACTCGGACTATTCCTAATTCATTGACATCACCGTGTAGATCGTCAACTCCTCAAAATGTGAGTTGTTTTTAAATCGTTTATTGTAGAATCGCATATTGATAAATTTGTCATTCCTTCTATTTTACTGTTGAGATTAAGTAAATTATGTAAAGATATGATAAGAGATAATTATTTATTCATTTGTTTTCAGACTCAGTCAAAGGAAACATCTAAAAAATCTGCTTCAATTCCCACTACTGCACTTACACCAAGAAAAAGAAAAATGCAGCAACAATTAGATTGTCAGAAAAAAAAAATTAAAAGGCTACAAGCTAAAAATCTTTTCTTAAAGAAAAAAGTTGCTGGGCTAGAAGAAATTCTTCAGAGTTTAGATGAAAAAGCTTTGATAGATAAAGAGGAAAGGATGGTCCTGGAAAAAATAGGCGTTGAAGAAGCAGAGCTTATTAAGCGTCAATTAAAGAAATGTAAAAGTGGAAAGCTCTCACGAGCCAAGTATTCACCAGAACTGAGGTGTTTTGCTCTAACTCTCAACTTTTATTCCCCCAAAGCTTACAAGTATGTTCGTAAAACGTTTGGGACGTGTTTACCTGCTCCGCGTACTTTAACTAAATGGTATAGTAATATTGATGGACGGCCCGGTTTTACCAAAGAAGCCTTGGCGGCCTTAAAATATAAAGCCGATGCCAATCCACATAGTAAAATTTACTGTACTTTAGTTTTCGATGAAATGAAAATAAAGACACAATCACATGACAATCCAAGTGGTGACAGACGATTCGGATATATTGATTATGGTTTCGATTTAATAACTGATAATACAGATGAAGCTACAGATGTCCTAGTTTTTCTATTAGTAGGCATTAATACTCCATGGAAAGTCCCAATCGGATATTTTTTAGTTAAAGGTACAAGTGCTAAGTTAAAAGCTCAACTTGTAACTAAAGCGTTTGAATTAGTACATGAAACCGGAATAGAAATAAAAGCGTTAACGTGTGACGGCGCAAAAGCAAATTTAGCGATGGCTACGGAACTGGGTTGCTGCTTAGTTGCAAATAAATTGCAAACTACTATATTAGATCCCACAACGGGGCAACGAGTTCACTTTTTTTTAGATCCAAGTCACATGTTAAAATTAATTAGAAACACTTTTTGTGACTACAAATGTTTTTACGATGATAATGAAAATAAAATTCAATGGTTATTTGTGGAAGCATTACATAAAATACAGGAAGAAGAATTATTTTACATGGCTAACAAATTAAAAGCAAATCACATTTATTACAAAACAAAAATAATGAATGTTCGCCTTGCAGCACAATTGTTCAGCGGAAGTGTTGCTGATGCGCTTTTGTTTTGTGAAAAAGAATTACATTTATCGGAGTTTAATGGATCAACTGCAACTGCGAAGTTTATTTCACTGATAAACGACGTTTTTGATATATTGGATTCCCGGTCACGTCAAACTGGTTATAAAAGAGCATTAAACCATGAAAACTTTGAGAAAGCTTTTCGAAAAATGGATGAAGCTCAAAAGCTTTTGTTGAGCTTATCAGCCCATGTAAAGAAACGCAACGGGGAGTCGCATAAAATTAAATTAGTAGATTCTCCTCGATACACGGGTTTTTTAGGATTTTTGATCTGCATTGAGAGTACCAAATCTATCTTTCGAGATTTAATACAAAACCAACAAAATGGCCTCAAATATATGCCACTACATAGGATAAGCCAAGATCACCTCGAACTATTTTTTTCCATAGTAAGGAGTCATGGTGGTTATTGCGATAATCCCTCAAGCTCCCAGTTTGAAGCAATTTATAAAAAAATTCTTGTTAATACAGAATTAACACAAACGGGAAACGGAACGAACTGCATTCCATTGGAAAAAATTACGATACTGAATTGCACATCTGCACTAGAAAAAATTAATGCTTCAACAGTACGACAATACAATAGCAATGACGCTACTGACGAACACAATTTTGATAATTTTACTGACGATTTAATTGATGAGATTGAAGCTCTAACTTTTTTATCCCCTTTTGCGGAAAAAGTTGTGGAGTACATAGCGGGATATGTTATTTTCTCAACAAAAAAAAAATTAAATGCAATACGTGCATTAAAGGTTTGCTTGGGCCGATTGATGAAAAAAGTTTAATTCACCAGAAAAGCAAAGGAAAGTTACTGTATGCCTCAAAAGAAGTTATACTTTTATGCCGGATTTGTGAAAAAGACATAAGAAGACATTTAAGTGACGACAATAAACCTACACGATCTTGTACCACACATGAAGTTGTGACACGTTCCTTAAAACAATTTATTGGCAAAGACTTGTTTCCCTCAATCAGTTACCATTCACACGAAAACGATTTTACAAATCATAACTTGGAATTAGCAAGATTAATAATGCAAAAATATGCTGATACAAGAATTTCTTTCTTAATGAAAAAAACAAACCCCCAAAAATGTATTCGTCATATTTATAGAAAATTAATCCATTTTAAAAACCAGTGATAGTTCCGTATCAGTATCTTATCAGTAGTTTTTAAAAAGGATTAGTTTTATGTTATTAAAAAAAAATGGTAATTTTATTTGTTATATGTGATTTGATTATACATAATAAATAAAGTCAATAATAATATCTGCCTTTGAATTTAAAGCTAATTTCCCTAACCGAGTTTTTGAATTTATCGATAATGCGTATCGACAGTTGTACAGCTATGGGTGTAAGGACTTGTTAGTGTAGTTGCGTCATATTATTATACTATTATGACACGGATTGTTTAAATGTGTGTGTGAAATTGTTAGTGTATTTTTCAATTGTCAGAGTGTGCGTTTCGTAGTGACATAGAATGTTTTTGTGTGAGAATTTGAGAATGTGTGATTTCCCCCCGCAAAAAATGACAGACAGTTTTGTATCGGTAAAAAACGCAATGGCTACTCCCCTCCGTGTTGCTCTATGGGTGAGAATAATAAGGAACTCTAGAGGTCAAGAAGATTGGATTACTTACGTGTCAATTTTCAATTTCATTTTCACTTGCATTTTTATTTTATTTTATAAGTACTTTGAAAATAAATCACTCAAACGCACATTGTATTATTATTATTAATTGTATTTTTTTGTATTTTTTTTCTAAAATCTACCTCCATATTTATTGCACACCGATGGCAAAGAAGCAAATTAATTATATTATTACTTCCTTTTACTTTTCTTTACATTCAGATGAAACCAAAAAAACTGAAACTCAACCAAGATAATTATAGGTAAGTAATTTATATCGCCATTCCGATATCAGATTGGAGGCTCACCAATTTCTCTTTATTTAAACTGTGTGTGTCAGAAACCCGTCACTTTGATACACACAATGATGGGAGAATTATTTGTTAGCTGGCATCCCCGTAACGCATACATTGACAGAACAAAAGTTGCTTCACTTTCTAGTATCGCGGCGCGGAGTCCTTACTTTTTTTACTAGTCCGTGTGTTCAATTAGTCCGTCCATTGGATTAGCAGGAAATATTGCATTAAAATTCGAGACTGCAGGTTTTTACGTCATGGCATTATACAATTTGTACGAACCAGTAATATCATAAAAAGGTTTAACACGTCGCATTTTCGTTGTTATTATTTTGTGGGGGAATAGAAAAATACGAGTCTAATAAGTTTTGCCAATTTCAATTATGAAATAACATTTTTTTTTTTTAAATATAATTTTGAATCAACATTCTTGTTGCGTTTATTGTTTATTCGGAAGCGATTAATGAACGTATACTTGGTTTAGCGTTGCTGCCGTCCGCGGCCACGAGACTGCGGGGGGAGGCGTTTGCCCCGTTTGGCGCAACTCATCAGTGTGGCGCAACTCATCAGTGTGGCGCAACTCAACAGTGTGGCGCAAGCAAACACCTGTGCTATTACACGCGTGCGTACATAGATCTTACGTTGTTTCTGAAATCATGTGACATTGCAACGGTTTTAGTGCGACATGAATGTGCTGAAACAGGAACCATCGCCGACTTCTTGGAATGCCATGAAATGTGTGTAAAAAAGTTGGGACAACATAGTCTAATTGCTTAAACTTACAGCAGTTTCATTCTAGTGTATTTAGTGATTCGATTTAGCTTACGGACACCCGCGTGGCACATTCCGTGATTCAGAGTCTAGTAGGTGGTAGCTGTCAGTGTTAAGGCTCGCGGGTGCACACTGCACATTCGCGGCTGCACACATCAGTGCGTTCGTACACGCCGGGCGTTCTACAAATGTTGAGTACTGAGTAAGCTGTGCGCTTGGCAAATATCGCTGGTTTGAAACCGCTGCAACTTTAACAGCTATATTTTGATTCGATTCATAATTGAGGCATCTGGCAGTGCAAGACGTCGGCTAGGGTCAGTTGGGTGCGTGGTCAGGCGGGCGTGGGCCGCAGCAGCGCGAGCAGCAGGCGCAGTCAGTCGGCCAGCACGGAGTGCGCGATGACGCCGAGCTCCTCCTTCAGCACGCGGAACGACGGCCGCTCCTCCGGCGACCGCCGCCAGCACATGCGCATCACCTGCACACACACAAACATTACGGACTTTAACCCTTAAATGCATGATGATGTATATATACATCGGTGTTTTCGTCCTTAAATAATTTCTAAACGGTAACTCAAATACAGTATTTTTTACTTTTAATAGGTGTTAAAAATATTTATCTTAGTTTTTGAACGCAAGCTTTCACAATATGACAGTTCACTTTCACATTGTGAAAGAAATTCACACACACGAATTGATTACGGTGCAAGATGCCCAATTGTAAGAGCACCACACAATGGTCGTGTACCTAATGTAATGTACCATTGTGTCTAAATCAGAAAAACAACTGTTTCAAAGATTTTCATTCACTGCAGTAAGCCTAATTCCATAATTAGGCTAATTCTAATAGCATAGTACTTGGGCTACATTATTATTATTAACTGTAATGCATACTGATGTAGATCTACATCAGTAAGTTTTTTTTTTATAAAAATATACTTTTTGGAAAATAAATATTTTTTCTTTATTTTTCCCTTTATCTATGTATAACCTACCCGTTTCAATTTATGGTATTTAAAAAGGTAAAATCATGCATTTAAGGCTGGTAATACACGGACAGCTTAAAGCTGTCGACCGCCCGAATCAGTCGCAACTGCTCGAGCGGTTCGTGTATGTGCGTCCATAGAGCTCTGCAGTTCATGGCTTGAAACTGTCGCCCCTGACTGCTTCAAGCGGTCCGAGTATTGCCGGCCTAACGTCATCCTTCATTATCGTCCCACTGCTGAACACAGGTTTCCTCACACACAGAGAAGGATTGAGCGTTAATCACCATGCATGCTCAATATATGTTGGTGATTTCCACGCATATTCAACTCCTGAGTCATATATTTAGAAGACTTTGAAGACTACGCTTAATATGTTTGAAAATATACCTTGCGTTATTTTGACAAATTACAATGAGATACTCACATTATATATTTCGTTAAGACAGCCTTTAGGTTTTTCAAGCAGCATACCCCGCTGTACCATGTCCGCCACATCTGAGTTTTTCATCCGTCCGTAAGGTACTTTGCCACAAGTGAAAACTTCCCACATAAGAACACCTGAAAAAAAGAACAAAAAATAATTTATTACACTTCACATACATGACACAATATGAATTAATTATATTGGCATTTATCAAAGCTTCTAATTCTAGAATATTCCATCGAAACTTACCGAAAGCCCAGACGTCTGATTTGGAAGAGAATCGAGTATAGTTGAGTACTTCGGGCGGCGCCCATTTGATGGGGAACTTCGTACCACCAGAACTGGTGTACTGGTCGTCTAACACGTATCGCGCCAGCCCGAAATCTGCTACCTGCAATCATTCAAATTTATTAGTAAATCACTTACAATTTGCAGGTAAATATTAATTAGAAAAAACCTCCAAACATACCTTTACAACATTCTCATCACCGACTAAACAATTTCTTGCGGCTAAATCCCGATGAATATAATTGTGTCTTTCTAAATACGCCATTCCTTTGCAAACCTGAAATTACAAATACATATTTTAAAATTTTTGAGTGTGCAACTTATAGACTATAGTCTGAAAGAGGATGTAAATACCATATATGGGTTTAAAAGAGATATCAGATGAGATTATTTTTACTCTCATATACGTTGGATTGGCATACGTGCAAAAATGCAGGGTGGCTTCATAATTTCATACAAAAATGCTTATGCATACTTTTGTGTCAAGTTCCAGGCTTGAAGCTGTCGCGCGTATTCGAGCATTTTTGGTCATTCAAATTATGACGATGCGGCTAGTCAGCTAATATTACCTGTATACACATATCGAGCAGCACAGCGGGCCCGAGCTGGTCGGGCGAGGTGCGGCGCAGGTAGTTGAACAGCGAGCCATGGCGCATGTACTCCGTCACGATGTAGATCGGCCGGTGCTTCGAGCACACGCCGTATAGCTGCACCAAGTTCTGGTGCTGGAGTTTGCTGTAATACGTATGGTTAGCTTTAGGTATTTTTTAAAAGATGGCTAGAGAAAGATGATAAAAGTTGTCTGCGAATTTTAGTCCGTTGTAAAGCTTACTCTTTATTCGGACTTGGAACCATTTGTAGACAAGACATAAAATAGATCCAAAAAGGCATTGACATCGCAATCCAAATCACCTTCATCACAACCCAAATCAACCATACAGTCTGACCACCCAAAAGTAATCCCGTGCCTAGGAGGGAACGGAAACCTATACTACGCGCGGCGAATCACGATACCTATGACGTTTCAACTGACAGTTGTAATAGTGATGCGAAACTGCGATAAAATACTGTTAGGCAAATATCATGTCAGTCAGCAAGGTCATTCAACGGCATTTTTATATTTTATTTTACTGTACATTATTTTTTATTAAAATTGCATAATTTAAAGAGTTTAGAATTCTTTTTGAATTTAATTTTAAAGAATTCATAATTTCCAGCTTAATGGAATAATATTTAAAAGGAGGCCACAGACCTACCGTATTTGTTTAATTCAGTCATGTAAGTTTCAGATTGATTAAACAAAATACAAATATACAGTGTTTTTTTTACTCAAAGCATTTAAATTTTTTCCTCCAAATTATCGATATTTTGTTTAGGTATAGATGTGTCCCTTTTTTTCGATAACAGCTTGGCGACGTAACTTTTGCAGCACGTACCATGTACATTTGTATTGAGTTTTTTTCCATTATTTCCGAACATTACGTAATAATTTCTTAATATTCATTTTTATAATAAAAAAATGTACAAAATTATGATTTATTCGAATTTTTAATGGGCCTGTAAAGGATTTGTTGTGACAGGACGTCACTACAATATTAAGCGCTAACGAACTGTCATAGGGATCATCATTCGCCGCGCGTAGTATAGCATACCAGAATGCATCCACGCTAGAGGCGGATTTAAGTAAACTGACACGACTTGTTAGATGATTAAGAACCTGGAGCTCACCCGATCAGACACAAAGATTTAATTACAACAAAAAAGTTGTACTCACGTCATAACCTTCGCCTCGTCGATAAAATCGTCTTCAGACATGGTGCCTTCCTTCATCATCTTGACGGCGGTGTCGATGCGTCCGCGCCACTTGCCGCGCCGCACTACGCCGAACTGGCCGGCCCCCAATTCTTCTAGCAACACCAGTTCCGACGGATCGATCTCCCATTTGTCTGTAATTTAAAAGTTCATAGTTTTTATTACTTAGGTTCTTATAGGAAAACTATGAACAAGAAACGTGTCATTTTGCGTACGGATGGTAGGCCTCCTTAAAACCTCTTGTCTATACACGTTTTATTCCTCTGAAAATCTACGGTAAATTCACCTCATTTTTTTTTTTCAGCGGCAGGGCAAATGGACCGTAAATTAAAAAAAAGCCGTGCCGTTTAATAAATGCTCTTATTCTATGAAGTTTATATAAAAATACTTACTAACGAATCGTCTCTTTATTCTAAGAATGGAGCATATTAACTTTTTTGGGCTTAGCATATTTTGATTATTTATTGATGATTCCTACTTTATGTTAATGAGGATAATTGCCAACTAAATGGCACAAGCGTTACACAGGTATAATTTCTACAATTGACGTCACATTACAATTCGAGCAACAAACATGTTTAACAAAACTTCCCTGTGTAATTATGTTTTATTGTTTGTAGAACAACGAAAGTGTTTAGGCGAAAAGGACATTAACCACTTCACTGTCCACGATACAGACACAATAGTTAAACAATCGGTGTGTATCACATATGACTCATGGGACAGGGAAGTTATTAACTTTAATAGCTTATACAGGGTGTGTCGTTCACAATCACATTAAATCCTATCGCATATACTTTATGATATTCTATGGCGAATTGTAAAAAAAAATAACCTAATCCATTCAGTGGTAACCACACGAGTCATTTTTCGTTTTTATAATTTACAACATCATGTGTAAAGCAGAGATAAAGTTAGGTGTATCGAATGTTTTGATCAGTTGACAGCTGTCAGCTTTCAAGGGAGAATTTCAGTCGTTTGTAATGACTGACTTTTATATGGTGTTCTAATTTTCGCACATTTTTATTCTATTTACTTTGTTTGAAAAAATCATTTTTTTATTTTTACGTATTTTTCTTTTTTCTTTTTGTTAATCGACATATATTAACCAGTATATTAACGCATTTCATTTAATGTGATTGTGAACGACACACCCGATATTTTAGTATTGTTTTCCTATTTTTAACGTTTGCCCTCCTATTCGCAATAATTAAAATCCAAATATATGTAAATTGCAAAAAAAAAAACAGTTTTATACTTACACATTATTGTTTAAGTATTTCATTAGAAAAGAAATAAAAATAAATCAGAGCAAAACTTTTTTCATGACAGTGATAACACTAAATTTAAAACCTTTAAAAACATCATAGCAGGATGACATAGAGGTACATATTTTGCTTTAGTATTTATCGTATATTTATCAATTATATGTACACCCTAAACTACCCATTTTTAAACTATTCTGCAGATAAACTCCATCCAAAGGTTGTCTGGAAGAAATTGCTGATTAGCGATAAGACCGCCATTTGTACTCTTCTTTGTGTATTGTGATGTCCTGTGTTGTAAATTTTCTTTTTTCTTGGTGTACAATAAAGCATAATCTATCTATTTATCTACATTCAGTAGGCATCACCTCGTCTTCATCAGATGAACTTCTAGTTACAGGAGATTTGGTTGAACTTGCCATTTTTAAGCGTGATCTGAGAAAATATTCAGTCATAATCAAAATATTGAAACTATTTCAAACAGAGATTAAAAAATCATATAGTAAATTAGGTAAATCAATACTTCAAATTAGTGCTTTTTATTTAATGCAATAATATTTTTAAAATACTAATATACTATCAAACATTTATTATTCAGTCAGGGCTTACCTTTTGATGCGTCTTTAGGTATAGAGTACTAAATTCTATACACCGAAAACGTGATTCTTTCACTGAACCGCGAGTGATACTAAATCGAATTGTGTCGCACTATCAAAGTATGATAATTAAGGAAATTCCAAAATGAACCAATTATCCCTAAATGACCCGTAAAAAGGGCAACTTATTGTCATAGCTATTGTTAAACTCAGTACAAATTAAGTTACTTACCTACGTAGATAGGTAACAAATGACCACAATGTTTTAGTAGCCTCAGGAATTATAAATAAATATGGTAAAGCTGTATGGGTGGTAGGCAATCCATTTTAGCAGTTAGATATTTAAAATCAAATCAATAATGTGTTAAGTAGGTCCATAAATTTTTATCAACATTAACGATTAACCACGACCACAACCCAAACCAAAATATTGAAATGCGAATAATGAGTAATGTGTAATGTTGTGCACTTTGAAATGACTGCCACACCCAATATGAAATCCTCATTCAAACGATAAAAAGCATTGAAACAATATCGTTCTTTACAAAGTAACTCCGTTGCACTACAAACTGCATCTGACTTCCACAACCCAGTTACAACGCGATACCCCTTGGTAAGGCCGGTTATCAGACTTTCTGACTTCCGACTACCCGTAAACACCAAAGATGTTCAAATGACACTAGTTTATCATGAACGGCGACTATGACAACATGAAAGTTAACAGCAACACCAGCCCAAGCCACAGCGATGACGTTAGTAATGGTAAATGTATATTAAGTTGGCGATGACTGACCGTACTGACCGTGCGACAGTCCGGCGGTGGGCGGCGCGGGCCGGTCACACGGCGTCGTCTTCAGTCGGGAACATAGGCCTCCGCTGTTGTGCTTGTGGTAGTTGATGAGTTCCGGAATGCTGGCACAACAATGCTTGTCCGATAGGTAGTATTCGCTGCGACTGTTCTGCTTTATGTGGTAGTGCTTCGTTTGAGGGTGGTAACTGAAAGTTTTGAAGTAATGTTATAATAGGCATATACATTCTTTAACAAAAATCTTAGCACTACAATTGATGTTAGTCGCAAAAATAAAAGTACGATCTTCATAGTCACATATTTTGTTGTTCGCATATTTCGACAGGATTGCAGGCAAAATTATTTTACCTGGCCTATCCTGCCTAAACTCGAATATGATTTTTTTATTTAAAAAGCATGTGTGATGGCAGGAGGATGATGATAAGGCATACTTACACTTTGGTATATAAAGAGAGCGTGTACATGCCCTTAGTGGAAGAGTTGCGCACTACGAAGCACCCCTCCTTGTCTTCTTGTTTGAGGAGCGACTCGGCACGTTGGCGGGACATCTCACCCACGTACCACCTGCATTCAAGGAGAATTAATAAGAATCACGTTATAAATACGGAGGTAAGTAAGCACGCATAAAACGAAGTATGCATATTTAAATTTTGAACCCTTAAGATTAAAACTCGAAGAAAAAAAAGGACGTACATAATGACCTTTTTTTTTTTTTTTTTTTGTTGTCGCTGGGCTAAAAATGCTATTACGCATCCCCTTCCCATCGGGGGACGGGAGAGGGGTATGTGGGACTCCCCGGTAAAGACGTTCCCGGTATACCCACTAAAAAGGCCCAGCGGCACTCCGACCTCGCCTGAGTGGAGGGGGTCTGGGAATCCATGGCATCCAGTCCCCCACCGGCGATTGCCCGCCTTACGGCAGGCCCCTCATACCTCCCCCTAGTGGGGAAGGGTCCTTATAATGGCCGGAGCGCAGGGGTTGATCCTTGTGGTGCAGGCGGTGGCGCCCCCGCGCCTGTCGCCCGCTGATCACCCCCCGGGGCGGATGGGGACAGACGTTGTATTCGCCGTCTTCTGCCCCTTCTTCGTCTACGGAGCGGCACCGCGAGAGGGTCGTTCTCCCGCATGCGCTCCGCCGCTTCCTTCTGAGACATGACGTCTTCACAGAAGGAGGCTACCGCTTCCCATGTCTCCTCACTTCCCAGCATGGCAGCAATCACGCTGGAGAGCGAGAGGTCATTCCCGACCACCGCCATCAGAGCGCGGCGGGGTTCAGCCCACGATGGGCACACCTGAAGTGTGTGCTCTGCCGTATCCACCGTAGCTTCGCAGTGGTGACACTGTGGGGTCTCCTCCCTCCCAATCCGGTGCAGGTACGATCCGAAGCAGCCATGCCCGGACAGCACCTGCACCAGACGCATCGAAAGGCACCCATGCCGCCGATCGAGCCAGCCGTTCAGGACAGGCCCGATGGCATCCAGCGTCCAGCGACCGTACGTTGCCGAGGCAAGATCTTCGGCCCAGTGCAGAGTTATTGCCTCCCTTGCCTCCTCACGCACCTCTTCTTTTTCTGTCGGGTCTGGGCGCCGGTTTAGCGCCTTCTGTCCCGCCGTCCAGTCGTACACTCTGGCGAGTACCCAAGCCTCGAGCTCCCAGGGAGGAGTACCCGCCAGAACGCACGCCGCCGCAAAGCTCACCGTGCGGTACGCCCTCGACACCCGCTGTGCAATGGCCCTTTGTGGCCTGCGGATGGCAGCGGCGTTCACCCTACTGCACAGTGAGTCTGCCCAGATTGGGGCCCCGTACAGTGCCATACTTTTAAGTATGCCGGCGTATAAACGTCGGCATTGGTCGCCGGGACTACCGATGTTAGGGAGGAGCCATGAGAGGGCGCCCGCAGTCCTCATCAGGCGCGTCGACAAGCCGCTGAAGTGTGCTCTGAAGCACCACTTACTGTCGAGCACTATGCCCAGATATTTCATCTGGGGCTGCACCCCAATGCGGACACCCTCCACATGGATATGGGCGTCGGGCGGTTCTTGCTGCCGGGTCCCATGGAAGAACACGGCCTCGGTCTTGTGCAGCGCCACCGTCAGCCCTAGGCGGGAGATTCTGTCCACCACTTGAGAACCGCCCGCCGAGGCCAAGCTGGCTGCCTCTCCAAAATTTCTCCCCCTGGCCGTCAGAAGGGTGTCGTCTGCATAGCAGATGACAGACGTGCCACGGGGGAGGTTGCCCCTCAAAAGCCAGTCGAATCCGATGTTCCACAGGAGTGGCCCTAAAACTGAACCCTGCGGGACACCGGACTCGACGACGTAACGTCGGAGCTGACCCGACTTGTCCACAAGGAGGACTGTACGGTCCCTCAGGTAGTCCGCCAAAAGTCCCCGCAGATACGGGGGCACCCCATGGAAGCGGAGGGCCTCCAGTATGGTGGAGTGAGGAATTGAGTTGAAGGCGTTGGCTATGTCAAATGACACAGCCAGC